>NC_134688.1:232029132-232401632 GCF_050947455.1 Rhinoderma darwinii
AAGATTGGTGCAATTACGAATGCTGTTGGATTTTACCTTGTGGGTTTGCCCATAGGAATTTCACTGATGTTTGCATTGAAACTTGGGGTAATAGGTAAGCAATGCACAAGTGATTTGCTAAGGAAATATTTTTCAGGGTTAAATTAATTGTTTTGTAGAGTAAAATGAGCAGTAGAGTGTGTGAAAAGGGCAGAGAAATACTATGATAATAAACAGTGATAATATATATTCAACCTTGACCTATAATTGATGCATGGGGCCAGTAGAGGAACACAACTGCCAGGACATCTTATTTTGATTTATTTATGTATGTCTGGTATGTTTTGGTTTTTAAATACAAAAGCAGACATGACTTAGGCTGTGTTCACATCAGCATTGCACTTCCGTCACAAGTGAGATCAATGGTGAGGGAAACGGAAGCAAAGGTTTTAGTCTGCCTTTCCGTAGAGGGGTTAACCCGACAGAAACCTCAGACGGAAACCCCTCAACGAAAGGGCAACGCTGATGTGAACAGGCCCTAAAGGCAAAGTATATACAGCTGATTATCTCCTTAACCTTGGCGTGTTGGTACTTTATTCCACACAACAGAAGCATCAGGTCCTGTCTGTATTGGTTTTTCAAATTCTGGTGCAGTGGAATATGTTTTCACTACACAATCAACAGGAAACCAATAAATCATAAATACAGCCAATTTTTTACAGATCCATCAGGATAAAAAAGTTATATTACTTATTTTATTTTTTTAATATCAATTAATAAAGTTACTTATTTGCTAAAGCATACTTCTTGTATTAGGGTGTAGCAATGTACATCATTTGCCGGGGATAGTTGTTGCAGAATACAGTACATGTGTCATTCTGATCGACCAGGCACAGGAGCTGTGCCCGCACGATCACTACGGGTGCCAGGCTTTGACGGACAGCCAGGCTCCTGCTGCTACCGCCAGGATCAAAGATAACTCACATCCCAGTCATTTAACCCCTTAGATACTTCATTCAATAGGGACCGTGGTATCAAAGTGGTCTGACAGAGGTAGGTGGCACCCTCTGTCACCCATCAGCTGACTGACCGTTCTGGGCATGCCATGGCTGTATCCCTATTAGGCCGTTCCAGTGTATAAAACTTACATGCAGCAATGCTTTGATATACTGAGTATAGCTAAGCGTTATATCATTGATTAAACAATCGAATTGTTAATGTTATGGAATGACTGGTTGCGCAACTCCATAAAGGCTGCTGCAGACTGTCGGGAGTAAGCGTGCAAACAAAACCGCAACCACAAATCCGTCACAACTTTGATTGACGGAATCTAAGGCTACTCTGAGGTATTCGATAGAGCCCACTGCAAGGCGGGATGGTTTTTGCTGCACAGAACCCAGGTTGTTCTATCAGAGTTCAGTGTTTGATAATGCAGGCTATAGCTGAACAGGTAACCAGAGAGCCAGAGGGTGAACAGAGTCCAAATCATCAAGTAAGTGGATAACTCATATAGCAGAGGTCAGAACCAGCCAGGAGCAGAACATCCAAATCAGAGCTCTAGGGGATAATCCAGAGGCAAGCCAAGGTTAGTTTCAAGAAGTCCAGAAATCTAGGGCACAGGGTAAGGAAGGGCTTGATCACAATACCTAAATAAGGAGAAAATTCACAAGCAAAGAAAGAGGGGGGAGTCCAGGTATAAATACCCCACCCTAGACCTAACAGGAGGAAGACAGAGAAGTGGGATAGGTCAGGAAGTAAACAGAACAGCCTAGAAGCTAGATCAGCAGTCATGGCAACCTTAATGTCACAGATGCTTCCTAACAGTTAAGACCCATATGGGACTAAATAAATAAGTAAAGGAGTTTTCCCATCTTGGACATTTATGGCATTTCCACAGGATATGCCATCAATGTCAGGTAGCGCGTCCCACACCTATCTCTAGAATGGGGCACCCTTACCCCATCCTACATTCTTTTGCTCTTACTGCTCTCTGGCCACTGATTGACGATGTGGTTTGGCGTACCGAAACATCCATTCTCGAAAATTGGTGAAATTTCTGTTTTTTTTCCATTCCCCCAAGAAAGTGTTAATAAAAGTTAATCAATAAGTTATATGTACCCCAGAATGGTACCATTAAAAATGACAACTCATCCCCCAAAAAACAAGCCCTCATAAATGTACGTAGCCAAAAAAAAAAAGTTATGGCCCTTGGAATTTGACGATGATTAAACTAAAAATAATGCTTGCTCTTTAACGCCAAAATAGGTCACTAATGGGTTAAACTGTTTTTTTGTTTTTTTTCTTTTTTTGCAGGGCTGTGGTCTGGAATGATATTGCCGGTCTTTTTACAAGCCTCATTTTTCGTGGTGTACGTTTTGCGCATGAACTGGGACAAAGCATGTCAAGAGGTAATTATGATTCCATATACCATTGTGATTGTCCTCTGGTTTGTGATTGCCCCTAGATTTTTGTCATGTAAGGCTGGATTCACACGAGCATGTTCGGTCCGTAATGGACGGAACGTATTTCGACCGCAAGTCCCGGACCGAACACTGTTCAGGGAGCCGGGCTCCTAGCATCATAGTTATGTACGATGCTAGGAGTCCCTGCCTCGCTGCGCTAGGAGTCCGGCTCCCTGCACTGTGTTCGGTCCGGGACTTGCGGCCGAAATACGTTCCGTCCATTACGAACCGACGAACCGAACATGCTCGTGTGAATCCAGCCTTATGGTGTAAAGTAAACACAATGGTGGAGATTACTTATTACTGGCGTACTGTATAAATGGTGCACCGGCCTCTCCCCCAGCATTCATCCAATTTTTTTTAAAAGGGGCACGAACTGCGATGAATCTATTGTAATGGGAAAACAACGTGAGTTTTCACCTGCCGTTGTTTCCCTTTACTTTTCTAGTTACAAAGAAGTCTGAAATCCTCAGTAATTCTGAAGCTCGCTCACTTTCCCTGACACATTTGTGGAGCTTCATAAATATTTTGGCCGGATGCCAAGTAAATTCGTCCCAATGAGTATGCATAATTGTAGATAGATCTTTCTATTAATTTATTGATTACAATTTACCTGACATTTAAACAACATGCTGTGCAACTTAGATCTCCTGATTACCATACAAATATGACAACGCAATCTTACTATATTTGTATAGTAATAGGTTTCTGTTACTACCTATGATGGAGTGTAGTGTAGTGGAGGAGATATTGTCTACTTCCCTGGTGGCCTAAAGTAATGGAGGAGTTAATGTCTGTTTCCCTAATGATCTAGGTTAGTGGAATGGTTCATGCTTGCTGGTCTTGTGGTCTGGGGTAATGGAAGGTTCCTGTCCTGTACTGATCAAGCTATTCCAGACAGGGACAGAGATGAATCTGCAGCTATGATTGAGCAGCCACACAGTTCCACCTATGATCGGGCAAGGGATTCATCATCTGCCTAAATATTAAGATAATGGTCAGGGGTCTGGCACCGCCTTAGCATTGGGCTTTAAGATGTACACACCTCTTTACAAGTTTTTTTCTTTTTAAAAAGTGCAGGTTTACGCAGGTAAAATGTGCACCAAATAGTGTGTTTTTTGATGCGTTTTTAGTTGCGTTTTTTACATTTTGTTGCAGGAATAGGTGTGTTTTTATGCTGCGTTTTTTTTTTAACTATTCAGATACAATTCGCAGGTGAAAACGCAAGATAAATTGTCATGAGCGGACTTTAAAATACGCACCACAGATCAATTTACGTGCAGAAAAAAAATGCATCGTGTAGATGAGATTTCTTGAAATCTCATTTACTTTGCTGGAACTGTATTACGCTGCGTATTTATATTACGCTGCGTATTTGCCGCACGAAAATCCGCACAGCAAATCCGCACGTAATATGCATCGTGTGCATTTGGACTTATAGTCCAAAAGATATAATAAATGACAATCGACTGCTACAATGTTGTGGATTTTAATATGCATTTTTTTTGTAAAATTTTGCATTTTTTCTCTTATACAAGATATACACGTGCTTCTTCTCTCAGCCTGTCCGCAAGCTTGGTAGCACGCAGAGACCCCATGGAACATCATATTGAGGCAAAACTGTGCAAAAGCTCTGTCGCATTTAGGCATTTTTGCAGGCAGTAAAAATCTGCCTCCGAATTCCTCAGAATTTTGAGCCAGATTTTGAACTGCCTTCACATATTTCTCCGCGATAGTTTTTGCCCGTGGCCATTGAAGTTAATGCAAGGACTGTGGGGAAAAAAATGCTCAGGAACGAGCGCCGTTGGTTTTTAATGCCTCCCACTGAAAAACCGCCTCTACCACCCATTTGAAGTCAATGGGGGGCGATTTCAGCCTTTTTTTGGAGCGGATTCCGATGCGGTTTCCGCATCAAAATCAGTGCTAAAAAAATTCTGTGTCAACTGACCCCTAATTTGTGAGCCTGCAAATTTCCATAGTGAGGAAAGCCGCATTATCATAGTATTTGTTTTTTAGGCACAGATCCGAGCTGGAATTAAGAAAGAAGACAAAGAATCCAGCATCTCACAAGTTGAGACTTCTAGCACGGGATTTGGCATGGTTACAAACGGCAAGTTTATGGCTTTCATTGTGATAATATTTTAGTTTGCATACTGTAGTACTGTATATTGCAATAAATTTTTTTACTGTTTTTATTTTTTTGATTTAAAATAGCTTAATTTACAATCTGTCGTAAATAATATAAATACAGTGAATTGGGATGTAGTGCAGTCTGGACAACACATCAGTTTATAGCACAAGAGCATAACAAAAAAATACAGGCAAGAGCCATACACTATACATTACATGCTACACTACAACATTGTACATAAAGCTTCACGTAGAAAAAAGAAATGGGATAAGGCTTCATTCACATCTGCATCAGTGCTCCTTTCTGGCATTCCATCTGTGACAACGTAGACTGAAACAAACGAAGGTTTCCATAGGTTTCTGTTTGCATCACCATTGATTTCAATGGTGTCGGATCTGGTGCACATGGTTTCCGTTTGACTCCGTTGTGCAAGGGATTCCCCCGTTTTGACAGAAGCAATACCGTACGGAACTCTTGCACAACGGAGACAAACAGGAACCATGTGCACCGGATCAGTCACCATTGAAATCAATAGTGATGCAAACGGAAACCTATGGAAACCTCAGTTTGTTTCAGTCAGGGTCCCGTTCTGATGGGAAGCTCTGACGGAACGCCAGAATGGAGCCCTGACGCAGATGTGAGCGAAGCCTGAGGAAGAGGGAAAAGACAGAGGCACCAAGGGGAGAGGGGGAATTCGAGTGGTGTTAGTACTCTTCATCATTGACATACGGATTATGCATGATAAAATAGTCTCTGAGCAGTCTGTGGATAAGCTATCAAACTTCGGTTTTGTTAGGAGTGTTAGAGGCTTCCCTATCTCCCATTAGTAAAAGCTGCTTTAAATCCTTCCCGACATCCACTGTAAATATATGGCGCACGTCGGGTGGGGGAGTATGGGGCGGGTTCACGAGCTGATCTCACTCCATAGAACAAGCTTGTCGGCAGAATCCCGCTCGTTTAACCCCTTAGATGCCGTGGTCAAAAGCGATAGCGGCATCTAAGTGGTTAAAAACGGGGGCAGATCCCTGTAACATTGTATCAGCCCCCACGACACGATCACAGGGTGCAGATGGTTGACATAGCTGCCTGAGGCCCTAATGAAGGCCCCCAGGTCTGCTGTCTTTGTACTCCTGTGAAGCCCTGCAATACATTATAGTGCAATACATTAGTATTGCAGTATATCATGCAAATGATCCAACGATCGCTGCTTTAAGTCCCTTAGGGGGATTAGTAAAAAAAAAGGTTAATACAGTTAAACAAAATTTTATTTATTAATATTTACATATAAAAAAATATTAAAAGTTCAAAAAACACTGAATTATTATTATTTTTTTTTCCCAAGCACAATGTAGAAAGAAAAAGAAAAATGAATATCACTGGTTTAGCCACATCCGTAAAAGTCTGAAGTATTACAATGTAAAATTATTATTATTATTATTATAATGCCGTAAAAAAAAATATATTAAAACGCCAGAATCACTGTTTTTTGGTCACTTCATCTGCTACAAAAAAATCCAATAAAAAGTCTAATGTACCCCTAAATGGTAGCAATAGAAACTACAGCTCACCCTTCCAAAAATAAGCCTTTATACCACTCAATCAACGGGGAAAAAAGTTATGGCTCTCAGAATATGGCGACAAAACACAAATTTTATTTTTAATAATTCATTTTTTCCTTGTAAAAGTATTAAATCATAAAAAAAACAATATAGATGTAGTATCACTGTAAGGGTATTGACTCAGAATAAAGTTAACATGTAATTTTTACTGCACAGTGAATGCCGTAAGAACGAAACCCCCTCAAAATGGAGGAATTGCTATTTTTTTCCCCATTCTACACCACAAAGAAATTTTTTCCAGTTTCCCACTACATTATATGGTACAATAAATGGTGCCGTGAAAATGTACAACTCATCCCGCAAAAAACAAGCCCTCATATGGCTTAATCAACGGAAAAATAAAAAAGTTATCGCTTTTGGAATGTAGGGCTGAAAAAACTAAAGTGAAAATCCGAAAAATGGCTGCAGTGGGAAGGGGTTAAAGGTACTTGCGGAGATCCTACTAGTTAGGCCTTATTCACACGAATGTGTTTCACATGTGTCCTTGTGCTGTCCATTTAAATAACTAACAGGACACTGACCAATTCAATTGGGCTATTAACCCCTTAATGACCGCCGATAAGCCTTTTCACAGCGGTCATTAAGGAGCCTTATTCTAGGCCACCATCTTTTCACAGCTGGCCTAATCAAAGTCCTGCACAGGTGTCCCGTGCAGGCTGGAGTGGTTGCTCGGCTGTCTGATGACAGTTGGTCTCCTGCTCCAATAGTAGCGATGAAATTTTCCTTCAATTTGCGACCATTTAACCCTTCAGATGCCGCAGTCATTAGCGACCGATGCATCTGAGCAGTTTACAGAGTGAGGGAGCTCCTTCTGTCACACATCGGCGGCCTGCAAATGCGATCGCGGGCCAACGTGTTGCCATGGCAGCTGGGGGCCTAACAAAGGCCCCCGGGCCTGCCCTGGCTGTATGCCTATTAGTCCGTGCCGTCCTAATTGCCTGTCAATTTTATACTGACCGGCAATGATGCTTTGGTATACTGAGTATACCAAAGTATTATATAAGCGATCAAAAGATTGCACAGTGAAGTCCCTAGTGGGATTGAAAAAAAAATTCATGTGAAATAAAAATTATTAATAAAGGTACACAGAAAAAAAATAAAACCATATATTTTTTTTTCATAAAAAGTGGTTTTATTTAGTAAAAGCAGTGACGGATTAAGTATACCATGGGCCCTGGGCTGTTGACACAACATGGACCCCTACTTCTTCCTTACACGCAATGCAACTCCCCCAACCCCCTTTTCCTTTGCGAGACGCCTAAACATCGCTTTTCTTTGAACTTTTATTAAAACTTTAAAACAAACAATCCTATTAATATTCTATATTAACTTAGATGTGATCAATAACAGTTTGAATCCTGCTAGACATGCAGGACCCGCTATCACTGAACCAGTCAGTCCTGCGGACCTGACGGATACAGGTTTCAGTTCTAGATACAGCTGCTCTGCAAACAGGATACAAAGCGGCTGTACCTCAAAAAGTAGTTTTTAAAAGGTGCACATAGCCGTCAACACATCAAATAAAAAATGTTAACACCTCTCTTTGTTATGGTCTCAATAGAAAGTCTGAGTCGACTGCACTATTGATTCTGCCCAAAAAAAAACTGAAACCTTACGGAACAGAGACAAACGGAAGCCATTTACAATGGAAACATTACCATTGAAATCAATGATAATGCAAACGGAAGCTAGGGTTTCCATTTGCCTTTCCGTTGATGGGTTCCACCAACGGAAAGGTCTGACGGAACCCATCAACCGTTCCCCGACGCAGATGTGAACAGGCCCTTACTGTATCAATAATGCAGTCAATTCAGAAGACGGTGTGAAGAGAACTGCATCACTGATTTCTAGCGCGTCCAGGAGTGTTACAAGCCCCAAAGCATATGTCCCCCCTCTCACACAACAAAAATATCTATATTCATATACAGTTATTACATAATACCACTATACCAGATGAAATATTTACCTGCATACTGTTACTGAACACAACTCCCTATTAGAAGACCAGTAATAACACAATATAAGGTCCAAATAATACCGCCACATAGTTACTGAATAATACCCCCTTATGGTTACTGAATGATACCTCCACACCAAAACCACAGTGACTGAATAATACACCCACCCTTACTACTACTGAATAATACCGCCACACCATAACCACAGTGACTGAATAATACCTCCATACTGTTACTGAATAATACCACCACACCAAACCACATAGTGACTGAATAATACCCCCACACTATTACTGAATAAAAACCGTTATACAAAGACCAATATTACCACCATATAGTGGAAGATGCCAGTCATAGAAAAGAGCTCTGCAGACGATATAAGTGATTACAGCACATTTATATTTAGTGACTCACAGGTGATGTCTTCTCTGATTAGAGTAGTTCAATTTCCCTTTTTTTCCTGCATCCGTCCCAGACCACTGTGACGACTTATTCCAGCAACCACTCGTCTCTGCAGAATTTGGCACACAGACATGTTGGTTTCTCGCTTTTCCAGCACCCTCCACGCCTATACCTCATCCTCTAAACAATCTCGTAATCGATAGTGCCCCAGATGGTAATAATGATCTCTCAGTGATCGACAAAATAAAAGTAACCGTGCCCCCTTTGTGCCCCCATAGTAATAACGCCCCATTTGCGCCTCCTGTAGATGGCGCCACACACAGCCCCTTGTAGATGGCGCCACACACGCAGGCCCTTGTAGATGGCGCCACACACGCAGCCACCTGCAGATGGCGCCACACACAGCCCCCCCTCTTGTATATAGTGCCACACAGCCCCCCCCCCTTGTATATAGTGCAACACGGAGCTCCTCCCCCTTGTATATAGTGTAACACACACCACCCCCCCGAAAAAAATAAACATAAAATATCTGTTGGATCTGGTCATTTCTAATAATGCAGATCTTGTTGGGAATGTCAATGTTCGTGAAAACCTCGGTAACTGTGATCATAATATAGTTACATTTTACCTATACTGTAAAAAACAAACGCAGGCTGGGAGGGCAAAAACATTTAATTTTAAGAAAGCCAATTTCCCCAGGATGAGGGCGGCAATTCAGGATATAGACTGGGAAGAACTAATGTCAAATAATGGAACAAATGATAAATGGGAGATTTTCAAATCTACTTTGAGTTATTATAGTGCAAAATGTATTCCTATAGGTAACAAGCATAAACGACTCAAATTAAACCCCACATGGCTTACACCTTCTGTGAAAGGGGCAATACATGACAAAAAAAGGGCATTTAAAAAATACAAATCTGAGGGTACAGCTGTAGCCTTTGTAAAATATAAAGAGCTTAATAAAATCTGTAAAAATGTAATAAAATTAGCAAAAATACAAAATGAAAGGCAGGTGGCCAAGGATAGTAAAACAAATCCTAAAAAATTCTTCAAGCATATAAATGCAAAAAAGCCCAGGTCTGAACATGTAGGACCCCTAGATAATGGTAATGGGGAGTTGATCACAGGGGATCAAGAGAAGGCAGAGTTACTAAATGGGTTCTTTAGCTCTGTATATACAACTGAAGAAGGAGCAGCTGGTGTAGCCGGTGCCAGTGCTGTTAATATATCAGTTGATATACTGAATTGGATGAATGTAGATATGGTCCAAGCTAAATTAAATAAAATAAATGTGCACAAGGCCCCGGGACCAGATGGGTTACACCCTAGAATTCTTAAAGAGCTTAGTTCAGTTATTTCTGTCCCCCTTTTCATAATATTCAGAGAATCTCTAGTGACTGGTATAGTGCCAAGGGACTGGCGCAGGGCAAATGTGGTGCCTATTTTCAAAAAGGGCTCTAGGTCTTCCCCAGGTAATTATAGACCAGTAAGCTTAACATCCATCGTGGGGAAAATGTTTGAGGGGCTATTGAGGGACTATATACAGGATTATGTGACAATAAATGGCATTATAAGTGACAGCCAGCACGGTTTTACTAAGGACAGAAGTTGTCAAACTAACCTAATCTGTTTTTATGAAGAGGTGAGCAGAAGTCTAGACAGAGGGGCCGCTGTGGATTTAGTGTTTTTGGACTTTGCAAAGGCATTTGACACTGTCCCCCATAGACGCCTAATGGGTAAATTAAGGACTATAGGTTTAGAAAATATAGTTTGTAATTGGATTGAGAATTGGCTCAAGGACCGTATCCAGAGAGTTGTGGTCAATGATTCCTACTCTGAATGGTCCCCGGTTATAAGTGGTGTACCCCAGGGTTCAGTGCTGGGACCACTATTATTCAACTTATTTATTAATGATATAGAGGATGGGATTAATAGCACTATTTCTATTTTTGCAGATGACACCAAGCTATGTAATATAGTTCAGACTATGGAAGATGTTCATGAATTACAGGCAGATTTAAACAAACTAAGTGTTTGGGCGTCCACTTGGCAGATGAAGTTTAATGTAGATAAATGTAAAGTTATGCATCTGGGTACCAACAACCTGCATGCATCATATGTCCTAGGGGGAGCTACACTGGCGGATTCACTTGTTGAGAAGGATCTGGGTGTACTTGTAAATCATAAACTCAATAACAGCATGCAGTGTCAATCCGCTGCTTCAAAGGCCAGCAGGATATTGTCGTGTATTAAAAGAGGCATGGACTCGCGGGACAGGGATGTAATATTACCACTTTACAAAGCATTAGTGAGGCCTCATCTAGAATATGCAGTCCAGTTCTGGGCTCCAGTTCATAGAAAGGATGCCCTGGAGTTGGAAAAAAGACAAAGAAGAGCAACGAAGCTAATTAGGGGCATGGAGAATTTAAGTTATGAGGAAATATTGAAAGAATTAAACCTATTTAGCCTTGAAAAAAGACGACTAAGGGGGGACATGATTAACTTATATAAATATATTAATGGTACATACAAAAAATATGGTGAAATCCTGTTCCTTGTAAAACCCCCTCAAAAAACAAGGGGGCACTCCCTCCGTCTGGAGAAAAAAAGGTTCAAGCTGCAGAGGCGACAAGGCTTCTTTACAGTGAGAACTGTGAATTTATGGAATAGCCTACCGCAGGAGCTGGTCACAGCAGGGACAGTAGATGGCTTTAAAAAAGGGTTAGATAATTTCCTAGAACAAAAAAATATTAGCTCCTATGTGTAGAAATTTTTCCTTCCCTTTTCCCTTCCCTTGGTTGAACTTGATGGACATGTGTCTTTTTTCAGCCGTACTAACTATGTAACTATGTAATTGTACATACCTTGCCCCGTTCCCGCGACAGATGCTTGGAGCGCTGCACAAGCTCCGATCGGGACGCATCACGCTGGCCTGCGCATGGAGCTTTCCCAGCGCCTTATAGGCTGCAGGGCTAACATGGCCTGCAGCCTATAGTATTCATTTGTATCTGCGTCCTGAGGTTGCAGATACAAGTGAATGTGGCTGTCACTAGCACCGTGGCCCTGTCCGGTGCTAGCGATGCCACACCGCCCTAATGAAATAAAAAACTACACATATATGGTATTGCCGCAATGGTAATGACCCAAAAAATAAAGTTGGCATGTAATGTAAACCGCAAGGTGAATGCCGTAAAAAAAAAGAAACGCAAAAAACAATGACAAAATTGATTTTTTTTCCATCCCCCAAAAAAAAATAATAAGGAAGGTTAATCAAGAAGTCCCATGTACCCCAAAATGGTAGCAATGAGGTCCTGAAAAAACAAGCCCTCAAATGGTGACATCGATGGAAATATAAAAAAGTTATGGCTCTTGGAAAGCGACGATGCAAAATAAAATTATTTTTTTATTCCGAAAAAGTAGTAAAACATATAAAAACGATACATATTTGGTATCGTTGTAATTGTACCGACCCATAGGTAGCATGATATTTACGCTTCATGTTGAACGACGTAAATTAAAAATGCATAGAACAATGACTAAATTGCTGATTTTTTAATAAAAAAGTTAATCAAATACCCCAAAATGGTGCCATTGAAAAATACACCTCATCCCGCCCAAAAAGTCCACATACAGTCATGACGATGGGGAAAATAAAAAAAAGTTATAGCACTTTGAATGTGACGATGAAAAAAAATCAAAAAAAATGCTTGGCCATTAAGGCCCAGAATGCATTCAGGGGGAAGGGGTTAATACATCAGTATTTTTTCACAGAGCGAGTGTCCGCTGCGTGAAACTCACTGCATGTCCTATCCTGGTCCATTTTTGCGGATCTGACTTGCCCACTTAAGATTATGGGTGTGTGAATAATATTGTGGGCTGTCCCATTCACGCATCAGTTGCTAAAGAAATGATAAGGAAAAAAAAGTCCTTACAGAAGAGAAACACAAAGAAGAAAAACACATGACACATTGAAACCACACTGACACAACACGGACATTCATATGCATGAAAAACGGCCCGTTATTTGAAGATACAAATTGAACACGCTCATGTGAATAAGGCCTTAGGATTCTGTAGGGCAATTTTGCTTGTGAAGAAGTATGCAAAATCGCTCTTCTCCTCTCGGCTGAATCATGTTTTAAGTGTCCTTAAAGGGACGGACATTAATTTATACGGTAGCCACCTAGAAGTGGCACTACAAAGGACCGTTCTCTGCCTTCTGGAGGATAGCTCTCTTTTGAATCCTCTTTTTAAGGATTATTTCACATTGTGTTTTCCCTGTACGTTTGACATATACGTCGAGAAAGCTCCCGGTGAATAGTCAAATGTACCCATAGGCTCTCCTTATACCGACAGAGTCTGAATGGCTGCCCTGTCCGCACACTCATTATTACATCATTACAGTATCTCTGAAATCCTGACTCCACTTTTTGTTAGCCATCCGTCACATCCTCTCTTTTTCTGGCATATACGTCAAAATGGAGACCATAACGCAGTGTGGAAGGGACCTAAAAGTGTCAGAAGCCTTTGTTGTGCCTGACGCGGCTCTCGTCACCTCCGCTTTTGTGCAGGTGTGTCCCAATAGTGTCAGGCTCCTCCACCTTTGCCCTGCTTTCTGTAAACTTGAAATGTTTCTTTGAGTCAGAGGGAGTAGCATTTGACACTGTGAATATGTCTGCACAAGCTCTAGGGGCTAATCCCAAGAAAGGGATAACGGATTCCTATTTCCGGTAGAGAAGTGGTCACGCATGAATGGAGAAATAGAAACAGTTGAGTTATCCTTCTTAAACCCTTGTTATGCTTTTTATGTTCAGCTATTTCTTCTGTAATTCCATGCAGTGTTGAGTTGGGTGCGTCTTACCTGTGTTTAACATGCATGTCATTTTCAATCTGCTTTAGGGGATAGTCATTCTTTTGACACTGGATATACTGCTGTGGATCAAGGTACTACTGTAGGTGCAGTCATCTTGCCAGATGCCCCCACTAGTGAAAACCATTCAGAGCATCTGGTTCTTCAAGAAGATCCATCAGAGTCTTCCGATTTAGTTAGGAAGGTCCTTTCCACAAAACAGCTGATTCTCAGACGGGGTCTGGTCCTGTTCTTAGCTGTAATGGTGCTGCTGACTGGGATCTTAATTAAAGTTTTTACGGGTAACGGATAGAGTGATCAAGTGGCCATATCTTTTTTTTAAACAAATGTCCACGTTCTATACAGGCTACACTGCAGTCCATGCACAGGACTCTTTCATCGTGCTGCCACTGTGATAAAGAATGGACAGTTGTCATTGAAATAATTAATTTATGAAACTCCAGTTTAGCTATCCGGCAAATGGGATACGAATACATGAAAATGCATACGCCTACCAAGATCCTTCTAATGTCTCTGACAGATGTGGATTATGTTTAAAGTAAAGGTTCACACGCAAACGCAAAATACGTCTGAAAATACGGAGCTGTTTTCAGGCGAAAACAGCCAGTGAATTTCAGACGTTTTTGCAAGTACTCGCGGTTTTCGCGGCGTCCATTACGGACGTAATTGGAGCTGTTTTTCAATGGAGTCAATGAAAAACAGCTCCAAAAACCTCCAAAAAAGTGACATGCACTTCTTTGACGCGGGCGTATTTTTACGTGCCGTCTTTTGACAGCGACACAAACAGAACATCGTAAAACCCATTGAAAGCAATGGGCAGATGTTTGCAGACGTAATGGAGCCATCTTTTCAGGCGTAATTAGAGGCGTAAAACGCCTGAATTACGTCTGAAAATAGGTCGTGTGCACATACCCTTATACATCATCTGACATCTTACTGAGACATGTAAGATGTAATTAGTGTGAGCGATTATGAAGAGCCATGGGGTAGCAATCAGCCTTGGCTCCTGAAATCCCACTTCTAACATCTTTTGACATGTTTCAATGACATGTCAGATAATGTGTAAAGGGGAATGTTCACTATACATAAGTACGTTTACCAATATATTTTACACTCTATTTGTAAAAACGGTCTAAGTGAAAAACTACCCTTTTTGCCAGTAGCAACTAATCCTAGTGCTGCTCTAATGCTCTAAAGTTGAGCTATGATTGGTTGCTATAGACAACAAGGCCAGTTTTGCTATTAAACAGTATTGATAAATGAGGCCTATCGATCAAACCTGATCTCAAGCTATTGAAAAATGTATGTTAATGTGTTTTGATTCATGTGTTTGTCTACAAGGCTCTGTTCACACGTGTGTTATGTTCTTTCCGTCAAGAGTATTGGTATTTTTTGATGGCAGGACTAGCGCAGTCTGTCACGCAAACCCATTATAAGTCCATAAGATCCATCATGATTTGATGGAATCTGTTCGAAAATGATCCTCATAGTGTCAAGTGTGAACAGAGCTTTACGCAAGCTGTTTCCACTAGCTTGTGTAACTGTAGTTTAATTTGCTGTGTGGACTTTGCTGACAGTTGCTAGGTCTGTTGGAGGCACTATGACGTGTATCTGCAAAAACATGCAGCTTTAGGGACCAACAATGGCCAGTAATGAAGACCCAGAAAGTGTCCATGTATTATTGCTCTATTTATATTGTAATTATGTAAATGCATTTGAATTTTGCAAATTTTTTACAAATAATATTTTAAACATTAAAATTACAGTATAACCTAAGGTGCAAATTTCTACCAATTTATAGTAAATTTGCCCTATCTGTAAGGGTATGTTCACACGCAGTGTTTTCAGGCGTAATTCGGGCGTTTTACGCCTCAAATTACGCCTGAAAAAACGCCCCTAATACGCCTACAAACATCTGCCCATTGCCTGCAATGGGTTTTACGATGTTCTGTTCCCACAAGCCTTTATTTTACGCGTCGCTGTCAAAATACGGCGCGTAAAATGACGGCTCATCAAAAGAAGTGCAGGACACTTCTTGGGACGTTTTTGGAGGCGTTTTTCATTGACTCCATTGAAAAACGACCGTAAAAAACGCAGCGAAAAACGCCAGTTGTTTAAAAAACATCTGAAAATCAGGATCTGTTTTCGCCTGAAAACAGCTCCGTATTTTCAGACGTTTTTGCTCACTGCGTGTGAACATACCCTTATACTCTTGACAAAGAATGCCTTACAGCCTTATCTCAAATAAATAAAATGTTCTGTTTGTTACCTAAAAATCTCAGACGTGTCTTTATTTTGAATTGTGTTCCATTTTGAATTCATGAGTGTCCTGTTCTCCTATAAATCTGAAGAATCTATATTGTAAAAAATAAATAAATATAAGAACATTTATTTTCAATATCACTCCTCTGCTACATATACTTGTGATAGATGGAAATAACTTCCCCTTAGGGCAGATTCACACGAACGTTGCGTTTTTGCGCGCGCAAACAACGCAGCGTTTTGCGAGCGCAAAAACCATTTGACAGCTGCGTGTGTCATGCGTGTCTGATGCGCGGCTGCGTGATTTTCGCGCAGCCGGCATCATAGAGATGAGGCTTGTCGACGCCCGTCACTGTCCAAGGTGCTGAAAGAGCTAAATCTTTCAGCACCCTCGACAGTGAATGCCGAACACAACAGCGAAAAACCTGTAAAAAAAAAAGATAAAGTTCCTACTTACCGAGAACTTCCCTGCCGTTGCCTTGGTGACGCGTCCTTGGTGACGCGTCCTTGGTGACGCGCCTCTCTTGACATCGGGCCCCACCTCCCTGGATGACGCGGCAGTCCAAGTGACCGCTGCAGCCTGTGATTGGCTGCAGCCTGTGCTTGGCCTGTGATTGGCTGGAGCTGTCACTTGAACTGAAGTGTCATCCCGGGAGGTCGGACTGCAGGACGGAGACAGGAGTAATCGGTAAGTTAGAACTTCGGGTTTTTTTACAGGTTCATGTATTTTGGGATCGCAAGTCACTGTCCATGGTGCTGAAACAGTTTAACTCTTTCAGCACCATGCACAGTGAATGTCTCCCGACGTCGCGGACCGGAAATTTTTTTGCCGGGTTCGGCCAAAACGAGTTTGGCCGAACCCGGTGAAGTTAGCTTCGGTTGTCGGGGTTCGCTCCTCGCAAAGACACTCCGTTTGGATGCTTGGAAACAGAAAAGCACGTGGTGCTTTTCTGTTTCCATTCATCCTTTTGACAGCTCGTGCGCTGTTTCAGTCTGTTCGCACGGAAGTGCTTCCGTGCGACCTGCCTGGTTTTCACGCACCCATTGACTTCAATGGGTGCGTGATGCGTGAAATACGCAGAGTTATTGAACCTGTCGCGTATTTTGCGCAGCGAACAAACGCTGCGCAAAATACACGGACTGTGTGTACTGCCCCATAGACTTCTATATGGCATTGCGTGTCGCGCGAAAACCACGCGGCCTACACGCTGCCAAATCACGCTCGTGTGAATCCCCCCTTACAGTAACATAAATCCACATAAATCTCACATATGTTTCATAACTCTCCTGTGTACTCCAATATGGATAGAGATATTAGATCCTTTATTTGGGCGGGTGGACCCCCAGGGCTTGCACTAACTAATGTTTAATTGCCCATCGAGAACGGGGGATTAGCTTTGCCATATCTTTTTTTTTTTTTTTACTTTCTAGCCAGTCAGCTGGTATTTGTTGTTCATGAAGCAGCACTACGTGGTTCCTATATGGCCCCTGTAAACTGCCTTTACAAGTTGCTCCCCCCCCCTCCAGGTTATACCCTCACAATTCAAATGCCAACAACTCTAAAAGGTCTTTATTATTGTTCTGCTCTGAGGAAATGGTATGGCCGCCTGTAATCCCACTGTGGTATAACTCGCTTCTTTCCACATATGAGGAGGCTCTCTGATCCGAGTAGATGGGCAAATATGAGCATTCAGGTAAATGTTTTCCATCAAATTTATTATACTCGCTATAAATGATGTAGGATTATTTGTGGCTGATCGTTTTTTTTCTTCCTATGTTTTGGGACTATCCCATTATTCTTGGTTTTTGGGCAGATGTTATGAAATTTATTGAACATAAAGTGGATTTACCTAGAGTACTGAATCCTAACATCTGTCTACTTGCGCTGGTTGAGGAGATAATACATCCTATAGCATCTAAATCTAGAAAACCATTCTTACCCACTGGAAACATCCCAAGATCCCTACACTGCTGGCGTGGTTTGCCATAGTCAACTCTGATGTTCTTTAAATTAACCTATGAGCATGGGCGTAACTACAGCCATAGCAGCTGCTATGGGACCTATAGGTTTAGGGGCCCACTAAGGTGCAAGAACTTTTTGTTCCTTTTTGTGGAGGAATAGGAAGTTGGTGTTCTTCTGCTATTTAGCACTACTCTCTGATATATGGCGCCATAATCCATCCTTTATTTCTAATATTGCTGCTATTTCATTTTCCTTCTACTAGGTGGTGGGGGCTCATCTGATTTTGCTATGGGGTGCCTTGATTTCTAGTCAAGCCCAACCTATGAGGCACTTGTTTATATATATATATATATATATATATATATATATACACATACCTTGCTGTATTATGACCGCATAAATGCGTTATTTTTTTTATTTTTTTGTTGCTTGTTTGACTCGTCATACTATGGTGCATTCTCAGAACACAATGTACATGTAAGACTTCGTTCACATCTGCGTCGGGCCTCCATTAATGGGTTCCGTCTGAGCTTTCCGTCATAGGTTTCATTTCGCATCACCATTGATTTCAATGGTGACGGATCCGGTGCAAGTGGTTTCCATTTGTCACCATTGTGTAAGGGTTCTGTTGTTTTTACAGAATCAATACCGTAGTCGACTGCGCTATTGATTCCGTCAAAACAACGATACCCTTACACAACGGTGACAAACAGAAACCACTTGCACCGGATCCGTTACCATTGAAATCAATGATGCAAATGGAAACCTATGGTTTCCTTTTGTTTTAGTTTGAGTTCCGTTCATAAGTTCCCCTGACGGAAAGCTCAGACGGAACCCATCCTAATTATGTCATGTATTCTCTGTACATCTGTAGCATATGGTCCTAATAAAAGTTGCCCTTAAAAAAACTAAAAACATTGTTTATTGTCCTGTAATGTTACGAACGGTGACCATACACATTAGCTCTGTTCACATCACGCTATATAGTTCTGCTATTGTGAAGAGTTCATCACTGTCAATCCGTATACAATGCAATGATAATTTGTATGCTTTTAATTTATAACCTTTAATTACAATTTTGTCCAGGCACAAGCCTTGACGACAATTACTGTACTATAGTTGAGGGCAAAGCAATCTCTGTTGGTGCCCCAGGCAGTGGTTTCAGAATGCGTCATTGGTACCTGAAATGTAATCATTCATTCAATCCCTAGTTCTCTTCTTTAAATTTTTTACCAATCCATGTTTGTCAGTATAAAGGCAGAACATTTACCATTTTAATTGCATAAATTGTGCCCCACCCCCTAAGTGGCACCCTGGGCAACTGCCTATTCTTCTCGCGCCTGATTGTAGGGCATTTGTCACATATGTATGATGCAAAAACAATTATGTATTTTAATTATTCTTGTAATTGTCAGGCCAGGAAGGAACATTTGTCAGTGTCATGCCATGTTTGTAACAATTTGTAGAGCCTAACCGCAACTGAAAATTAAGGTGTAATTACAGTTACTGAGATACACTATACGGTTCAAAAGTATGTGGACATCTGACCATCACACCTATGTTATCTTGTTGGTTATCCCATTCCAAAACAATTGGGTTTAATTAAGAGTTGGGCAGTTTTAACAGCCTTTACTCTTCTGGGAAGAGTGTGTCTGTGGGAATTTCAGCCACAGCCAAAAAATGCATTTGTGAGGTCAGGCAATAATGTTGGATGCTGGAAAAGGAAAGGGACTTACTCCCACAAAGTTAGAAGCTTACAATTGTCTAAAATGTATGCCATAACATTGACATCACCCTTTACTGTAAATGAGGGGAAAGGGGCCAAACCCTGAAAAAAAAAAGGCCCGGACCATTATTCCTTCTCCACAAAATTTTACAGTAGGCACTATGCATTTTGATATGTAGCGTTTTTCTGGCATTCGCCAAACCCAGATTCATCTATCAGACTACGAGGTAGTGAGTGATAAGTGATTTATTGCTCCAGAGAACATGTTTCCACTGCTCCAGAGTCCAGTGGCTGCGTGATTTACACCAAGTCAGCCAAAGCTTGGCATTGTGCATGGTGTTCTTACACCAGCTTCAGCTACTAGACCATAGAAACCCATTTCATGAAGCTCTCGACACAGTTCTTTTGCTGATGTCACTTCCAGAGGCAGTTTGAAACTCCGTAGTGAGTGATGCAACAGAGGATTGGCGATTTTTATACACCATGTGCTTCAACACATGTGGTGTGGTCTAACTCTTCATGGCTAAGCTGTTGTTACTCATATAATTGACCGAGGCAGATTGAAAATTCCCGAACCAACTACGCGAACTGACTTGTAGCAAGGATGGCATCAGTTGACAGTGCCACTTGCCCAGATTTACCAATACTGGTATTTAGACAGAAATGATACAGTTCTGATGCTTGCTTGAGCAAGATGCACGCCTCTTAAAAAATTGTCTATGCGCCACAAGCTGAAATCTATGCCAGATAAAAGCTGTCATCGATTTTCCTAAAAATTACACCAACTTCTGGCGTAAAGTATAGTAAATTTGTCAGGCCACGAGTGGCCCTTTCCCCTCCATTAGAACCCAATAAAGTAACATAAATTCCATCCACTGAGCTCTTTAGCGATCCATATTACTAGCAATATTTGACTATGGAGATTGCATGGCTGTGTGCTTGTTTTTATTCACCTGTGCTTCTAATGCTGTTTAAGATTTAGCCAGCGGAAACTTCAGCCAAGCAGCCAGAAGATGCATCAAATTGATCCCATTGGTGCATGTTGTATGATAAATTTGCCCCATTTTGCTAGACATGTTAGACAATTATATTTACCTTATACCACCTCTTGATTGGGTTAGTATACGGCAGGTATTTTTGTGCAAACTTAAGCCATGCCCCCTTTGAACTAAACCATGCCTTCTTATCTAGACACTTTTGAAAAGTGTCTAGTGAGGTTGAAACATCTGTTCTCTTTGGCGCATTTGCTTCCTAAATAAATGTAAAACTTAATGTGACCTTATGTGCCAGAAATGCGCCACATTTTGTTGCATTTATTGATAAGGTCTAGGCGCAAAAATATTAATTAATCTGCCCTATTGTGGTTTCCAAGTATAGTATTTTTTTTCTAAATTAACAAAATTGTAGCCATACCAGTGGCAGAAAAAGTCTACTTTGTCCGTGCAGATCCACTGTTTTGTTATATATACATGAAATTCACAAAAATATTGGGACACACAGAGGGTTCCAATTCATTGACAGCTAACCAATATCTTAAAAATGGTGAGGAATTCAAACACAAAGGGGGAAATTATTAACTGCCTTATGGCACTTTTGTGGCATTAAAAAGTTTAACAAAATTAGCCAGGTGGGGGGTAAGGCCACAAACGCACACACAAATTTACTATAATTTATGCCAGAATTTGGCGTAAATTATAGCGCAAATCCAAGCCTGCTTATAGCCTGCTAACCTTCATAACCATGGACAGCCAAAGACACGGCAACTTTATTTAGAAGCGTGCGAGTCTTAATAAATCTGATTAATTTTACTATGGGAAGTTTGGATTAACATTGGCATATGAAACGTAAAGTAAATCTGCACTAAAGTATGTTAGAAAGTTGTCTAACTTTTTATTTATATAGTAATAAAGCATTATTTACATAAAACCGGAAAAAAAGGGAAGTGGAATAACCAAAAATCGGGGACAGTAAGAAATTTACCAGCTAAAGGAAGCATGAACATCCAGGCGCCACATACAGTGAGGACAATGGTGAGGGTATGTGCACACGGTAGCAGGCTTTTACGTCTGAAATGACAAACTGTTTACAGGAGAAAACAGCTGCCTCGTTTCAGACGTAATTGCTCCTCCTCGCATTTTGCGAGGCTTCTCTGACAGCCGTAAATTTTGAGCTGTTCTTCATTGAGTTCAATGAAGAACGGCTGAAATTACGTCTGAAAGAAGTGTCCTGCACTTCTTTTGACGAGGCTGTATTTTTACGCGTCGTCGTTTGACAGCTGTCAAACGACGACGCGTAAATGACAGGTTGTCTGCACAGTACGTCGGCAAACCCATTCAAATGAATGGGCAGATGTTTGCCGACGTATTGTAGCCTTATTTTCAGACGTAAAACGAGGCATATTACGCCTCGTTTACGTCTGAAAATAGGTCGAGTGAACCCAGCCTAAGAGAGGCATAGACAAACCCAAAAATCACTGTTCCAGAACTGCTCGGTTTAGTTGAATCTTGGATTTCCAAATTTCAAAATGCAGACGAAACCTTAACGACCAGAAACATATACACAGGTTGTGATTTTGTCGCTTTTTTTTTAGCCTTCACTTTTTTTTCCCAGCTCCACTATCTTTTTTTAGAGGTTATTGTAATGATGGGGGTAGGGAAACAGAGCCCTAATCTACCCGCCACTCAGTCCCTGCCTACTTGCAACGACCCGCCCTAGGCGACGGGGTACAACTGGGCGACGGTCCCTACGCTCAATAAGTGCACGACAGACAAACGGACAAGGGTACACAGAGCTAAGGGAAATGGGGCAGTTGCCCACGGCAACACCGTGAGCAACAAGAGTGGTGAACGAGCCGAGTCAAACCAGGAGTGTACGAGGTACCAAACGCAGAGCAGGAGAGTAGTGAACAAGCCGAGTCAAACCAGGAGTGTACGAGGTACCAAACGCAGAGCAGGAGAGTAGTCAGTAAGCCAGGGTCAATATGAAGCAGGGTCAAATAGTTCAGAAGCTGCAGCAGGGCCAGGAAACCAAACGAGAAGAATCACAAGCAAGGAGGAACAGGAAAGGCAGGTATAAATAGACAGAGGACGGGAGCTAGCTCCGTCTGGCCAGGCTGTGATAGGCTCTCCCCCTCCTAAGCCTGCCATCCTGAGTGGTGGAAGATGGAGTCAGTCTCACAGACAAAGAAGCAGATGCAGACTGATTACCTATGGGCGTTGACACAGAAGCTGTACCTGGCAGATCCTTTACAGTTATGGTTTTTTTTGGCATGGAAAAAAACCGCTAAATGAATTAAGAGTGGTGCTGAGAGGGAAGGGAAATTTTGCACAATTTACAGGTCTTCCCAGCTAACGGAGCCCAGAGCAGCTGCGTATTTTGCCTACATTGGAGATACGTCATCGACAAAAAGCTCTGTTTGGGCATATTGCAATGTAAAAGATTAAACCTTCTATTACTGATGCCAGGTTATGTGCGTAGAGAAGTGGGTCAAGTGGTAAGACAAAAGGGTTATTAAACTGCTTATTTCAATAGATGAAAGATTTTTGTTAATGAATACATCTGAAGGTTTCAACTGAATGTGAATGTTACAAGTGAATTATTTAACTTAGTTTGACTGTAGTCAGCAGATGGAGCAAAATATTGTCATGAAGGATCAACGAAATGGAATAACCCAGAGATTTCCTCCTCTGTTACGGAAACACTGTGGTGTTTTGCTCCAAAGACTACGCCATACTATCTCAGGTAATCCCACAGTTGAAGTTAAGCAGCTTTGTGGATTAGCAGGACCTCTGGTAAGTCACAGATGATGCGCATTTGTAAACCGTTTTTGGAGCAGATATAGAATGTAAAACGGCTCCAGTTCAGCCATATTTAGAAATCAGCTGGCCACCATCTTTTTGAATTCTTTCCTCTTGGCCCGTCTTCAGTTTGGAGCTGTGGAATATATTTCTCAAAACAGTTTTTACACGAAGACTGACTAGTGGTACATTATAGAAGGGTTTTCTAAAGGGTAATGCTTGTGCCATATTCAAAATCAGAGAGACAATTGTGAATGACTTTCATGAAACTATTCATTTAATATAAGTAGTTAATTATTGCTGTCTGCTCAATGTAG
Organism: Rhinoderma darwinii; assembly: GCF_050947455.1. Taxonomy (NCBI): domain Eukaryota; kingdom Metazoa; phylum Chordata; class Amphibia; order Anura; family Rhinodermatidae; genus Rhinoderma; species Rhinoderma darwinii. Next base: position 232,052,622 of record NC_134688.1, read on the forward strand.
ATTCCTGATCCTTCATTGATGTCTGCTGACAGATCTGAAACTACTATGTGCTCTTTGTGCCTGGCTGCCTAGGGGGACGATTTTTTTTTTAGTCACTATTGCGACCATTCCAATTCTGTGATCTTTATACAGGGAGATGTGCTGCCGAGACTGATAATATTTCAGTTTTTTAAAACCATACGATCAGCATATGAACGAGTGTTTGCTCGGTCATCTGCTGATCGCTGCCCAGGGCAATTCTCAGCAATGGGCGTTCTGTCAACGCAGTGTAAAAGGGCCTTTAGTCAATATGGTCTGTTGGGCACAGGTGGTATCTGTCGTATGACGGATCCATTGTAAACTGAAACCAGAATACAGATGTAAATCAAGCTTTAGACAGGTTTGTCTTATGCCCATTTTTCAGATGCCCCAAATCAGTCATACAAAGCTGCCAATAACAAGTATTAAAGGAATATTCCCAGAATCGACAATTATCACCTATTGACAGGATAGGTGATAACTGTCTGGCCAACGCTGGAACCCCCACCAATCGCAAGAACGGGATTTTTGATTGTTCTTCCTTACTGCTTGACCGGCTATATCGGTTATTCTTATAGGCATTAAAATAAGAGGCAGGCGTGCTCGAAAGCTGCTCCATTCAGGCTACTTCTCACTGCAGGGTATTCAGGACCCCCGTTCTCGCTATCGGTGCAGTGTCAGTGATGGGGCCCCCCAACAATCAAACAATTATCACCTATCCTGTGGATAGGTGATAATTGTAGATTCTGGTACAAATCCTTTAAACACTGCCAGCCACACTGTCATATAATTGTGGTATCCACCTATAGTGTTCTTAGAACAGTGCCAGTCTTAGTGTCCTTTTTATTCTTAATGCCTTCTATTAGTATTAGGCTCATTCTTTGTGCATGGCAGTGAGCAGTACAGCACTGGGTTCAGATGGGTGCAGGCAGCGATGTCCCTTCTGCTCTCACTATGCAGCCGGTTAGTTCAGAAAGTTTGAATCGCTACCGTTCACTGCAAGCCAAAAATAAAAATGTAGATGATTGTTTGCTATAAATGTTAAGAACAATACTAGACTATGTACGGTGCTGCATTGGAGGCTACATTCAGTGTCCTTAGCAGATTGTCAAATGTGACAGAAAAAATTACATGCTGCGCTATTTTTCCTGTCAAAATGACGGACACCTTTAGCAGAACCCAACGCAGATGTAAACAGCCTAACAGAAGTTACATGCTGCAAACAACTCACATGGGATATTTTAAATCGCTGTGCAACTTATGCTTGGGTGTAAGGCTTCATGGCTACATAAGACTCAAAATCGTAGTTGCATGAAAGTTGCAGTCACACGACTCATATTATGGGTATATTCACGTGTGCCAGATTTTGCAACTGTCCCATTTATCTGAATGGAGCTTGCAGAAATCCATGTACCTGTTTCAGAAACAACCCCACTCAGATACATGGCATGCCTTTTCAGTCGCAGAAATTTCAGCAACAAATCTGCCACATGTGAATCTAACTTATGCAAATGTCACAAGCAACAAGTGATTGTCATTGTCATTTCAATCTTTTTCCGCATTGGATAAAATAAACATTATGTGCGTCTGTAACTTTCATGCTTCTTTGACTTTGTGTATACAATTTGAAGTTTCCGTGTAACTCTAGCCTTAGTGGGCTACTGCTATGAAATAACATTCATTATACAGAGATATAGTTGAAAGTCAAGTTTGTCTTGTTTTTTCTTGGAACAGATTCTCTCCCAGGTACTGTGTTTTATGATCAATCTTGTCAGTACCATCTTCTGTGGCCACCTGGGCAAAGAGGAGCTTGATGCAGTGACACTTGCCAACGCAGTAAGTTTAGACTCCAAAACCGCAGTAAGACTGTCAGGATAGAAAAAACAACTTTGTGGTTTCAAAGTGAATGGTTGGTAACCATGAATGTGCATGGAGGGGAAAGAGGCCTTAGGGTACATTCACACTTCCGCACAGCAAAAAAAAGAGGCAAAAAAAAGAGTCGTTACATGCAGGGTTTTCATTGTGGTTTTCCTATTATTCCGGTCCTGGTTTTTATTAGTCATTGTTCCCATTATATTCAAAAACCACCTTGAGTACCGAGCAGGATTGTCCCCCGCACCCCGACTTTTTAACTTGGTCATCGATCCTCAGAGCGTTACACCTTTAAGGGTATGTTCACACGGCCTATTTACGGACGTAATTCGGGCGTTTTTGCCCCGAATTACGTCTGAAAATAGCGCCTCAATAGCGCTGACAAACATCTGCCCATTGAAAGCAATGGGCAGACGTTTGTCTGTTCACACGAGGCGTATATTTACGCGCCGCTGTCAAATGACGGCGCGTAAATAGACGCCCGCGTAGAAGAAGTGACCTGTCACTTCTTTGGCCGTAATTGGAGCCGCTATTCATTGACTCCAATGCTGGAATCTCACAAAAAAAGATTCAGAAGTGTCAGGATTCTGAGTACACATGACGTCCAGGCTGGATGGTCATGTGTATTCATTATCAGGACACTGTAGTAATGTTAGGGCTTGTATATGAGGCTGCACATAGTGATATAACTATATCGCTAGTGCAGTGTAAATGAATGGAGAGGAGTGCATGATGCTGATTGGTCAGCGTCATGCACTCCTTTGTACAACGCCCACTTGGTCGAAAGTAAAAGTACGCCCACTTGGGCATTAAGAAAGGTCATTAGCATAAACTTAAATCGCTCCTAACTTTGTGAAAAAAGATTGTTTTTTTAAATAAAAAGCATGACCTGCCTAAGTAGAGTCGTGTGTTAGTGAACCTTCCCTTATCTCTTCCTCCCCCTCAACCCCCCCTTCAGAAAAGACACGTGACACCGAGGTTGGATGTGAAATGGCCACAGCAGCCGTTTATTAATTTCACAGTTTTATAAAAACAATTTAAATCCAAAACGTTCGGATAACTAATTAGGAATCCACCAGAGAATTCCTCCTAATAATTCACATGACCCAACATGGGTCAGAATCATAGATAACAATTTTAACGTTAACATTAATCCGAGCAGGGGAAGTCCTTGAAACCATTTTAGATATTCCTTTTTGACACACCCCGAGTTAGCCATCTGCAACCACCACCAACCAATTACCTCCAGCCGTAAACCAGCTCAGAGGCACCGCTCACCTCTGCAGATGGCTCCAACCACCAGAAGACCACTTCAAAGGGATAACACCCGATGAAGCCTTCAAGTGATATACCTTCCACCAGAAGACCACTTCAAAGGGATAACACCCGATGAAGCCTCCAAGTGATATACCTTCCACCAGAAGACCACTTCAAAGGGATAACACCCGATGAAGTCTTCAACCATGTACCTTTTTTGGGGGACGCATACCCCCGATGCGACCCCCCCACCATTTTGTACTGACTGACCTCAAGGACTCCCCCCGCCAGCTGCCATGACACCAGGACCTACTCCGAATGAAAAGAAAAACATGTTAAATAAGCACACAATAAAATCACAACACTCATAGACGGACTTAATAAAGACCACAAGGGCTAACGAACAAATGGGCGGGAGGGTGGGAGCTTGCTCAAGTGTGTGTTACTCCTCCCGCTGCTTCCGGCTCAGTGCCGAAAACAGCGGGAAGCTCCGTAACGGCCCCTAACTCCTCCCTGTCCCTCCTCCACCTCCTCCTAACTCTCCCTCAATACTTAACCCTTTCCCTCCTAGGTCTGTCATGGAGGCTTCCCTCCTAAGCCCTGCAGGCTGCGTCCAGCCTCTTCTTTACTGTCACCTACATTATAGCGCCGATCTCCTTATATAGGAGACAGGGCACTTATAATGTGGAGACAGAGTCTCTTTAACGACATCCAACGTATAGGTACGTAGTTGTCGTTAGGTACTTAACACAATCCAACATATGGGTACGTTGGAGCGTTAAGTGGTCGCTGTGTCTAAAGACCCAGTGACAGAGTAAAGATGACTGCTGTCCCTGACAGCATGCCATCTTTACACGTGGCCCAGGGGGGCGCCCCCCCACCCCGCATTGGCGATCGCTGTGATTGGTCGTCAGACCGGCCAATCGCGGCTTTTTGCGACTATAACCCATCACTGTGCCGCAGGGCACAGTGATACGGTGGGAATTGGTGCTGTCTAGGATGGCACCAATCCCTGCCATGTACTTGTAAGGCAGTAGTGATGGTGCCCCCGATCGCAAGCATTGGTCGGTCTGCATAGACCGACCAATCGTAGCCATGGCGAGTGTTTCAAACTCCCTGCACCAGCTCTGCCCACCTCATTCCGGTTTGGAACGGTGAGCAGAGATGGCGTGTAAGTCTGTGAACCAAAAACTTAGCGTTGGTGAGGCCTTCTGTTCTGCGATCGTCATCTTCGGCATCTTGCTGTGTGATCACTGACTGTGATCATCATCATCATCATCAACTGTGCTGTTGCTGATTTTTTCTTATTTTTTTTTAGCAGCAGCACTAGTGATTCCTGAATTTCCCTTTCCCAGTCTCTGTTCCAGGCCCCCCTCCCCCTTAACCCCTCCTCCGTGTACGTCCTGTGGCCGCTGATCAGCAATTTTTGGCACATTATTGACAGTTTTGCACCATCTCCGTGTGTGCGCCCTGCGGCCACTGAGTGCTGATTAGTAACCGACATCACTGATCAGCATCTGTGGTAAAAAAAAATTGACGCAGACTTTGATTTTTTCTTTTTCTGCCAGCACCATCTCTGTGTGTGTGCCTTGCAGCCTCTGAGCGCTAATCAGTGACTGCTATCACTGATTGGCATTTTTGCACATTTTTTGGCACAGTTTTTTTTATTTCGCGCCTGTTTTTACTGCACCATTTTCTTGTGTGCGCCCTGCGGCTACCGAGTGCTGAGTCCATAATCAGCCACAGTGGTAATTTATTGACGCAGGGTTTTTTTGGGCCTTTTTTTTTTTCCATTTTTCTACCAGCACCCTTCTGTGCGCCCTGCAGCCCTTAAGCGCTGTTCAGTGACCACCATCACTGATCGGCATCTGTGCTAATTTTTTGGCGGCCGCTGAGTCTATAATCAGCCACAGTGGTAATTTATTGACGCAGGGTTTTTTTGGGCCTTTTTTTTTTTCCATTTTTCTACCAGCACCATCTCCTGTGCGCCCTGCAGCCCTTAAGCGCTGTTCAGTGACCACCATCACTGATCGGCATCTGTGCTAATTTTTTGGCGGCCGCTGAGTCTATAATCAGCCTCAGTGGTAATTTGTTGACGCAGGTTTCTTTGGGCCTTTTTTAATATATAAAACTGTAAAAAAGTTAAAAAAAAGTTAAATAAAATCTAGTTAGGTGTAGCTAGTACCTGCATAGGTAGGACGTTAGGGTAGCGGTAGTTTAGGGGTAGCTAGTACCTGCATAGGTAGGGCGTTAGCAGGGCCGCCATCAGGAATTTCTGTGCCCCATACATCCAAGATGTCTGGCTCCCCCCCCTCCATTACCGGGGGTGGGCAACGGAAAGTGTGGCACACACGTTTGTATGTTATTTGCATTAACTGATTTTGGTGTGGATGTCAATTACAGTGAAGGAAACCATGGAGCAGGCAGTGACCGGTTAATGCTCTGGATTTTGATCTATTTAGCCAAAACGTATCCGACTGTATGGTATACAGTGGGATACGTCGCCCGGGGAATGGCCCAAGGGAAACTACTGAAGTCACTGTCCATGAAGAGGGCTGGAGCCTTCTACTAGCGCTCTGCCCAGGGACTGTGGCGCTGTTCCTGATGTCCATATACGTAAAGTGACGTCCGAAGCTTTGCAAAGCTTGAGTACAGAGCCGCAGTGTCGACAACGCTCTGGCCAGAATTATCGTCCACGTTGTTTATAGTGTACGTTAGATTTCCTGACGTACACGATAAACTTAGGGCAACAACATGATGTGAAGGTGGCCTTAAGGGAGGGGGAAGCACTTGTGAGGATGCAAGGAGAAGTAATGTTCCGTTCTTACGTTGCCATTAAAGTTCAATGTGTTTTTCCACAGCAAAAATTGGAGGCTTTCCCTTTGATTTCTGATGCAGATGTGCCACAAGCCTGTAGCAGATCCGCACGAGAATAAGGCCCTGTTCACACAGAGTTTTTTTGCATCGGAAACCACGTTGGAAACTGCGGGAAAAAACAGCCGATATCACCTCCTATTGATTTCAACGGGAGGCGAAGGCGTTTTTTTCCCGCGGGTGGAATAAAACGCTCGCGAGAAAAAGAAGCGACATGCCCTTTCTTTGGGTATTTCCATCTCTGACCTACCATTGACATCAGTGGGAGGCAGAGATAGCCCGAAGGAATTTCGAGGCCGATTTTTCTGCCTGCAAAAACTGTGTGAACAAGGCCTAAGTCCCATTGTCATTTAAAGTTGCTTATCCTCTGCTTTTTCATGTAATATAAGTAGCATGCTGCTTATTGCTGTCGTGGATTTCTTATCATGGTGCGGACAAAAATTCACGTGGAAAATTTTTCGCACCATATGAACTGGGTTGCGGAAACCTCATATGCATGGGATGCAGAATCATCGGCATGTCATCGGAATCCGTATCAAATTCAACATGTGTGAACGGGGCCTTAGGGTGAGTTAAAAAAAACTCTGTTCGGTATTGTGTGCATTTGGCCTATTACGTGCAAATTTTTTGCGAGTATTTTCGCGCATCAAATCCGCAGTGTAAGGCCTCATTTACACGAGCGTATTATACGCGCGTGCGACGCGCGTGCTTTTCACGCGTGTCGTACGCACCTATAATAGTCTATGGGGCTGTTTAGACGATGCGTGAATTTTGCGCTGCGTGAGTGCGTTGCGTAAAACTCACGACATGTTCTATATTCTTGCGTTTTTCACGCAACACGCACCCATTGACTTCAATGGGTGCGTGAAAACAACGCATGCCACACGGACGGTCCTGCGTTGCATGCGCGAAAATCACGCAAGAGCTGTCAAAAGGATGAATGTAAACAGAAAAGCACCACGTGCTTTTCTGGTTACAAACATCCAAACGGAGTGTCAAATTAGAGATGAGCGCACCGAACTTCACCGGGTTCGGCCGAACTCGTTTTGACCGAACCCGGCAAAAAATGTTCGGGTACGCGACGTCAGGAGACAGTCACTGCCCACGGTGCTCAAAGACTTAAACTGTTTCAGCACCATGGACAGTGACTTTCAATCACAATATACATATACGTGTAAAAAAAACCAGAAGTTCGGACTTACCGATAAGTCCCGGCTCCTTCCTCCAGTCCGACCTCCCGGGATGACAATTCAGGCCAAGTGACAGCTGCAGCCAATCACAGGCCAAGCACAGGCTGCAGCCAATCACAGGCTGCAGCGGTCTCATGGCCTGCCGCGTCATCCTGGGAGGTGGGGCCGGATGACAAGAGAGGGACGCGTCACCAAGGCAACGGCCGGGAGACCGGACTGGAGGAAGCAGGCAGTTCATGGTAAGTTTGAACGTCTTTTTTTAGTCACAGGTTGGTGTATATTGTGATCGGCATTCACTGTCGAGGGTGCTGAAAGAGTTACTGCCGATCAGTTAGCTCTTTCAGCACCTTGGACAGTGACGGGCGTCGACTACCTCATCTCTATGATGGCGGCTGCGCGAAAATCACGCAGCCGCGCATCATACACGGATGACACACGGAGCTGTCAATTGCCTTTTGCGCACGCAAAACGCAGCGTTTTTTTGCGCGCGCAAAACGCACACGCTCGTGTAAATGAGGCCTAATACAGTACCAGCAAAGTAAAAGGGATCAATCAATCTCATCTACATGTCGCATTTTCTGCACAGAAATTTACCTGCGGTGCGTATTTGAAAATATGATACATGTTAATTTAGCTTGCGAATTGTTTCTGACTAGTTTAAACAAAATAAAAAAATCTGCAGCATAAAACCTGCACCTATTTCCGCATCAAAATGTAAAAACGTATAAAAAACGCACTATTAGGTGCAGATTTTACCTGCGGTTTTGATGCAGATTTTGTGCACCAAATTCCTCAATGTATGCGTTACAGAATTTGCTAGGCATTTACTGCAAATTAACATTGTAAACGATGAAATACGTTACAATTCTGCAACATAATAGCCATTCAGCTGATTTAACACATTCCCTCCTCTCGCCATTTTTCGGATTTTCACTTTAGTTTTTTCCCCACCTTCCAAAAGAAATATTTTTTTTACTTTTCCGTCTATATATCCATATGAGATCTTGTTTTCTGTGGGACAAGTTGTAGTTTTTCATGGCACCATTTATTGTACCGCATAATGTACTGGGAAGCTGAAAAAAAAATATTTGTGGAGTGAAATGGGCAAAAAACAGCGATTACACCATTTTTCTGGGGGTTTTGTTTTTATGGCATACATCAGGCGGTTAAAACTACATATTCACCTTACTCTACAGGTTGATACGATTATGGGGATACCAAATTTATATGTTTTGTTTTATGTTTTACCACTTTTAAACAAATAAAACTATTTGCTAAATTAAAAAAATGTTTTGTGCCGCCATGTTCTGAGAGCCATAACTTTTTCATTTGTCCATCATTTTAGCTATGTGATGGCTTAAATTTTGTAGGGCGAACTGTAGTTTTCACGGATACCCTTTTGGGGTCTTTTTGATCACTTTTTTGGAGCGCTAAGGTGACCAAAAACCAGCAATTTGCGTGTCTATATTTGCTTTTATATATTTTTTTTACGCCATTCACCCAGCGGGTTAAACAACGCTATATTGTTATCGTTTGGACTTTTAAGGACGCGGGGATACTAGTTATGTTAACTTTTTTTTTTTTTTAACATTGATTTAGGGAAAAAATGTGGAAAGGTTTTTTTTTTAAACTTTTAATACTTTATTATTTTATTACTGTATTTATTTATTTTTTTGGAACATAAAAAAAAACTTGAAGCAGCAATCCACTGCAATGATCATCCACCGTATGATATACTGCAATACTAATGTATTGCAGTATATCGTTTTCTGACATTCTCCTTTAAAGCCCTGCCGGAGGCAGAGCTTCAAAGGAGTACAAAGAATGCGGACCTGGGGGCTTTCATTAGGCCCCCCAGGCTGCTATAACAACCGTTGTTAACAGCCGATCGTGCCGCAGGGGGGTCGCGATGGCTTGTTTCAGGGGACGCCTCCCTGATTCTAGCACTTTAAATGCTGCGGCATTTAAGGTGTTAAACGGGCGGAATCAAAGTGATCTTTCATTCCGACCATTGCAGTGAGGTGTCGGCTGCGTGACACAGTCGTCACCCTCTGTGTATGGAGCAAGCTCAGCCTGTGAGCTCCCTCCATACTTTTCATACATACCTAAACCTTATCACGTACAGTTAGGGTATGTTCACACGCTGAGCCAAAAACGTCTGAAAATACGGAGCTGTTTTCAAGGGAAAACAGCACCTGATTTTCAGACGTTTTTTGAGCAACTCACGTTTTTCGCGCCGTTTTCGCGCCGTTTTTTCGGCCGTTTTTGGAGCTGTTTTCAATAGAGTCTATGAGAAAACGGCTCCAAAAACGTCCCAAGAAGTGTCCTGTACGGGTATGTGCACACGTAGTGACCAAAAACGGCTGAAAATACGGAACTGTTTTCAAGGGAAAACAGCCCCTGATTTTCAGACGTTGTTTGAGCAACTCACGTTTTTCGCTGCGTTTTTCGCGCCGTTTTCGCGGCGTTTACATGCCGCTTTTTACGTCCGTTTTTGGAGCTGTTTTCATTGGAGTCTATGAGAAAACGGCTCCAAAAACGTCCAAAGAAGTGCCCTGCACTTCTTTTGCCGAGGCTGTATTTTTACGTGTCGTCGTTTGACAGCTGTCAAACGACGACGCGTAAATTACAGGTCGTCGGCACAGTACGTCGGCAAACCCATTCAAATGAATGGGCAGATGTTTGCCGACGTATTGTAGCCTTATTTTCAGACGTAAAACGAGGCATAATACGCCTCGTATACGCCTGAAAATAGGTCGTGTGAACCCAGCCTTACGTGATATTGCGTTAAGGGGTTATAAATCAGCAGCACGTCCTAAATTCCATGCAGATTTTTGTTCTGCTGCACGTGCATGGGGTTTTGACAAACCACATTCACATGAGTTAGGGCCTGTTCACATCAGCGTTCGCTTTCCATTTAGGGGTTCCGTCGGAGGTTTCCGTTGGGTGAACTCTGCAGCGGAAAGTCAAACTGAAACCACAGCTTCCGTTTCCGTCACTATTGGTATCAATGGTGACAGAAACATTGCTAATGGTTTCCGTGCGTCACAATTCCGTCAGGTTTCTGTTTTTCTGACGGAATGAATAGCGCAGTCGACTCCGCTATTGATTCCGTCGTTAAAACGGAAACCTGCCGGAATGGTGACAAACGGAAACCATTAGCAATGTTTCCGTCACTATTGATATCAATGGTGGTTTCAGTTTGACTTTCCGTTGCGGGGTTCACCCGACGGGAACCTCCGACGGAACGGAAAGCGAACGCTGATGTGAAAGCTGAAGAAAAGGGGCCTGCCAGGCTGTCGTCACCCCCCTGACTGTCGCCCCCCCCCTCCTGATGGGAGTACTACTGGTAGGTTAGCGTCCATTTTATAATTAAAAAAAATTCATAGCATTTTAGGTAGTTTTAGCTATACAAATTTTCTAAAGTTAGTGTCAATTTACTGTAGTATATTTATTATACTACAGTTTTTTTCTAAAAATAGTGCTACATTTAGTGTCAGTGGTTACTGTAGCTTTATAGTTTTAGTCAAAATTACAAAACTACAGTTTTTTTAGCACTAATATATAGCGGTACAGATTTAGCGTCCGTTAGTGATGGACATTCAGGTTTTTTTTACTGAAGTTCGTTCACTAAATTTTACATAGCGTAGTTTTATAGTTTTTGCCTAAATTTACTGCAGTAGTTTTTATACCACATTTGTTTTTTCAGCAGATTCAACGTCACAAAATTTTTGTTAGTGTCGTGTAGTCAGGAAATTCTTTACAGTTTTATATTGCCATAATTTTTTGTTACTGAAGTTTGTTCAGTAAATTTTTTATACTTCCATTTTCTAAACTTTTATTTTCTTTCTTCTCTTCTATTCTCTTTTTTTTTTGTAAAAATAAAGTCAGTGTTACACGTGTTCAAGCACTACACACCCCCCTAAGGGTCTATTCAGCAGAGGAGGCATACGCCATCCTGGCCTCGGAAACTGATTCCGCCAGCGAGGGAGAAGAGGAATTTGTCCCATACATCTTGTTGTCCTCCTCCTCATCATCATCGGGTGATGAGGAACCACTGCAAAGGCGACCCAGGACATCAGCTGAGGCAACCCCCCCAGATAAGGGATCCCGTGTGGAACCCACCCCCTGAGAATTATGAGCCTCAGATCCCCGAATTCATAGGCAGCTCGGGGATTCATTTTGAGACTGAAGGGTTCACAGAAATAGATTTTTTTAAGGTTTTCTTCAGTGAGGATTTAGTGAATTTAATGGTGGCCCTGAGCAATTTGTATGCCCAGCAATTTATTGCCGAGAACCCTACATCATCATATGCTAGACCCTTCAAGTGGACCCCTGTAGATGCAGCGGAGATGGTCAAATTTTGGGGCCTTGTGCTGCATATGGGGTTAGTAAAGAAGCCACAGATCAGGTAATACTGGAGTACAGATGTTTTGTACAACACCCCAATTTACCGCATGGCAATGCCCCGGACTCGCTTTGAAGCTATTCTTAAATTTTTGCATTATAATAATAATGCAGAGGTCCCACCCCATGATGACCCCATATATTCAAAATCAGGCCAGTAATTAATAATTTCTGCACCAAATTTAAAGAAGTGTATACCCACCAAAAGAACATTGTAATAGATGAGTCCCTTGTACATTTTAAGGGTAGGCTAAAATTCTGCCAATACCTGCCCAGTAAGGGGGCAAGGTATGGAATAAAAATGTACAAACTGTGCGAGAGTAGCTCAGGGTACACCTACAGGTTTCGGGTTTATGAAGGGAAGGACTCCAGGATTGAACCCCCAGAATGCCCCACGTCCTGGGAGTTAGTGGGAAAATAGTGTGGGATTTGGTGCACCCACTGCTGGGCCAGATTTATCAACTTTACATGGATAACTTCTACACCAGCATCCCACTATTTAAATGCCTCTCCACCAGAAATACTGCAGCATACGGCACGGTGTGAAAAACCCAGAAAGGCCTCCCTAAAACACTGCTTGGCCAACATGTTAGAAGGGGTGAGAGCAGGGCATTATGCAGCGAGAACGTGTTGTTCGTCAAGTATAAGGGCAAAAGGGATGTCCTTCTCTTGACCACAATACATGGGAACAGCAGTGCCCCTGTCCATGTACGAGGTACAACAACTGACCCACAAGCCAGCTTGCATCGTGGGCTATAAAAAGTACATGGGAGGGTTGATCTCTCAGATCAAGTGCTAAAGCCCTATAGTGCCATGAGAAAAACAAGGGTGTGGTACAAAAAGGTGGCCGTGCACATGGTACAGATGGCAATGTATAACGCTTACTTGCTATCCAAATGTGCAGGCCGGACAGCGTCATTCCTTAATTTTCAGGAGGAGATTATCAAGGTGCGTGTGTTTGAAATCCAGGCAAGGGAGGGCCCGAGCACATCTGCTGAAAGTGAGGGTGCCCGTATAATACCAGGGCAACACTTTGCCGGCATCATTCCCCAAACTGCAAAAAAGGGAAGATCCCAAAAAAGGCGCAGAGTGTGTAGCAAAAGGGGCGTGTTTGAAAACCAGGCAGGGGAGGGCCCAAGCACATCTGCTGAAAGTGAGGGCGCCCGTATAGTACCAGGGCAACACTTTGCCGGCATCATTACCCAAACTGCAAAGAAGGGAAGATCCCAAAAAAGGTGCAGAGTGTGTAGCAAAAGGGGCATAAGAAGGGACACCACTTACCAGTGCGACGCCTGCCCCGAAAAACCTTACCTGTGCATAAAGGATTGCTTTAAGGCTTACTACACATCTATGAATTATTAATTTTATTATTTATGTACCCTTTTATTATACTCTGATTTGCTCTGCACAACATACACATGCCCCCACATTATATATTGAAATACCAGTAAATACGGCCTAATTCAAATCAATTCAGACAAAAACCTGTGGAGTCAAAATGCTAACTATACTCTTAGATAAGTTCCTTGAGGGGTGTAGTTTCCTAAATGGGATCACTTTTGGGGTGTTCCCACTGTTTTGGTCCCTCAGGGGCTTTGCAAAGGCGACTTGGCCTCCACAAACCAATCCAGCAAAATTTGAATGCCAAATAGCACTTCTTCCCTTCCGAGCCCTGCCCTGTGTCCAAACAGCCATTTATAACCACACATTGTTTTGCTCAGGAGAAACTGCTCTACAAATGTTGGGGTGCTTTTTCTGCTTTAGTTCTCGTGGAAATGAAAAGCAATTTGCTAAACCTACATTTTATTAAAAAAAAATTAGATTTTAATTTTTACGGCCTACTTCCAATAATTTCTGCAAAAAACCTGTGGGGTCAAAATGCTAACTATACCCTTAGATAAGTTCCTTGAGAGGTGTAGCTTCCTAAATGAGGTCACTTTTTGGGGGTTTCTACTGTTTTGGCACAACAAGACCTCTTCAAACCTGATATCGTGCCTAAAATATATTCTAATAAAAAGGAGGCACCAAAATCCACTTAGTGCTCCTTTGCTTCTGCGGCCTGTGTTTCAGTCCATTACCACTCTAGGGCCACATGTGAGATATTTCTAAAAACTGCAGAACCTGGGCAATAAATATTGAGTAATGTTTCTGTTTCTCTGGTAAAACCTTCTGTGTTACAGAAAAAAATTATTTGTAAATTTCACATCCATCTTGCTGTAATTCCTGTGAAGCACCTAAAGGGTTAAGAAACTTTCTAAAAGCTGTTTTTCCAACTTTGAGGGGATAGGTTTTTAAAATGAGTGATTTATGGGGGTTTCTAATATATAAGGCCCTCAAAGTCACTTTAGAACTGAACTTGTCCCTAAAAAAATAGCCTTTTGAAATTGGGAGGAATCACTGCTAAAGTTCTAAGTGTTGTAACGTCCTAGAAAAATAAAAGAATATTCAAAAAATGATGCCAACATAAAGTAGACCTATGGGATATGTGAACTAGTAACTATTTTGTGTGGTGTTACGATGTGTCTTACAAGCAGATACATTTAAATTTAGAAAAATCATAATTTTTACAAATTTTCTCTACATTTTGGTGTTTTTTTACAAATAATCACTGAATATATCAACCAAATTTTACCACTAACTTAAAGTCCAATTTGTCACAAGAAAACGATCTCAGAATCTCTTGGATACGTGAAAGCATTCTGACGTTATTACCACATAAAGTGACACATGTCAGTTTTGAAAAAAAAGGCCTGGTCCATAAGGCGAAAACAGGCTGTGTCCTTAAGGGGTTAACTTACCTAATATTAAATATAATATTTTAGCAGCACACACTCAATATATTGCTGATTGGCTCAGGGAATCTTCCCACTTTGCCAAAGTTTCTCTAGAAACAGCTTTTTTCCTCAATATTGTCTAGAATCATTATTACACCTTTCTGTAGATGAAGTCCCTGACTAGGTAAAAGATAATCCTCTACTTTGGTCCACAATGCTAGCCCGGAGACAACTTCATAAATTGGATAAATTATCACATCAAGTAGTTCTCCTCTTGCCTCTCTTAGGAAACCCAAGATTTTTATCGGGTAGACCACCCCATTTACACGGTTGTAAGCTAATTTCAGATCTGTTTGAATTTCCAGCTCTACAGGGAAAACAATTTACTTACCCACAAATAAGTATATATGTTAGATAAGTCATTAACTCCTTACCAGCAACATTTTTTGACTATTGTAATTCAAACTTTCTTAACAATCTTAGATCATTCCGATTCTCCATCAGCATGATTTATAAAATCATCAGGCCGGTGATAAAGTGGGACTTGAAGTGGACCAGCCAATTATAAAACCTCACACCCCAATCAATTTCAGATGACTCTTAATTAATAGATCCTAGTAGCTAATTATCAAGACATGCCACTCTTAATATTTCATAGCTCCAGGATCACCTTGAAACCACTTATTAACCAAAATTCTCATTGTCTCCTGATTGGGCTGTTTTTAATATATTATCTGACCAAGAGTCTACTGGTATTTATAAAATCAATAAATATCTTCTAATGGCATGGGTTAGCGCAACGCGGAAGAGTATCCTCCAACATTGGGCCAACACTGTTGCACCCTCCCTATCTCAAGTAAAAACAAAGGTTAACTTTTTATTTTTGATGGATTGACTAAATATAATTATTGATAAAGAAACACTGATATTTTTTTGGGAAAAAAAAATGGCCTTCCTTTATTAATACACTGCCTTTGCATATGTCAGATCTTGCATGATAACTTTCATTACAACGGATGGTACTGTACTGAACGTCTATGTGGATGTATTCCAATTTCTCTTCAATAAGAATGACTCTAGTCACATTCACTAGAAGCACATGGTTGGGGTGGGTTTAATTTATTTCCAAGGAGGAGAGATTATTCTTTTTTGTTATATGCCACATTTCTTTTGTTTAAGGAACTCCTCTTCATTGTATTCCTTCTGTATCATAAATATAACGAATAAAAATAATTTTGGGGGAAAAAAACACATCTAAATACATGTTGTTTTTTTTTTTTGCTGCAGCACCATTTCTGCTTATTGTGAATATGCCCTTACAAAGAAAATATAAATGGTTCAGTACAACCCAAACTCCCCTCTGAGTAAAGGGGGCTCGGCATCCCCCCTTCCAACTTTTACGTTCTAAGAGAGAAAGGTGAAGTGTACCCCCAGGACAGTACCCCCTCCCTTGTTTCCTACCCTGTGGTGCCTGTTAGAAAGATCCATACTATGTTGATTGCTATGGGCAGCAGTTTTTATAAATCTACCTAAGTATGTAAAAAGGTATTTTGCGCACAATATATTCAAAATTATTTTGAAGAATTACTTCGGATCAGAATACTGTGTAGCTATGATTTATTCACATGTCTGCAGTATTTTCAAACTTATTAGAAAGCGTGGACACTTTCCGTACACATAACTGCGACTGTTCTTTGATTTTAGGTTATTTCAGTCACTGGTCTATCAGTAGGACTTGGCTTATCTTCAGCATGTGATACACTCATATCACAGGTATGTTGCTCAAATAATAATTTCTGTGTCCCTAGAAACAGGGGAATATATAGTAGTGTCTAGTTAAAGGGGTATTCCGGTTACAACAAGTTACCCCCTATCCGTAAGGTAAGGGTTAACTTGCTGATCTGTGGGTGTCTCGGAACCCCACCGTTTACAAGAACGGGGAGCCCGAAGATGCCCAAACCCCAAGTTTGAGCGCATGAGCTACTTGCCGCTCGGTTTATACTTGGGGTTCGGGCAACTTCGGGCTCCCCGTTCTCGTATACGGTGGAAATCCGAGCTGTCTGACACCCACTGATCAGCAAGTTACCCATTACCCTACGGATAGGGGGTAACTTGTAACAGGAATACCCCTGTAAGTAATATTTAGTGCTACATAGAAATGTCTGCTGTCTGGGCCCTGTTGGTACCTTCAGTACTGCAGTGTTTAAATCCTCCATAGAGGTCTATTGAATATGCTTTCCAATTTTGATTCATAGGATGCTGAAGCAAGGCTATGATGTAACAGCCACAGTGCACCTCACCTGCTTGTAGGTGGGTGCGATGCAGTGCTTTGGCCATAACAGAATGTTATGTTCCATCCCATAGCATTATTCTTTTCTGTGCAATTCTACTTTTAAGGGGTTTTCCCATCACATAATGTGGCATCGCTAGCATTAAAGGGGTGATTCCAGGATCAACATGTATCACCTATCCACAGCATGGGTGATAAATGACTTATTGCTGGGGTGCCCACCACCGTTCTTCTACTCCTCCTCACTGCACAATCGCAGTGAGGAGGAGCTTGAATGGAGAGGAGGTCGAGCATGCGTTCTGTCGCTCCATTCAATGTTTGTGGGGTTGACGGAAACAGCTGAGCGCTGTACTTGACAAAGGAGAAGGCCCCATTGGCGTTTTCCCTACACAGCAAGTAGCAGAGAGCGCTACTGTAAATGCAAAAACTTAAGGAGTTTAGCGCTGCAATCTTTTCATTCTGAGGATCAGTGGGGTGCCGGCAGTCAGATCCCCACCAATTAACAAGTGATGGCATATCCTAACGATATGCGACCACTTGTAATAGTTGAAAAACCCCTTTAAGCATTTTATTGTTGCCCCTTTAAGTAGTACAGTGTGAGGCCCATGCACACGACCGTATTTTTCATCAGTAATTACTGACCCATTCATTTCTATTGGCCACGGACACCTTTCAGTATTTTTACTGATGGGTGTCCATGCTGAAAAAATTATAGAACCTGTCCTATTCTTGTCAGTAATTACGGCAAGGACTCTCCCATAGAAGTCAATGGGAGCTTCCGTAAATACGGACGGCTACGGATGTGCATCTGTATACCGCCCATATTTACGGAAGCGTTGCTATGCAACATGCTGATGACATCTTTTGCACCCTCCCTATTTTTTTTTTTTACGGATCCGTATATCTACGGATGGAATACGGATGCAATATGCACGGTATTTATGGACACCCCTCTGTAAATACGGATGAAATACGGATGCCCATGGATACGTATTTACGGACAGTATTTCGGGATAGATGAAAACACGGTCGTGTGCATGGGACCTGACCCTTGAAATAAAGTTTGTGCACCCCTAGAGGAATGTCACATTTTGCACACATCGTCTAAGTAGATAAACTAATTACAATTATACCCAAAATCCATGTATAATAATAAAAATTTAATTACTTTGATGTTTTTATGCCTTTGCCTAGTGGTTTCAACAGCAGTACATTACATTATTTATTATGAAAATGTATTGTTTTTCCATTGGATTTGACAGTTAAATATTTTCCCCTTCAGATATTTGGAGGTACAAATCTAAAGTTAATTGGTATTGTACTGCAGCGTGGAATCCTCATACTACTACTGGCTTGCTTTCCTTGTTGGGCCCTCTTTATAAACACTGAGAATATTCTACTACTCTTCCGACAAGACCCAAAGGTGGCCCGGTATAATATAAACTTATAATTTACATTGTTATACGTAGGTTTTCACAAATGCTCTACACCCATATGCATAATCCATGCACATAATAATAATTATAACGCTACTCATAATACACAATATAGTATACGCAGCCATTCTTGGCAAGCCTTTATAGGTCCTAAAGGTGCAAGAACTCATGGACAGGCCTAGACAGATGGGTGGCAGAAAATACTTCATAAATTAAAAACTGGACATATAATATTTAGGGCATAAACAAGGCCTGTGTTCATTAAAGAGGTTCTCCAGGAATTTAATATTGATGACTTAAACTTAGGAAAAGCCATCTATATTTCTTCAGTGGGGGTCCAACTCCTGGAAAACCTGCAAATCAACTGAGCGTTCCGTTGATTGTTTACCCAGACACAGTGCCGTATATACAGTTGTGGCTGTACCTGGGACTGCAGGGCAGTCCCATTCAAGAAAATGGAACTGAGCTGCAGTACCAGACACAGTCACAACCGTATGCAGTCATGTATCACTGCAGCCCATTCACTCTACTGATTGGAGAGGGTGGCGAGAGTCGAACACCCACCAATGAAAAATTGATGACCCATCCTAAGAATATTCCATCAATATTATAGTCTTGTACAAACCTGTAAAGAGGCTCTACATAAGGAGATGGGCGCTATAATGTAGGTGACAGCAGTGATTTTTATTTAGAAAAACAATCTATTTTTACCACGTTATTAGAGTTTTTAGCTTTATGCTAATTACTTTCTTAATGTACAACTAGGAGTGTTTTACTATTGACCAAGTGGGCGTTGTACAGAGGAGTGTATGACGCTGACCAATCAGTGACCAATCTGCGTCATACACTTCTCTCCATTCATTTCCTCCGCGCATAGGGATCCTGCTAGATCAGTATGTGCTGTCTTATACTGAAGTGTTTAGACAGTGAATAAACATTCCTTCCAGCCAGGACGGGATGTCTATTCACAATCCCGACACTTCGTTAACGTTTCTGTGGTACTTATAGCAGAGCAAGCGTAATCTCGTGAGACCATGCTGTAAATGACAGGTTACAGCCAGATAACCTTTCCTCTGCTGTAAGTACCACAGAAACGTTAGCGAACTGTCGGGATTGTGAATATACAACCGGTCCTGGCTGGAAGGAATGTCTATTCACTGTCTAAACACTTCAGTAACGTTTATGTGTTAGTATAAGACAGCACATACTGATCTAGCAGGATCCCTATGCATGGAGGAAATGAATGGAAAGAAGTGTATGACGCTGATTGGTCAGCGTCATACACTCCTCTGTACAACGCCCACTTGGTCTAAAGTAAAAACACGCCCAGTTGTCCATTAAGAAACTAATTAGCATAAAGCTAAAATAGCTAATAACGTGGTGAAAATAGATAGTTTTTCTAAATAAAAAGCACTGCTGTCACCTACATCATATCACCCATCTCCTTATGTAGGAGATAGGGCACTTATAATGTGGTGACAGAGCCTCTTCAATGATGAATTACAGGTAGTGTCTGCATCTGCATAGGTTTTGAGCATACAAGAAAGTCTAGAGAGTTTGTTACCCATGCCAGTAACGTACCTATCATACAGGTAGAGTACCGCTATAGACCCCTTGGTGGAAGGCTGTCTGGTACTGAACTGCTTCCGATGCTGTAATTGTAATGATGGGATAGGGAGACAGACAGGTGAGCCCTAATCTACCCGCAACTCAGTCCCTGCCTACTTGCAACAACCCGCCCTAGGCGACGGGTTACAACTGGGCGACGGTCCCTACACTCAATAGGTGCACGACAGACAAATAGACAAGGGTACAAAGAAGCCGGGGAAATGGGGAAGTTGCCCACGGGAACACGGTGAGCAACAAGCGAGGTGAACGAGCCAAGTCAAACCAGGAGATGAGCGAGGTACAAAACGCAGAGCAGAAGCGTGGTCAGTAAAGCCAAGGTCAATAACAAGCAGAGGGTCAGTAGTTCAAGAAGCTGCAGCAGGGCCAGGAAACCAGCAGAAAAGAATCACAAGCAAAGGAGGAACAGGAAAGGCAGGTATAAATAGGCAGAGGGCAGGAGCTAGCTCCGTCTGGCTAGGCTGTGATAGGCTCTCCCACTCCTAAGCCTGCCATCCTGAGTGGTGGAAGATGGAGTCAGTCTCACAGACATAGAAGCAGGTGCAGACTGATTACCTATGGGCGTTGACACAGAAGCTGTGTCTGGCAGATCCTTTACAGTACCCCCCTTTTATGAGGGGCCACCGGACCCTTTCTAGGTAGACCTGGTTTATTGGGGAAATGAAGGTGGAACCTCCTGAGCAATACCCCAGCGTGAACATCCCGGGCGGGTACCCAAGTCCTCTCCTCAGGCCCGTATCCTCTCCAATGGACCAGGTACTGGAGGGAGCCTTGGACCATCCTGCTGTCCACAATCTTGGCCACCTCGAATTCTACCCCTTCAGGGGTGAGAACAGGGACCGGAGGTTTCCTCGAGGAAGCCAAGGACGGGGAGCAGCGTTTAAGGAGGGAGGCATGAAACACGTCGTGTACTCGAAAAGACGGGGGCAACTCCAGTCGGAAGGAGACAGGGTTGAGGACTTCAATGACCTTGTACGGCCCTATAAACCGGGGAGCAAACTTCTTGGACGGGACTTTAAGGTGTAAATTTTTTGACGATAGCCACACCAGATCCCCGACCACAAACAAGGGGTTAGCAGAACGTCTTCTATCTGCCTGAGTCTATTGTATGCTCTGGGAGGCCTCTAGGTTCTTCTGAACCTGGGCCCAGACTGTGCACAGTTCCCGATGAACGACCTCTACCTCGGGATTGTTGGAACTACCAGGTGAAACAGAGGAGAACCGTGGATTAAACCCAAAATTACAGAAAAAGGGGGAGACCCCTGACGAGTTACTGACCCGGTTATTAAGGGAAAATTCGGCGAGGGGAATGAATGAGACCCAATCATATTGACAGTCAGAGATAAAACACCTTAAATATTGTTCTAGAGACTGATTAGTCCTCTCAGTTTGGCCATTAGTTTCAGGATGGAAGGCAGAGGAGAAGGACAGATCAATCTCCAACTTTTTACAGAAGGCTCTCCAAAACAATAAAACAAATTGTACCCCTCTGTCAGAAACAATATTGACAGGGACCTCATGGAGACGCAGGATGTGTTTGACAAACAAGGTAGCTAACGTCTTAGAATTGGGTAGTTTCTTGAGGGGCACAAAGTGGCACATCTTACTGAAGCGGTCTACTACAACCCACACCACCGACTTGCCTAGAGATGGAGGCAAATCGGTGATAAAATCCATGGAGATATGGGTCCAAGGTCTCTGGGGAATGGGCAAAGAACATAGTAAGCCCGCTGGTCGGGACCTGGGAGTCTTGGACCTAGCACAAACTTCACAAGCGGCGACGTAGGCCTTAACGTCTTTAGGCAACCCAGGCCACTAATAGTTTCTGGCAATGAGGTGCTTGGTACCAAGGATGCCTGGATGACCAGATAGTGCGGAGTCATGATTTTCCCTAAGTACCCTTAGCCGGAATTGCAGGGGAACAAACAACTTGTGTTCAGGAAGGTTCCCGGGAGCTGAACCTTGATCAGCCGCAATTTCAGAGACTAAATCAGAATCAATAGAGGAAATGATTATACCTGGAGGCAAAACACAAGCAGGATCTTCCTCCAAAGGAGGGCTGGCCATGAAGCTACGCGACAGTGCATCAGCCTTAATATTTTTAGACCTAATCTACCCGCCACTCAGTCCCTGCCTACTTGCAACGACCCGCCCTAGGCGACGGGGTACAACTGGGCGACGGTCCCTACACTCAATAGGTGCACGACAGACAAACAGACAAGGGTACAAAGAAGCCGGGGAAATGGGAAGTTGCCCACGGGAACACCGTGAGCAACAAGCGAGGTGAACGAGCCAAGTCAAACCAGGAGATGAGCGAGGTACAAAACGCAGAGCAGAAGCATGGTCAGTAAAGCCAAGGTCAATAACAAGCAGAGGGTCAGTAGTTCAAGAAGCTGCAGCAGGGCCAGGAAACCAGCAGAGAAGAATCACAAGCAAAGGAGGAACAGGAAAGGCAGGTATAAATAGACAGAGGGCGGGAGCTAGCTCCGTCTGGCCAGGCTGTGATAGGCTCTCCCACTCCTAAGCCTGCCATCCTGAGTGGTGGAAGATGGAGTCAGTCTCACAGACATAGAAGCAGGTGCAGACTGATTACCTATGGGCGTTGACACAGAAGCTGTGTCTGGCAGATCCTTTACAGTAATACTGTCATAGAGGCTATGTGCAGCCAACACTAGAAGGTGCTCACTACGAACAGATTTATATGGCCCCCATTATGTTATACTAGAATTTATAGCTGTGTGAATCCATAAGCAGTTATCTCGCCCTATCATTGGCTGTATGCAAAAATTATATATAGTTTATCAAGCCAGAATAATAGAGCTATCGAAAAATCCCCCCGGGCCTTTTGCCATTAAACATAAGATAAAGATAAACTTTGGCTCTAAGCAGAATTCTTTAGGGAGGCATACAATTTGGAGATTGCTTTTTCCTAGTGTATACTGTATGCAGAAAATTCAATTCTGCTCTTAAATTACCCCCTAATTTACAGCCTCTTAAAGCATGATACCCGGTGCATAAGAAAAAAATGTAAAATATAAAAGGCCAAATTCCAATTTCAGGTCCATAAAGCTTTTAATTTTATCCTGGTCAATGAATTGTGAAATAAACAAAATATCGGCATCTTTTGCCAAGGGACTATTGACCAATTTTCACATCGGTAACTTACATTCTCCAAATTGGCGTAAATTTCATATACCCATGTATCCTATTATTTTAACTTTTTCCCATACTTTCTGCACCATTTTAAGTGTGTTGATCCTACTTCCTTTGAAAAGCCCAAATGGAATGATGCTTTGAATAGGGTGAAGACCACTAAGAATGTCATACAGATTGTCACAACTCTTTATAATACACATGGCAAATTATATGACAAAAAAGCTGTTTGGGGTTAGATCTGACTCTTGATGCAAGAGATGCAGGGATGATCCATCCCTGATTTGTTCCATATGGTATGGAGATGCCCCAGGTTGCACCGTTATTGGCAAATCATAGTGGGGAAATTAAATGTGGAGTTTCAAATTGTTATTCCAGAAGGAGTTAACATAGAATTGGGTAGTAAAAATGGTGTAAATAAATATAATAATGGGTTTCAAAATTGCCAGGAGAATAATTGCCCAAAATTAGAAGAATGAAGTGTTGCCTAGTATTAGTCTTTGGGTTACCAGAATGAATTGATTGTACTTAACAGAAAAAAATTATGGACCAAAGAGCTGAGGGGCCCCTGTCTCGTCAAATTTGGCTAGATTGGAATGACTCCATATGACAGGGATAGAGAGGGACTTTTATTTGTGGCTAAATATTGCTGGTTTTCTATTTGGATACCTTTTTTTTTTCTCTGTCCCCTCCGGTCAAGGGTGGGGTTATGGGATTATTTATTTGTATTGTATGTATTGATGAGCTGATGATATACAAAATAAAAAGAGAGTTGAAAAAAAAAAAAAAAGAACAACAGAGCTACCGTGTATGGATGCAGAATTTTTGACTATGATTTCTGTGTTTTCTCCAGGTAAAAGATTTTTTGTTTTTTATTTGTCATTTAGGATATTTTCAGATGTGTTTTCCTGTCCTAGTCATGAGTATAGATACTCTATATTTATGTACACATTACCTTCTCTTGTACAAATCCCATACCGTATATATATAATCATGAAAAAAGAAACTTGCAAGGAAATGTATAAAACATTTCAGGAATTAGCGGAGGTTTTCCAAAGTAATATATTTATCTGAGTTGATTAAGAGTTCACATTTATTTCTTTTACAGTCTGGCAGAAGAATATGTCCTGGTTTTTATTCCTGCTCTTCCAGTAAGTGTCTTTGTATCTTTCTATCTTCTTACATATTTCTCTCTTAAATTGTTTTATGACAAATTATGTTGGTTTTGTTTGTCTTAGGGCCCATTCACAGCAGTGTTGTCTTTCTGTTCATCTGCTCCATTCAACTTTTCCGTTAGAGGAAGAGATGAATGGAAAGCCAAGCAAAAAACATCCCTTCCGCTTGCATTACCATTGATTTTAATGTATTTTTTCTCTGGTTTCACTGTGCCTCCATTCCGCTAGATATCCTTTTTTTTCACGGAAATGATTGCGCAGTCAACTACGCTATTGTTTCCCTAAAAACGTAAACCTAGCAAAATAGAGGCAAAATGTAATTGTTTTTTTTCTTCATGGTCGGAAATCACCTGCTTCAGCTGCAACACAGAGCCGTAGAACGGAGTTTAGGGGGCCCCGTTCTAGAGATAGGTGCGGGTCTCAAAGGTGGGACCCGCATCTATCTGACATTTATGACATATCCTGTGGATATATGTATGTATGGTGTATGTGCAGCGTAGGTTCCCACCTTACAGAGGTCGCCTTGTCGTGGCAGGTGGGCTAACACTTTTTGATCAAAATGTGCACTAAGAACCTCCCTATTTGTAGGTAGATTGAGCTTTAGTGCATATCTATTTATATTTAGTGGTTTAGGTGGCATTAGTGTTGCAGGGTGCTGTCGCCATTTTTTTATATCTGCTGTATATCCTGTGGATATGTCATAAATGTCCCTCATGGGAAAACCCCTTTGAATTTTAATTGATATGTTATTCATGTATTTCCCCCATATTACCAAATGTGCTCTGTTGGGTTGTTGATTAATGTATAAATGTTATACGTTATATTAGATGTACCTTGTTATAAGGAAATGTTCACATAGGGCAAATACACTGCATAAAAGTACACAGTATACAGCGTATTCGCCCTGGCAGCTGCATGGAATTCCGGCAGAAAAACTGCACCAAATTGTGGTGCAGTTTTTTCGTCTGGAATGTCTGCTGCAGAAAACAGATGCGAAAAAAACCCAAAAAGGCCTATGCTTACCCTCTGACGTCCTGCAGATCGGCATCCTGGGATGATGTTTCATCCCATGTGACCACTGCAGCCTGTGATTTTATTTTTTCTTGATCCTGGGTGCTTCATTAGCCATTCTCCTTCTGACCTTTTAGCCTTTACCAATCCTTGACCTGATATGTTTTTTAACTACCTGGTTCTGATCTGCTTTATACTGTTTCTTCATGGGTTTGTTCACCTACTACTCTTCCCATCATCTCAGACAAGAAGACTCTCTAATCAATGACTTTCCAATGTTTTAGCTGCCATTCAAATTCAGTTCCTGTGGATTCAACCATCAGTTCATATCCCTCCAATCTGTTATTACTAGAGCCAACATATTCAAAGACGTATTTCTTGCCCCTGCCTTAATATTAATAAAAGTGTACAGAAAAAATAGCAAGGTGTCTGTATCAAACAAAAAACAAAAACGCTAAGGGGGGCTATAGATTATCAGGGGATTTGCCCCTGATGTTTATAATGTCCTTGCAAATTGTAGGAATATGTGAGTTGGAATCCTGACATTTCCAGAACCATTTCTTGAAGATTGTGCTTGACATTTTTATCATGCAGCATTTCTCTTTAATTTTGTGATCTGTTTAAAAATTGTCAATGTACCTAGAAGTTGAACGTTTTAGAAAACTGAATATCTCATCCATCCATATGTGTAGCATAACCATAATTTTGTGTTATTAATTTATAGGCTGCGTTTCTATACCAACTGGAGGCACGATATTTACAAAATCAAGTATGTATTCCAGATAAAAGGATCATGTACAATTCTATATATACAATACTGCGGTGTACATTAAATTATAAATTTTTCTGCATTTTTAAACTATGTTGTGCAACGGCAGGAAAAGCTCTTATTACTCAAGGCAGTCAGTGGTATAGATAGATAGATAGATAGATAGATAGATAGATAGATAGATAGATAGATAGATAGATAGATAGATAGATAGATAGATAGATAGATAGATAGATAGATATGATGGGAAAATATTTATTAAAAAAAAAAGTACATAAATTGCCTCCCACCCGCACATGGTGCCGTAAACAGCCACCTACCCCTTGTCCCATTTGGTAAATGATGTGGTACATATGTGGTATAGAAAATTAATAAGATACATTTCTGATGTTAATTTCTTACAGGGAATTGTAAAAACACAGATCGTTACCAGCATTATATCAAATGGCATAAATGCACTAGTGAATTATATCTTTCTCTTTGTACTGGAACTTGGAGTCATGTAAGTAGATCACTGTTATCAGGAAAGAAAATATTGGCAGTTAGGATTCAATTTGCTATGTAATGTATGATGGGTTAGCATGTTCTTCTCTTTACTAACATATACCTTGGCTTTTAGCTGAAATCTAGTGTGGGATCTGTTGTTAGTGACTTTCCTTTCTGGCTATTAGTAAAAGATGACTTATGTCAGTTCTTTGGCCAAGAACCAGAAAACCCCAAGGGAGACCACTTGGATATCCCGAAACATAACTGCCCTGTGACCTGGCACTAGCTCACTACACTTCTTATTTATGAACTACAAATATTTATTTTACCATGCCCTTCTGGTTGAGAAGGAAGATATCCGGGAATGATAAGTTAAAGTGTATACGGTAATAACATTGTTTGGTTATTTGTTTTTAGAAATTACTGAAATGTGTACATTTGGCCCTTAAAGGATATGTGAACCTTTTGAAGAAGTTTTTTTCACTAAAACTGTGTATTAGGGTGTTTTGAGCAACTTTGTCATTTGTTTTTATTAAAAATTATTTTAACTTTTTCAGATACAGCTTCTATGTATCTATGTTCATAACTTAGATGTGATCGATAACAGGACCTGCTGTCACCGAAGCCGTTAGTCCTGCTGACGTGATGGATTCGAGTTTCAGCGCATGATACAGCTTCTAAGTATCCAGGGAAGCCTCTGACATCACTGTCCATATATGGACAGTGATGTCAGTAGCAGAGCAGTGTCCCATGCAGAGCACTAGTAAAGGCTCTGCTCCGTTACTCCAGCTGTGGGGAAGCCCCTAACATCACTGTCCATATATATGGATAGTGATGTCAGGGGCAACCCCGGAGCCAAAGTCCCGGGCAGAGCCCTACTAGCACTTTGCCTGGGACACTGCTCTGCTCCTGACATCACTATCCATATATGGACAGTGATGTCAGGGGCTTCCCCAGAGACGGAGTCCCTAAGCAGAGACGCTTCTAGCGCTCTGCCTGGGACTCCTTCTCTCCTCCTGACATCACTGTCCAAATGTGAACTGTGATGTTGGGGCTTCCCCAGAGCCGGAGTCCCAGGCAGAGCGCTATGGCTATAGCTACGACCCTGGGATGTCATAAAAGCTCCCGTGGGTGTACTGTGTAGGTGTCCTAATACTTTTGTCAATATTGTGTATATGGCTGTTAGGTTTTACATACCCTGCCTAATTGGAGGATCTGGCTTGGGAAAGCTAAAGGTTTAGCCACTATTTTAAAGAAAATAAAAATAAAAATAAATCACTTTGTATTTTTTGTTTAAGAGATAATTTTAAGAAAATGTGCTTATTTATTTTATTTATTTTTTTACAGAGGATCAGCATGGGCTAACACGATTGCACAGTTTTCTCAAGCTATGATCTTATTTGTATATATTCGCATCAAGAAACTTCATGTAAATACCTGGGGAGGTACTATAGATTTTTAAAGCTTATTGATCAAATAATACATTCAATAAATACGAAATAAACTAGCTTCTTCTCAAATGTAAGTCGAGAAATGTTTTTTTCAAACTTGTGACACAAACATTCCCAAACTTATTATCTGAATAAGGATAATCGCAATTTAAAGACATTATTAAAGATGAGCACGTTTCCTCCATCCACTAAAGAATCAGAAGTACAAAAACAAAAATTGACCACGTCCATGTAGGTGAAAGTAACTTACATCTTTATTGATGCTTCCAACATATAAATGTATCGCTACGTTTCGACCAATGCACGCTCGTTGTCAAGCATGACAAAGACTTGCTTGACAAAGACCCCTGTGTGGGTCGAAAAATAGCCATATGTA
This sequence comes from Rhinoderma darwinii, assembly GCF_050947455.1. Taxonomy (NCBI): domain Eukaryota; kingdom Metazoa; phylum Chordata; class Amphibia; order Anura; family Rhinodermatidae; genus Rhinoderma; species Rhinoderma darwinii. The sequence continues at coordinate 232,080,787 of NC_134688.1, forward strand.
TTGGAGGCTTCAATAAAGATGTGAGTTACTTTCACCTGCATGGATGTGGTCAATTTTGCTTTTTATACTCTTGGATTTCAGGAGTGGGATTTCTGAACCGGTCACCAAATCGGAGGTCAGCATAGTACCCACTAGCTTACTTTTTTTAGTGTAGGTTTGAGAAGTCTGGCAGAGGGTGGCATACAGTATGGGACTTGCATATTGTTGTTTACAATTGATGGCATGAAAATGGAGAGGAGCTAGCAATATTTGCTGCATGTAGTGTTTGAATGTCCTATAAGTAATGGTTGAACACTATACAGAATAACATAAGTTATAACAGAAATTTCTGCGGTACAAGCAGGATTTGATATATCAATTAAATAATCGTGTTTTACTCTTGAAGGTTGGTCTACAGAATGTTTACGAGATTGGAACTCCTTTGTAGTACTGGCTGTGCCCAGTATGCTTATGGTATGCATAGAATGGTGGACTTATGAAATTGGCAGTCTCCTTGTAGGTGAGTAGAAGGAGCAATAAAAAAAACTAGTACTTGTCAAAGTAACAGAAAGATAATTCTAACAAAGAATGTATAACCCAAAACATATCTCAAGAATCGGGTTTCTCTGCATTATAGGTTATATTTATTTTCATTTCAATATATTTTGTTGCTTTATTTTTACGTTACCATACTGTTTTAATGCAGTTCTGAAGTAGACATATAAATGGTATACAGCATGAATACAATCTGTGAATAGTAGTAAGCACATTTGTACTACGCAGTAGTAATACAATAATAGTATGTTTCTTTAATGTAATACTATATAACCATCCGGATACGCCACACCCTGGCAGATTTTACATTTTGCTGAATATTTGGTGTATTTTACATATTCTTTTTCCTTCTCACACAGTTTCCCTATTGTCTTCTTTACAGGCCTGATAAGTGTGGTGGAACTTGGCGCTCAGTCTGTCATATACCAAGTGGTGACCATAGCATACATGGTATTAATACTATCTATATTAAAAAGTTCCTAAGTACAGAAATGTTGACGCCATGATGTGAATACACCAAAGTAAACTAAATGCTTACAGCCAGCTACTTATACTTTCATATGTTTAATATCAAAATCAGATGCTGCTTAGGGCCTGTTCACATCACCGTTGCCCTTCCGTTGAGTGGTTCCGTCGGAGGTCTCTGCCGGGTTAACCCCTCAACGGAAAGGCAAACGGAAACCTCAGCTTCCGTTTCCCTCCCCATTGAGATCAATGATGACGGAAACTATCTAATGGTTTCTGTCTGTCACCGTTGTGACAGGGTTCCGTTGTTCTTGACAGAACCAATAGTGCAGTCGACTGCGCTATTGATTCCGCCAAAACGATGGAACCCTGTCACAACAGTGACAGACGGAAACCATCAGCTAGGTTTCCGTCACCATTGATCTCAATGGTGAGGGAAACGGAAGCTGAGGTTTCCATTTTCCTTTCCGTTGAGGGGTTAACCCGACGGAAACCTCCGATGGAACCCCTCAACGGAAGGGCAACTGTGATGTGAACACAGCCTAAAATATATATTACATGAAGTGTATGTTGGGTTAAATACCCTACTTGGTTCTAAAAAATTTATTTCAAAACAAGACTATATTCATATGTATTCCAGCAATAACCTAGAATTACATTTTATATATATATATATATATATATATATATACATTTTTCTAAAATACTTCATTAGTAGATGGTGCAGGGTGATTTACTCAGCTAAATGTAACTCATAGATTAGTGCACATTTTTTTCTTTTCTGGGGTCTGAGTAGCTTTGTGTAGCAGGGAGAAATTAATTGAGGGCTAGTCCAGGTGTCTCTTCTTTTTTCCCGGGGACTCCATAGAGTAGGTTTTATATATGTTGGGGTGTTGGTGCTCCTCTTCCACTAATGTGTAGTGTTCTTTCTGCCTGTTAATCATATGTATAAGGACAATATAAAACCCATCGGCAAATAGCACTATATTTTTAGACTTTATGGCAACACTTTGGGTATATTATGATTGTTTGTGGTATATATTTTAATATTATTTATTAAAAGCTATGTTAAAATATTTGTACAGGTTCCATATGGTATAGGTATGGCTACCAGTGTACGAATGGGCAATGCTCTTGGTGCAGGGAATATTGAACAGGCAAAGAGGTCCATGATGCTTGCTTTCCTTATAACAGGTACTTTGCTTGTAAAATAAATGCGTGTGTAAAAAAAAAAAATTGTCCAAGTTCCTTAACGTGTCTGAGGACAACCAAAGGCTTGCCATAGGCAGTCACCTGTCTCATCTTTATCAGATATCTCTATGTACCACCAGGGTGAGTTAATGAAAAATATGGTCATCACTCATCACATGTCAAAAAAATCTACTCGCTGACAATTCATCAAATTAAAACAATGCTAAAAATGTATTTATGCAAATAACACAATGTATTTAAGCATTTATTCTGGTTTTCATAAAATAAATCACCTGAGTTAAAATAAGTGTTTCCTACTTTAGTACACTATGGCATCAGTCAGTGTAAAACTCAATCCATAAGACCCTGACCAGCTTAGGGAGATCAGCGCTGTTTTATGGATTGAGTTTTCAATTTACTGACTGTGCAGGCTGGATAAGTCTAAGACAGTCCAAGAAAGACCTTCTCTCTATAGAACATGAGACTATTCTTGGCAACCCACAAAGTATTCTTTAAAAAGTCTGGATACTTATGAACTGTTTTAATTGTTCCAAGAGAATAATTCCAAGGATATATTCCATAGTCATGAGGGGTGCAGTAATAATTGTGCTTGTAGACAAGAATATGAACCTGAACTGGTAGGTTAATTTTCATATCATATTGGAGTTCCATTTTAATGGACACATATTAAAGCAGTGTGGATCGGGAGCATACACATGGGTGTGGAGGGGTTTACTTACTTTATTTGACAAGCTTTTGTTTTCCGTCTAACATTATTATAGTCCGTATTTGTGGCTGTCATTTTCTTCACATATATTTTTTTTGGGCTAAACACTGATATAGACTCCGCAGAAGAAGAAAAAAACTTTCCAAGATTTTTCAAAATCTGTTCTGGTTTTTAACAAAATACTAATTTAGGGAACACAGACAAAAGGCATACAAAGTCCATACAGAAATACATACACGTAAACATATATACAACAAAGCTTTTGGAGATGGGAAAGACACCACAGTGCCCCCAAAATAGAGGAAAAAAAGAGACACTCTTCTGTTCTATATGGCAGAGCACTCAGCGTACACGACCGTAAATGCCAGATCATTATCCTGTGGAAAACAGCTACACCATATAAATTAGCTTTACCCCAGGGAGTGCACATCAGGTATACGTGTGCCGCCAGTTAGGCATCACTGCTCTAAAATTATGGCATCACCTGTAAGCAGGAAAATGGATTCCATTTCATTTTTCTGAAACTAAAATTAGAATAATAAATTCTAAAATTTGCACAGACAATTCTGCAATTTGGACAAATATTCTATTCATTATGGCACCAAGCTGAGCAGTCCTAATCTTAATGTTAGGTTAAATTTAAATGAATACAATGAAACTGCCGTTTATTTAGACCAGATTTTTCTGTAATGGATTTTTTATATCTCTTATATTCTGTGTATATTCAAGAACCTGGGAAAAATGCTCCTTGCATCGGGCACTCTTATGTGGGTGGTTCAGTAATTCCACAGATCCACCGGATGAATTAAAACATTTTATTTATGAACATACTAAAAAACAATAAAAGTCACTGCTGCAACGCGTTTCAACCTCGTAGTGAGGTCTTCACCAGGCATATAAATTTCAGACAAACAACATCTTAAATAGCTGTGTCATGTTGTTCACGCCCAGGTCAGATAGTCAAGGTGAAAGTTAGTTTTTCCCAGGTACTTGATTCTAAGTGACCACGGCAAAGAAACCCCAATTTTGGAGCTACTAACCATGGGTCTGCTCCGGAGGCTTGCACAGTGTGTCCGAGACTAGGGTGAATTCACCCAACAAGCAATAAAGTCAAGTTGTGCTGATGATCCTGCACAACTATATCAGGTGAGTCTATCAAAACTCACTTTTACACAACTGCCATAGTACGTTATCACATTAGAAGAGCACCGTCTCTCTCCTTGTTTTTTCTTCACATATCGAGCATTCTGTGTATATTGGCCTTTTCTTTGTGAGGACCATGCCTCAAGAACCATTTTTCACTGCAAATTTAGGTGGTCGTCTGATAGAGGTTTTATTGTCGGTCTATTGTTTTTCTTTTGCAGCGGTTTTCATAATTATAGATATAATCCTGCTTGCTGCCTTGAAGAATGTATTTTCATATATATTCACTAGTGATGGGTAAGTGTGACAGTTTGTTAATGTTAAAAACTCATTTTTTTTACTCAAATCCCCTACTCCAAGAGAGCTTTAAAAAAGTGAAAATAAATGTTTTAGGACTTGCGTGACGGTACATTCAGGACATTTTGAATGAGGTGGCACAGTGAATACAGCTACTATATACTGCACTTGCTGAAAATGTAAAACCCAATTCTACCTCACCCACCACTTTACACAATGTTTTCCACTGCCTTGTCTCCCTGAAACTTCTTTCAATTGCACCACAATCTGCTTATCTTATATATATATATATATATATATATATATATATATATATATATATACATGTGTGTGTGTGTGTGTGTGTGTGTGTGTGTGTGTGTGTGTGTGTGTATATATATATATACATGCCACGCCACGCCGCATTGATGCAGTAATTCATGCAAAAGGAGCCCGACCAAGTATTGGGTGCATATACGGTACATACATTTCAGTAGGCCAACATTTCGGTATTAAAAATAATTGTTGAATTGGGCTTATATAATCTAATTTTCTGAGACACCACATTTTGGGTTTTCATTAACTGTTAGCCATAATCTTCAACATTAAAAGAAAAAAATGCTGGAAATAGAACACTGTGTGTAATGAATCTATATAATATATGAGTTTCACTTCTTGAATTGAATTACTGAAATAAATTAACTTTTTGATGATATTTTAAATCATTGAGAAGGACTAGTGTGTGTGTGTGTGTGTGTATGTATATATATATATATATATATATATATATATATATATATATATATATATATATATAACGTTTTCTGCCCCACCCTTGATCTGAGAAAATACCTGTTACATTTCAGGGTCATGTATAAAATGCAGTAATAAGAAACCCAATATCCACAAGACTCCAACTCTTAGTTTTAAACCTGTAAGTAAGCAAGATTGGTCGATATGGCAACCCTCTCTTTGACATGATATGCTATAAAAGTCTAATTTATGGTGTTCCAACTACTGGGACCCCCGCAGAACCAGAGAATAAGGGCAGCCACTCTCTAGGAAAGTGTAGGTGATATGGAAACAGTCGAATGAGCAGTGAATATGTCTTAAAGGCATTGTGTTGCCAGAAAAACATGTTTGTTTTTTTTTAATTAAACATTTAGTGTGTGGGTGATTAAACATTGTTCAAATTTTTTTTATTTTTTTCACGAGTCAGGAAATATTATAAATTAATTCTAATTTATAATACTACCCATTTTTGGTCACTAGATGGAGCTATTCCCAAAATTGCAGCATTGCAACATTGGGTTAAAAGCCCTCGCTCTAGTGAGCTCTCAGCATCCCCCCCTCCTTTATCCTGGCTAGTGCCGGGATAAACGAGGGGTTTGAACGGTGTAACCTCCTACACTGTGTGTCGCCATTTTTGGAGCTAACACACAGTGTAGTAGGTTTACATACAGTAGTAAACACACACAAACACGAACATACATTGAAATCTCTTACCTGCTCCTGCCGCCGCGGCTCCCTCCGGCCCGTCCGCTCCGTTTGCTGCCGCTGGTCCAAGTGCACAAATCCGGAAGCCGCGACCGGAAGTAGTAATATTACTGTCCGGCCGCGACTTCCGGTCCACAGGAAAATGGCGCCGGACGGCGCCAATTTCGAATTGGACTGTGTGGGAGCGGCGCATGCGCAGTTCCCACACAGACGCCGTACACGTAAGTCAATGGGACGGGAGCCGTTCGCAGTCCCTATGGGACTGTGGCTGCCGTATTCCATGTCTGTATGTGTCGTTAATCGACACAGACAGAAATGGAACAAAAAATGGCAGCCCCCATAGGGAAGAAAAAGTGTAAAAATAAGAAAAAGTAAAACACAAACACACAAATGAATATAAACGTTTTTAATAAAGCACTAACATCTTTAACATATAAAAAAATAATTTGTGATGACACTGTTCCTTTAAGTCCTTAAACAGAAAAATCTTTTCTTTTTTTCCTAGAGAAATAGCTGCTCTTGTATCTGACGTTATACCTGTATATCTCGTATTCCACCTATTTGAATGTATTGCTGTAAGTAAATTATAGAATTATTCTTAAATTTCACCTGTTTATCCCTGTAATGACTGAGACCAGGCTGCAGTTCCCTGGATAGCAGAGTGCCAGGGGGGCGCTGTGCAGAGAAAAATAGTGAAGGGGACGCAGCGCCAAATCAACGCTGTGGCCTCTTTAGTGTGGTTTTACACTGGCAGATTCCTGATGGTAAATGAATGTCAATAGACAATATTGCAAGTCAATAGGTGCTCATTTAGCTACAATTACATGGAGCAATCATTGTACACTATGGGGACAAACTATCTCATAGAATTTGCCCAAAAATGACTCAGAACTTAAAGGGTTGATATTATTCTTTTTTTGTGCAGCTTTCACCCGGCGGTTTAAATAAGGTAGCTTTATTGTTTGTGTCGTCACGATCACAGTGATATCATATATGTGTTTTTTTTTTGTTTTGTTTTTTATTAGATAAGACCACCTTTTTATGGAAAAAGTGGTTTTATTTTATTTTACTGTAATATTTTTTTATTTTTTTTTTAATCCCACCAGAGGACTTTACAATGCCATATTTTGATCACTGATATAATGCTTTGGTATACTCAGTATATCTAAGCATTACTGCCTGTCAGTGTAAATCTCACAGGCAATCTATTAGGCCATGCCTCTGGCACGACATAATAGGCATATAGCGGGGGTGGGGAACCTTTTTTCTGCCAAGGGCCATTTGGATATTTATAACACCATTTGCGGGCCATACAAAATTATCAACTTAAAAATTAGCTTGCTATATTTGGTCAAACATTTAATTAACTCATCCCTAATGTGATGGCTGGAACTGCTTCTCTTTGGTGATGCGTGTGATTTTAGCCAGTATTGATGATGTTGTTACTGCGTCGGTCAGTCTGGAGCGCAGTCGACTCTTTGCAATGGTAAGTTTTGAAAAGAACTTGCAGCAGTAAGTTGCTCTGACTTACAGTACTTACTTAAACGGGTTTTCCCATCAGGGACATTTATGACATAACCACAGGATATGTCATAAATGTCAGATAGATGCGGGTCCCACCTCTAGGACCCACACCTAACTCTAGAACGGGGCCCCCTAAACCCCGTTCTACCTCTCTGTGTTCCGGCTGATTTCCGACCATGAAGTAGTAGCATGCGAGCTACGCAGTTTCCGTAACTACTATTCAGTTCTATAGGACTTACAGAAACCGCATAGCTCAGCGAGCTACGCTGTTTTCTCCTTCATGGTCGGAAATCACACGTCAGCCACAACACAAAGAGGTAGAACGGGTTTTAGGGGGCCACGTTCTAGACATAGATCTGGGACCCAGAGGTGGGACCCGCATCTATCTGACATTTATGAGATATCCTTGATGAAAAAAAAACTCTTAAGTCACCTGACCCCACTTCATGCTTTTAGGACAGGTCCTATCCTATGTCTACACTACAGCTAAATTTCGACATTTAGGCCTCAGCTAAGTTTCTAAATTTTAGGTCAGGAGCAGGAGGGCAGATGGAGCCAAGTACTGTCATTCACCACTAATGAATGAGGATGCGGCGGTCTGAGTGAGGAGTTCAGTGCGTGACTGCCCGGGAGTGGACCAGTCCAGTCACCTGATCTCACGTCACTGACTCAGGTCAGGTGACAGGACTGGTCCACTCCCGAGGCAGCACGAACCGGCCTCACTCAGACCGCCGCCATACTTGGCTCTGTCCACCCTTCTCCTGCTCCTAAATGTGAGTGAGTACGGCAGACGGAGCCAAGCAGCGAATGAATCGGCGGCAGCGTGGTCTGAGTGAGGTCGGGCAGGACAAAATGATCTCGCAGGCACCCAGGCTGCCATTGCAACCCGTCAGCGGCTGGCGATCTGATTTGCGGGCCGCAAATGGATGACAGAGAGAACCCCCTTCTTCTGCCTAACCACTTAAATGCTGTGGTCGCTATTGACCGGAATTTAAGCGGTTAAACAGCCGGGATTGAAGACTTCTCTAATCCATGCAATTGCAGCCAGAGCCCGGCTGTCAGTCACAGCCAGGCTACTGAAGTGATCATGGGGGCATAACTTGTGTGCTCACACGACCACCATCACGGACATGCACTTTAGAATGCGCAAAGAGAAGCCTGCCCAAGAGTGTGTACGTGATTATGCGTTAAGGATGATACAATGTGGACGTTGTTAAATTGATCAATACAGTAATGCAATCTATCTCTACAGTGTGTTTCTAGTGGAGTATTAAGAGGGATAGGACGGCAGAAGATTGGTGCCATTATATTTGCTATTGGCTATTACATGCTTGGACTACCAGTTGCTGCTGCTTTTATGTTTGCAGCCAAACAAGGCATTAAAGGTAAGTCTATAGAGCTGTTTATTTGAAAGGAATGTAGACTGTTGGGCATAAAATAAGGGTTGTTTGGTATTGATACGAACAGTGGCGTAACTATAGGGGTCGCAGTGGTCGAAATTGGGCCCGTAGCCCCGCACCACATCAATGAAAAGTTACTATAGTAACTGGGGCCTATGTAATAAACTACACGGGCCCCTGTTACTATAGTAAGTGACAGTACTTACATTCCTCCTTCCGGAGCGCAGGGGCTGTCCTGACGTCACAGCGCTGTGCGCTGCGCACAACATCCCGACCCTGGATGGAATCAGGACCTCCCCTGCGGCCGAAGAGGATGGTAAGTTTAATACCACTGTCTGCGGAGGCTGATGGCTCGTGGTCCGACCCCTTAGACCCCCGCCAATCAGCTGTTTTGAAGGGGGTGCATCGCGCATACCGGTCACTTTCTTACACTGTATCACAGACACGGACGTGTCAACGATTCACAGTGTGAGTAAGTAAGGGAAATGAAGGGGAAGCAGCGCTTGTACAAGCACTGCACTCCCTTCAAAACAGGTGATTGGCAGGGGTCCCAAGAGTCGGACCACAACCCATCAGCTATTGATGGCCTATCCTGAGTATCGGCCATCAATGTTTAGGGACTGGACAACCACCTTTAAAGCCTACCATGTGGTAGACTTAGATACAGAGCCCCAGCAGACAGTAATCTTATACTGTATAAGATTACTGTCTGCTAGACCCTGTATCTAAGTCTACCTTAGGCTTAGATACAGGGTCCAACAAACAGTATCACACATGCACTTGGGCCCTGTATCTAAGCCTACCATATGTGTGAGGCCCCATGCACACGACCGTAAAACCGCGGACCGTGCCACGGTCCGCGGTTTTACGGACCCATTCGGTTCTATTGGTTGCGGACACCTTTCCGTAGAGCTACGGATGGGTGTCCGTGCCGGGAATTATGGAGCATGTCTGTTTTTTCGTGTTTTACGGGCCGTGGTCCTATACTTTGTATAGGAGCACAGTTCGAAAATGCGGGTGGCCGTCGGCGGTGATTACGGGGACGGTCGTGTGCATGAGGCCTCAGGCTGTGTTCACATCAGCGTTGCCCTTCCGTTGAGGGGTTCCGTCTGAGGTTTCTGTCAGGTAATCCCTCAATGGAACGGCAAACTAAAACCTCAGCTTCCGTTTCCCTCACCATTGATCTCCATGGTGACGGAAACATTGCTAAAGGTTTACGTTTGTCACTGTTGTGACAGGGTTCCGTTGTTCTTCACGCAACCAATAGCACAGTCGACTGAGCTATTGATTCCGTCAACACAACGGAACCCCTGTCAACGGTGACAAACGGAAAACTTTAGCAACGTTTCCTTCACCATGGAGATTAATGGAAGTGCCTTTCCGTTGAGGGGGTTATCCGACGGAAACCTCAGACGGAAGGGCAACGGTGATGTGAACAGGCCCTTACTAATGTTTTATTTTTGTGTTTGTGTTTTTTTTAATGGTTCGGTCGTTGATCATGTTTTTTTTATTATCGATAAAATGGTTAATGTGGGTTGTGTGGGGGTTTTTTATTTCAATAAACCTGTTTTTTATGTCTGTATTTTTTTAAACTTTATTACTACTGCCTTATTAATAGCTACTGGCTGATTGACAGCGTCCATTACTAAGGCGGGGCTTAGTGTTAACCGGTGCAGAGGCTAACACTAACCCCCGTTATTACCCCAGCACCCACCGCCACCAGGGGTGCCGGTAAGAGCCGGGTATGATCCAGTACCTGACCATCTGTAGTGATGGTCAGACACTGGAGCGGCCGCATTCTGTTATTACTAGGCTGGGAAAGGCCAAACAGTGGCTCTTACCACCCTGGTAATGCTAGGCTGCTGCTGTGTTGTATCTGGCTGGTCATAAAAAATGGGAAGGACCCCACGTCATTTAAAAAAATAATAATAATAATAATAATAATTGGAAAGCGATGTGGGGTTCCCACATTTTTATAGCCAGATACAACACAGCAGCAGCAGGCTAGCATTACCAGGGTGGGAAGGGCCACTGTTTTTGGGCTTTCCCAGCCTAATAATACCAGCGTGCAGCCGCGCCAGTGCCCAGCCATCACTACAGATGGTTGGGTACTGGATCGTACGCGGCTCTTCCCGGTACACCTGGTGGTGGTGGGCACCGGGGTAATAATGGGGGTTAGTGTTATCCTCTTCATGTCTAACATTAAGCCTCGCCTTAGTAATGGACGTGGTCAATCAGCCAGCGGCCATTACTAAGGTGGTAGTAATAAAGTTTAGAAAAATACAAAGACATAGGAAAAATATTTTATTCAAATAAAAATCCCACAAAACCCTTGTTATCCATTTTATTGAGAATAAAAAAAACATCCGTCATTGAAGTAGTCCAACAACCGAACTCACAAAAACACAAACACACAAAAATAATTAGTAACACATAAAAAAGCTAAACATTTCTTATTCTTGCCTCTCCTGGGTCCAGCGCTGGAGCCGCAATGTCAGCGAGATGGGCCCTATATCTAATCCTATCATGTGTGATACTGTCTGCTGAGCTACTGCATGTTAAATGTCAAATGCATGTTAATTCCCTCTCCTTACATAGATATCAGTGGGCAGGTGCACATAATTAAGCTCCTCCCAGACTGGGAAAATGATACTTCCAGTTAGAAACGATGCGTCAAGGAGTTTGACTGACACATAAATTAGGTATTTATTCATGTTAATATTGTCTAAGACTTATCTTCACTAGAGTCCTACTGGGGGTAGTCCTCATTGCTAAAGGGGTTTTCCCATCTTGGACATTTATGGCATATCCACAGGATATGCCATAAATGGCCGATAGATGTGGGTCCCTCTTGTACCCTCACGTATCTTTAGAACAAGGCGCCCTAATCCCTGTTCTACCTTGCTCGGCTCTTTCTGCCTCCTGACCTCTTCCTAATTAGGTGGTCATGGGTTACAGAAATAGCCGAGCTTGCTGAGCTATGCAGTTTCCGTAACTCCCATAGAAGTGAATGGAAGTTATGGAAACAGCGTAGCTCGCCATGGTACGCTGTTTCCGTAATTACAATTCCCTTCTATGGGAGTTACAGGAACAGTGTAGCTCAGCTGTTTCCGTAACTCCCAGGATGTGGAGGGGAGGCAGCGGGAGCCGAGAAAGGTAGGACCGGGTTTAGGGGCTCCAATTTTAAAGATAGACGCGGGACCCAGAGGTGGGACCCGCATCTATCGGACATTAATGGCATATCTTGTGTATATGCCATAAATGTCCAAGATGGGAAAACCCCTTTAAATGATGTGATGCCGTTTGGGTATATTTCCCATACTGACTGCGAAGTGGCCCAGGACAGTACTACTGTATTGTTATGGCAATACATTGTATATGCAATACAAATATATTGTTATGGCACAGGCTTTTGCTGCAGCCCAGTAGGGGATACCAGGATATCTCTGTAACAGCACCATTCAGGTTTTGGGGGCTTGTAGTGCTTCATGACTAACTAAAAGTTGAACTTCATTTTTTTTGCCTGGAGTGACCCTTTAAACCTTCTTCTCGAACAGACACAATTTTTATGTCTAGAAAATCCTGAATACCTTTTTGGCATTAGATGAACCAGAAAATCTATTGTGTGCAGGGCCAGATTTACTTTTAGGCACAGTCGGCCTGTGCCTAGAGACAGCCTGGGGGGAAGGGTACTTTCTGAAGGGAATTTTTACATATAAATACACTAAACAATGTGTACTTATATGTAAATTATGTATGCACTGCAATGTTCTGCATTATTTTGTAAGAGCAGACAAACACTTTTGAAGCCAGAGATAACTTAAAGAAGAACTCCAGTGAATTATTATCCCCCCCCCCATCCTGTTTAAACATGTGGTGAAATATAGTGAAATGTTGCCTTGATGTGAGTCTCATAGACTTTCATTGAGAGTCTGACCTCCGGTTTCTGGAGGATTCAGAGAGTCAGAATAAAGATCACATGGTCCCCAGGCGTCCCGCAATGGAGTGGCTACAGGTAAAATAGACAACCAGGTAAATTGATAACATTCCACTACATTTCAACACATGTTAAAATGGGGAGATGAAAAACAAAACTCATTGGAGTGCTTCTTAAAGTCGAGGCCTACTATGGGTGCCAGATAATTCTGTGCCTACAGGCTCCTGAGATGCGGTACGAATTGTGTGTACTCTGATAAAACCTGCTATCCTTGTTTTATCTGCTCCACTATCATGAGCAAATGAGAGGATTTGGACAGGGTTAAATCCCAAGATCAGGAGCAGTTGCCAGGATTCAGACCACTCGAGTGGAATTAAGTGGATTATCTCTGCAAGAAGATGATAGAAAGCCATAAAAAAGTATGTGGACACGTGGTTTTAAAAGTTCTACCAAACACTGGTACTCGTTTGGTAGGCAAAATTGGGCTGACAGATTTCCATTAAACCTTTAAAAACAGCTATGCCGATGGCTATGTAGAGTGGGTAGATAACCATGTCTTTTCACATAAAGGTCTTTGGTATGGAATGATTCTCTGTGGAGTGTTTCTGTCTGCGTTTTTCGCCATCTACCTCTTTAGAGTGAGCTGGAAAGATATTGGATTTGAAGTAAGTGTCCATTTTTATTTTAAAAATTCTTAAAGCTGACAAATTTAGATTATTAATAAAAAAAATGTTTTTTTTCAAAGACAAAATTGATTTTCACTGATTGCCTTGAAGAAGGTTTATCACATTAATGCTTTTGTGTCTCTATCTCCACTTGCAAAACCACTATAATAATCATGAGTAATAACCATCAAATACCATGAAGTTAAACACTTACTATATCAGTGATCAGGGGCATTGCTAGGATATAGAAAAAGATCAGGGGCACAAGCCCCAAAAATATGTTTCGCCCCCCACAAAAAAATATATATTGAAGACCGCATAGCTATAAAACAACTTTTAGAGCACGATAGGCTTAGATACACCATCTTATTAGTACACTGTCGCTGAATATTACTTTAAAGGAAACCTTTACCCATAGATTCATCAGCCTTGCCCACAAATAATTTTTCCCAGAATCGAAGCAGCACATCACTCACTCGAGCGCTTCTGCAGCTTCATTTTAACGAACGGTGGGGGTCTCCGTGCTCTGACCCCACCGATCAAAACTTCTGTCATGTCACTATGACATCACAAGAAAATTTCTGACAGCATCTATGTGGAAAAAAAATTGTTTTTGCCTGCACGCGGCATTTGGGTCCATGTTAATAAACTCCTTTTTTTGCCACATGGATGTCGTCACAATTTTTTTTTGCTGCGCACGTAAGGATCGAAAATTTTGGATGTTTTGGAAGCTGTTGAATTTTTGCATCCTTTTGAATTTTTCAAGTGAGTGCTGTAGGCAACCAATACTCTTTACATGTCACTTTGACATATCAAAAGTTTTTTGAAAGTTTAGTTATCCTTTAATATGCCTAATATTCATAGACAATGTTATAGTATTAATTTGTGACATAAAAATGAATATGACATAATTTGACAAATAAACCATATAAGTTAAACTAGTTAAATACATAATGTACACTGTTATTTTTTAGGCTCAAGAACGAGCAGGAATGACTTGCAAAGAGACCATTTCTAAAGGTACTTATCTAAAAAAAAGATAATTTTTTTTGGGCATAAATGCCAAATACCTGCACCTATTCAAAAACCTCTACTAAGGACTCATGCATGTGACCATGTGCATTTCTACAGTGCACAGAACTATGTTATGGCTATATAGTTCCTTGTGGGGTCATGCATATTAGACCCAGGTATGACAATCAATGAAGCCTGCATTGCACATGTATTGTCATGTGAAAATACATTGGTATGTGCTCCCCTATTGAAATTAATTAGCATCGTATTCGAGATTTAAGAGCCACAGATCCTAAATGAAGCCTAAGATGACTCCTATTACCTTTTAGGCCTATTCTATGTATTCATTTGTTGTATAATATGTGTCTTTTTTGAATCCTGCACTGTTTGTGTTATGATCCATTTTGCGCATTTACTAAAAATTGTGTTTGTATTTGTAGTAGCAAATAATGAATCTGACATTAAGTTATCAGAGCTGTCTGCTCAGAAGACTGGCATACCACAGCTGCCCCACCACGAAGAACCAGGAACCTCCAAAAATCTTTTATCAATGAAAGAAGTGATTGTGCTACGTGGACTCACTCTGGCTCTAGCCATTGCTGTTCTATTAACAGGAATTTTGGTTAAAGTATGGACATCTTACTAGAGGAAGACTCTTTAGGGCTCGTAAAAACTAGTGATGCATTTTAATTTAGCAGAACAATTGTTTAGCATGTTTTTCTGAAGACAGATTTTGTACGAAGAAGCTGTACAAAAAGTTGATACAGTAAAGTATTTTCTCTAAGTTTAATGTTTTCTCTTTGTTTAATATTTGTACAAACCCACCTTATGTATGTAGCTCAAGTCCATCTATCTGCAAGTGTGCCTAAAATACCCTCATCTGCATTAAAAGGGACACCCAGACATAAGCCTAAACCTAAGAAAATGTTTGCAGTAAGCACATTGATTTAATAGTCCATGTTTTCACTGCAGGGATGGAGCATATCGGAAGAAACTTTTAGCTATTTTTATCATTTTATGAAACGACATACACATTATTGAAGGCATATTCCCAACAAAAAAAGAAAATCTGCAGTCCCTGGAGGTTATGTATTTTGCTTTTTCCAGGCAGTGCTTCATTCATCCATTCAACCTAGGCTCAATGGCGACACTTGATCATCCACGAGTCATGGTAAAATTCTGGCATTACTGCAGCCTGTGCTCAACCTCAATGTTTCCCTATGGGGGAAAAGGTGCATGACAATTGCAAAAATTCCGACATGGTAGGAATTCTTGTGATTGTCATGAGTTGCCCACAACCTTTTCCCCCTCATAGGAAACATGTGAGTCACAGAAGTGGAGGGATTTCATGGCTACCAATTATGACCTAGGGCTCCAGCCTACTAGATGAATAAAGCACAGAGATAACACTATTTTGTTTCTTCCCGATTAAGCTTTGATTAGAGACCAGTGTGGTCTAAAGGAATTAAAGAGGTTAAACGCTTTAGGAAAATCTTCAGCAGTGCATTGCAAGGGTCAGTCCACACGTTGCGTAAATACTGCGATTTTTACGCAACGGAAAATTCGCTTCAAATACAGTCGCAGCAAAGTAGATGAGATAAAATAAATCTCATCCACACGCTGCGTAAATACTGGGCGGAAAAAAACGCTCAGAAATTTACCTTCGATGCGGAATTTTATTCCACAGCATGTCAATTGTATTTGAGTAAACGCTGCTTATTTGTTGCGGGTTTTCCCCATTGAATACAATAGAGAGATCAATCCCGCAACAAATAGTAGTTGCCTTTTTGCAGTGGGATCGCAGCGATTCCGCCGCAAAAAAACGCAATTCAGAAGAAAATATAAAAAACTCATACTTACCCAGAAGTCTGCATTCGTTCCTCCCTCCAGCGCAGCCTCCTGGGATAACATTTCATCCCATGTGACCGCCACAGCCAATCACAGGCTGTGAGGCCAGCCTGTATGACGTCAGAGGTCTGGTCTCCTGGGATGATGCTTCATCCCATGTGACCGCCGCTGCAGCTAATCACAGGCTGCAGCAGTCTCCTGGGATGAAATGTCATCCCAGGAGGCCAGCCTGCTAGCAGACCGGTGAGGGTATGTTCACACGGCAAACGAAAAAAGGGCTGTTAAATACGGAGCTGTTTTCAAGGCAAAACCGCCTTTGATTTTCAGCCCTTTTTTATGCATCAAGCATTTTTGAGACAATGAAAAATCGGCTCCAAAAAGATGACATGCGCTTCTTTTTTTATGGGCCGTTTTTCCCATTTAAATCAATGGGCAGATGTTTAGAGGCGTTCGGCCTTCGTATTTTCAGCCATTTTTCGGGGCGTTTAAACATACACTCAGTGTTGCAGTTTTTTGCAGCGGACATTCCGGGCGAAAAACTGCACCATGCTTCTTTGCCCGGAATTCCCTGCGGCGCACAGAGGGGCTACACTGCATGCTATTATGCAGCGCATTCGCCCCGTGTGAACACAGCCTAAACAGCATTCTAATAAACGTTCGAATGTTTTTATGCAAAGTTCTGTGCCGCTTTCATGCGCTCATAAGCCACCCACCCTTGTTATGACAGCTGTATCTTTCAGGAAGCCCGCTGCTCCCGTCCATAATATAGCCGCAGATGGAAGAACATGTGACCAGACACATCACTCTGCATCTTCCATTGTAACGCAGTGTCCAAGAATCTAGCGCAGGTGCAGCAACTGTGGCTTTATTATGGATAGGCTTGAAAATAGCAGATAACTTCAGATAAAAACATATCAGTAAACTTATATATAATCATGTTTACAATGCATTACTATAGATTTTCCTAAAGTGAATATACCCATTAACCACTTAATGCTGTGGTCACTTTTGACCTTCCTGTCAGAGCCTTATTTTTCAAATCTGACGTGTCACTTTATTTGGTAATAACTTTGGAATACTTTTACCTATCCAAGCAATTCTGAGATTGTTTTCTCGTGAAATATTGTACTTTGTTAGTGAAAAAATTTTAGTAGATAAATTCAATATTTATTTGTGAAAAACACCAAAATTTTGAGAAAATGTGCAAAAAATTGAATTTTTCTAAATTTAAATATATCTGCTTGTAAAACAGATTGTAATACCACACAAAATAGTTACTAGTTAACATTTCCCACATGTCTACGTTCCTTGCATCATTTTTTTAACTTCCTTTTATTTTTCTAGGACGTTACAAGGCTTAGAACTTTAGCAGCAATTTCTCACATTTTCAAGAAAATTTCAAAAGGCTATTTTTACAGGGGCCAGTTCAGTTGTGAAGTTGCTTTGAGGGCCTTATATATTAGAAGTCCCCCCATAAATCACACCATTTTAAAAACTGCACCCTCAAAGTATTAAAAACAACATTTAGAAAGTTTCTTAACCCTTTAGGTGTTTCACAAGAATTAAAGCAAAGTAGAGGTTAAATTTCCAAATTTCCTATTTTTTGCAGAAATTCATTTTTACTTAATTTTTTTTCTGTGTCACAGAAGGTTTTACAAGAAAAACACAACTCACTATTTATTTCCCAGATTCTGCAGTTTTTAGAACTATTCCACACCTTTCCCTAGTGTGCTAAGCTAGTGTGCTAGTGTGCTAATGTACTGAAGCACAGGCCTCAGAAGCAAAGCTCACCTAGTGGATATTATTAGATTATATTTTAGGCACCATGTCAAGTTTGAAGAGATCTTGTAATGCCAAAACAATGGAATCACCCCAAAAAATGCCCCATTTTGGAAACTACACCCCACAAGGAAATCACTTAGGAGTGTAGTGAGCATTTTGACCCCACATGTGTTTCATTGATTTTATTAGACTTTGGATGTGAAAATAAAGAAAAATTTCATTTTTCGAATAAGATGTTATTTTAGCCCAAAAAAAAAATCTATTTCCACAAGGAATAAAGAAGAAACATTTGTAAAGCATGTAAATACCCCATATGTGGTCATAAACTGCTGTTTGGGTACACAGCAAGGCTTAGAAGGTAAGGCGCGCCATTTGGCTTTTGTAGCGCAGATTTGGCTGGATTGATTTCTCGGCACCATGTCGCATTTGCCAAGCCCCTGTGGGACCAAAACTGTGAAAACTCCCTAAAAGTGACTCCATTTGGGAAACTACACCCCTTGAGGAATTAATCTAGGGGGTGTAGTGAGCATTTTGACTCCACAGGTGTTTCATAGATTTTTAGAATTGGGCAGTGAAAATAAAAATTTAATTTTTTTCCAATACGACGTAGATTTAGCTCAAAGTTTTTCATTTTCTCAACAAAAGGAGAAAAAGCACCCCAATGTTTGTAAAGCAATTTCTCCCGAGTATGGCAATACCCCATACGTGGTCATAAACTGCTGTTTGGGCACACAGTAGGGCTCAGAAGGGAAGGAGCGCCATTTTGCATTTTTAGTGCAGATTTTGCTGGATTGGTTTCTGGGCGCTATGTCACATTTGCAAAGCCCCTGTGATACCAAAACAGTGTAAACCCCCCCAGAAACTACATCCCTCAAGGTATTTACGTAGGGGTGTAGTGAGAATGTTAACCCCGCTTGTTTTACAGAAATTAGTGTACACTCGATGTTGCAGAGTGAAAATGGCAATTTTTCCATATATATGCCAATATGTAGTGCCCAGCTTGTGCCGCCATGAAAAAACAGCTCTCTAAGTATTATGCGGTGTTTCCCGGTTTTAGAAACACCCTAAACGTGGCCCTAATTTTTTGCCTGGACGATCAACAGGGTTTAGGAGTGAAAGCATACTATGATAAATTGAGTTGCCTAATTTGGCAACTTACAAAGTATTGGTTCACAATTGCAGAGGCTCTGATGTGAAATAATAAGAGAAATGCCTGAGAAGTGACCCCATTTTGGAAACTACACCCTATAAGGAATTTATTAACCCCTTCCCTCTTTGGCCACTTTTGACCTTCCTGACAGAGCCTCATTTTTCAAATCTGACATGTTTCACTTTATGTGGTAATAACTATGGAATGCTTTCATCTATGCAAGCGATTCTGAGATTGTTTTCTCTTGACACATTGCACTTTAAGTTACTGGCAAAATTTGCTCAATATGTTCAGTATTTAATTGTGAAAAACACCAAAATGTAGCGAAAAATAGCAAAAATTTGCATTTTTCTCAATTTAAATGTATCTGCTTCTAAGACAGGCAGTTATAATACACAAAATTCTTGCTAATTAACATCCCCCATATGTCTACTTTAGATTGGCATCGTTTTTTGAACATCCTTTTATTTTTCTATGACATCACAAGGCTTAGAACTTTAGCAGCAATTTCTCACATTTTCAAGAAAATTTCAAAAGGCTATTTTTACAGGGGCCAGTTCAGTTGTGAAGTTGCTTTGAGGGCCTTATATATTAGAAACCCCCAAAAAGTCACCACATTTTAAAAACTTCAACCCTCAAAGTATTCAAAACAGCATTTAGAAAATGTCTTAACCCTTTACACATTTCACAGGAATTAAAGCAAAGTAGAGGTGAAATTTACAAATTTCATATTTTTTTGCAGAAATACATTTTAATACAATTTTTTTTATAACACAGAAGGTTTTACCAGAGAAATGCAACTCAATATTTGTTGCCCAGGTTCTACAGTTTTAGGAAATATCCCACATGTGGCTCTAGCGTGCTACTGGACTGAAGCACCGGCCTCAGAAGCAAAGGAGCACCTAGTGGATTTTGGGGCCTTATTATTGTTAGAATATATTTTAGGAACCATGTCAGGTTTGAAGGGCTCTTGCGGTGCCAAAACAGTGAAAATCCCCCAAAAGTGACCCCATTTGGGAAACTACACACCTCAAGGAAATTATCTAGGGGTGTAGTGAGCATTTTCACCGCACAGGTTTTTTACAGAAATTATTGGAAGTAGGCCCTGAAAATGACAATCTAAATTTTTTCTAAGAAAATGTAGGTTTAGCTAATTTTTTATCATTTCCACAAGGACTGAAGGAGAAAAAGCACCGCAAAATTTGTAAAGCAATTTCTCCCGAGTAAAACAATACCCCACATGTGGTAATAAACGGTTGTTTGGAGACACAGCGTGGCTGAGAAGGGAAAGAGCGCTATTTGGCTTTTGGAGTTCACATTTAGCAGGAATGGTTTGCGGAGGCCATGTCACATTTACAAAGCCCCTGAGGGGATAAAACAGTGGAAACGCCCCACAAGTGACCCCATTTTGGAAACTACACCCATTGAGGAAATTATCTAGGGGTATAGTGAGTGTTTTGACCCCACAGGTTTTTTGCATAAATTATTGGAAGTAGGCCCTGAAAATTACAATCTAAATTTTTTCAAAGAAAATGTAGGTTTAGCTAATTTTTTCTAATTTCCACAAGGATTGAAGGAGAAAAAGCACCGTAAAATTTGTAAAGCAATTTCTGCCGAGTAAAACAATACCCTACATGTGGTAATAACCGGCTGTTTGAACACACGGCGAGGCTTAGAAGGGAAAGAGCGCTATTTGGCTTTTGGAGATCACATTTAGCAGGAATGATTTGCGGAGGCCAGGTCACATTTGCAAAGCCCCTGAGGGGACAAAACAATGAAAACGCCAAAAAAGTGACTCCATTTAGGAAACTACACCTCTTGAGGAATTCATCTAGGGGTGTAGTGAGCGTTTTGACCCCACAGATGTTTCATAGAACTTATTAGAATTGGGCATTGAAAATAAAAACAATCCTTTTTCTTCAATAAGACGTAGTTTTAGCGCAAATTTTTTCATTTTCTCAACAAATAAAGGAAAAAAAGAAACCAACATGTGTAAAGCGATTTCTCCCGAGTACGGCAATACCCCATATGTGGTCATAAACTGCTGTTTGGGCAAACGGCAGGGCTCAGAAGGGAAGGACCGCCATTTGGAGTGCAGAGGTTGCTGGATTGGTTTCTGGGCGCCTGTGGACCCAAAACAGTGGAAACCCCCCAGAAGTGACCCCATTTTGGAAACTACACCCCTCAATGCATTTACCAAGGGGTGTAGTAAGCATTTTAACCTTGCAGGTGTTTTGTAGAAATTAGTGTGCACTCAATGTTGCAGAGTGAAAATGGGATTTTTTTCCATAAATATGCCAATCTGTGGTGCCCGGCTTGTGCCACCATAACGAGACAGCTCTCTAATTATTATGCGGTGTTTCCCGGTTTTAGAAACACCCTACATGTGACCCTAATCTTTTGCCTGGACATATGACAGGGCTCAGGAGTGAAGAGTACCATGCAGAGTGGAGGCCTAATTTGGCGATTTACAAAGTATTGGTTCACAACTGCAGAGGCTCAGATGTGAAATAATAAAAAGAAACCCCTGAGAAGTGACCCTATTATGGAAACTGCACCCCTCAAGGCATTTATTAAGGGGTGTAGTGAGCATTTTCACCCCACAGGTCTTTTCCATAAATGAATGCACTGCGGATGGTGCAAATTAAAAATGTATATTTTTCCCTAGATATGCCATTTCAGTGACAAATATGCCATGCCAAGCTTATGACGCTGGAGACACACACCCCAAAAATTGTTAAAAGGGTTCTCCCAGGTATGACGATGCCATATATGTTGAAGGAAACTGCTGTTTGGGCACGCTGTAGGGTTCAGAGCCGAGGGAGCACCATTTGGCTTTTGGAGAGCGGATTTTGCTTGGTACTATATTTGTTTGAGTATTGCTGGTGTTTCCATTTATAATGTGGGGGTACATGTAAGCGGGGCGGAGTATATAAGGGGCATAGTCAGGTGGTATAATAATGGGATAAAAAAAATAATCCATAGATGTGTGTTACGCTGTGAAGCAATCCTTTCTGCACAGGCTGGTGTCGCACTGATAAATGGCGTCCTTTCTTATGCCCCTTTTGGTCCACACTCCGCACCTTTGTAGTTTGGGGAATTTTGCTGGGAAAGTGTTGTCCTGGTATAATACGGGCACCGTCGCTTCCAGCGGATATGTTTGGGCCCTCCCTTTCCTGGTTCCCTAATTTTAGGTCCTTGATAAATCGCCTCTTGAAACAGAAGAAATGTTCCCCTCGGAAACAACTGCATATTTTTTTATTTCCTAACTTATTGGAGCCATAACTAATTTTATTTTTCATAGACGTAGTGGTATGAGGGCTGGTTTGTTGCGGGACGAGCTGTAGTTATTATTGGTACCATTTTGGGGTACATGCAACTTTTTGATCACCTTTTATCCTATTTTTTGGGATGCCAGGTAAACAAAAAAACGCAATTCTGGCACAGCTTTTTTAGTTTTTTTTTATACAGCGTTCACCATGCGTTATAAATGACATGTTAACTTTATTCTGCGGGTCAGTACGATTCCGGCGATACCTAATTTATAGCACTTTTTTATGTTTTACAACTTTTTGCACAATAAAATTACTTTTGTAAAAAGAATGTATTTTTTCTGTCGCCAGGTTGTGAGAACCATAACTTTTGAATTTTTTTATCGACGGAGGTGTATGAGGGCTTGTTTTTTGCGGGACGAGCTATAGTTTTTATAGGTACCATTTTTGGATACGTGCGACTTTTTGATCACTTTTTATTCTAATATTTGTAGGGCAAAGTGACCAAAAAACAGAAACTCTGGTAAAGTTTTTTACGTTTTTTTTTACGCTGTTCACCGCGTGCAATAAATAATATTATATTTTGATACCTCAGGTCGTTACGGTCGCGGCGATACCAAATACATATGGTTTATTTTTAGTTTTCAATAATAAAGGACTTGATAAGAGTAAAAGGGGGATTGTGTTTTATTTGATTACTTGAAACTTTTATTGTTTTCAAACTTTTATTTGTTGCACTTTTTTTACACGTTTTTTTACACTTTTTTTATACTTTTTTTACACTTTTCTTCAAGTCCCACTAGTGGACTTGAAGGTCCAACGGTCAGATTTTTTTTTTTCTAATACATTGCACTACCTATGTAGTGCAATGTATTAGATCTGTCAGTCATTCACTGACAGCAAGCCGATTAGGCTTCGCCTCCCGGCGGGGCCTAAATCGGCTTCCATAATGGCAGAGCAGGAGACCATTGTGTCTCCTATTGCCATAACAGCAGTCGCCAGTCCTGATTGCCTGTCAGGGCTCGCGATCTGCTAGTAACCGCTACGATGCAGCAATCGCTTTCGATTTCTGCATCGAAGGGGTTAATGGCAGGGATCGGAGCTAGCTCCGGTTCCTGCCGTTACAGGTGCATGTCAGCTGTACAGTACAGCTGACTTCCACCGCTGATGACGCCGGATCAGCTCCTGACCCGGCGCCATCTTGCCGGCAGCTACGGAAGCCGATCAGGCTCCGCCGTCGGGCGGATCTTGACCGGCTTCGGTGCTAGGCAGACCGGAAGGCCAGTATTAGGCCTCCGGTTGCCATTGCAGCCACCGGTACCCCGGCAATTTCATTGCTGGGGTTCCGATGAGCTGCAAACACCTTAAGTGCAGCGATCGCGTTTGAGCGCTGCACTTAAGGGGTTAATGGCGGGGATCGAAGCTAATTTCGGTCCCCGCCATTACAGTCGGATGTCAGCTGTTAGATACAGCTGAGATCCGACAATGATGGCACCGGCTCAGCTTCTGACCCGGTGCCAAACATTTGCCGGAAATATACGGCATTTTGAGGGAAGTCCATGCTTTCCATGACGTACATTTACGGCAAATGTCGGGAAGGGGTTAAGGGGTGTAGTGAGCATTTTCACCCCACAGGTCTTTTCCATAAATGATTGCACTGCGGATGGTGCAAAGTAAAAATTGCAATTTTTCCCCAGATATGCCATTTCAGTTGTAAATATGTTGTGCCCAGCTTGTGCCACTGGAGACACACACCCCAAAAATTGTTAAATGGGTTCTCCCTGGTTTGGCGATTCCATATATGTGGAAATAAACTGCTGTTTGGGCACACTGTAGGGCTCAGAAGGGAGGGAGCGCCATTTGGCTTTTGGAGCGTGGATTTTGCTTGGTAGTAGTTTTGTTTGGAGTTTTACTGATATTGTACTTTATAATGTGGGGGGCATATTTTAAGCTGGGCAGAGTACATCAGGGGCATAGTCAGGTGGTATAATAATGGGGTAACAGAAAATGAATAAAAAAGAATCCATTGATATTTGTTACGCCGTGGAGCAATCCTTTCTGCACAGGCCAGTGTCGCACTGATAAATTATGTTCTTCCTTATCCCCCTTTTGGTCCACACTCTGCACCTTTGCCGTTTGGGGCATTTTATTGGGAAAGTGTTGTCCTGGTATAATAAGGGCTCCCCTGCTTCCAGCAGATATTTTTGGCCCTCCCCTTCCTGGTTCCCTAATTTTAGGGCCTCGATAAATCACTGCTTGAAACAGAAGAAATGTTCCCTTCGGGCCTGCACAACTGCATATTTTTCTTTCCTGGCTTGTTGGAGCCTTAACTTATTTTATTATTTCATAGACGTAGTGGTATGAGGGCTGTTTTTTTGCGGGACGAGCCGTAGTTTTTATTGGTACCATTAAGTACCTGCGACGTGTCTTTTTGATCACTTTTTAGCCTTTTTTTTTGGGAGGCAAGCTGACCAAAAAGCTGCAATTCTGGCATAGGTTTTTTTTTATACAGTGTTCACCATGTGTTATAAATTACATGTTAAATCTATTCTGCGGGTCAGTACGATTCCGGCTAAGCACTTTTTTATGTTTTACAACTTTTTCCACAATAAAATTACTTTTGTAAAAAGAATATTTTTTTTCTGTCGCCGTGTTGCAAGAGCCATAACTTTTTAATTTTTTAGTCGAAGGAGCTGTATGAGGGCTTGTTATTTGCGAGACGCGCTATAGTTTTTATTGGTACCCTTTTTGGATACATGCGACTTTTTGATCACTTCCTATTTCATTTTTGGAAGACAAAGTGACAAAAAAACAGTAATTCTGGCAATGTTTTTTTAGATTTTGTTTTTTGACGGCGTTCACTACGCGGGATAAAAAACATAATATTTTTATAGTTCAGGCCATTACGGACGATACCAAATATGTATGGTTTATTTTATTTTCTTCAATAATAAATGACTTGATAAGGGAAAAAGGGCGATTGTGTTTTATTTTATTACTTGAAACTTTCACTTTATTTTTTTACAACTTTTATTTTTACTATTTTTTACACTTTTTAGTCCCACTAGGGGACTTGAAGGTCCAACTGTTTGATTACTGTTCTAATCAGGAGCGTCGCTAGCACCGGACCTCCAGGGCCTGGTGCCCCGGATCCCCGGGTGACTGCCGCTACAGGGGTCGCAACGGTCGCAATAGCGACCGGGCCGTGGCCCCCGCACCGCGTCTATGGAAATGTACTATAGTAACTGGGGCCTATGTCATAAAATACACGGACCCCTGTTACTATAGTAACACCACTATACTTACCCTCCTTCCCGAGCGCAGCGGAAGTCTGGACTTCTTCTCGCGTCATGATGCTGTGCGCCGCGCATGACGTCACAACGCTGGGTGGTTTCGGGACATCCGCTACACTGAAGTGCTTGGTAAGTGTAACATCATTACTGCCTGCTTGGGTCCTGTATCTAAGCCTGCCTTGTGGTAAGCTTAGATACATGGGCTTAGATAGAGGGCCCATGTGTGATACGGTCTGTTGGACCATGTATCTAAGCTTACCACAAGGCAGGCTTGGATACAGGACCCCAGCAGACAGTAATCTTATGCTGTATAAGACTACTGTCTGGTGGGGTCCTGTATCTAAGCCTGCCTTGTGGTAGGCTTAGATACATGGTCTAACAGACAGTTTCACACATGGGCCCTGTATCTAAGCCTACCACATGTGTTACTTATGTTTTTTTTTTTTGCATTTGTGTTTTTTTACAGGTTTGGTCGTTGGACTACGTCAGACTCGTGGACTACTACGATGACTGCTTTGTTTTATTTTCAATAAAATGGTTAATGAAGGTTGTGTGGGGTTTCTTTATTTCAATAAAATATATATTATTTATGTCTTTGTATTTTCTTTTAAACTTTATTACTACCGCCTTAGTAATGGCCGCTGGCTGATTGACCGCGTCCATTGCTAAGGTGGGGTGCAGAGGCTAACACTAAGCCCCATTATTCCCCCGATCCCACCGCCACCAGGGGTACCGGAAGATGGTCGGGCATTGGCGTGGCCGCAGGCTGGTATTATTAGGCTGGGAAAGACCAAAAACAGTGGCCCTTCCCATCCTGGTAATGCTAGCCTGCTGCTATGTTGTATCTGGCTGGTTATCAAAAATGGGGGGGACCCCACGTCATTTTTTATTATTATTTTTTTCAAATGGAATAAAAGATGTACGGCCCCCCCCCATTTTTCATAACCAGACAGATACAACACTGCAGCAGCAGCCCAGCATTACCAGGGTGGGAAGGACAACTGTTTTGGGCCTTTCCCAGCCTAATAGTACCAGCCTGTGGCTACGCCACTACCCATCCTACACTACAGATGGTCGGGTACTGGATCATACCCAGCTCTTCCCGATACACATGGTGGCTAACACTAAGCCCCGCCTTAGTAATGGATGCTGTCAATCAGCCAGCAGCTACTAATATGGCGATAGTAATAAAGTTTAAAAAAAATACAAGGACATAAAAAAATACTTTATTGAAATAAAAAACAAACAA
Organism: Rhinoderma darwinii; assembly: GCF_050947455.1. Taxonomy (NCBI): domain Eukaryota; kingdom Metazoa; phylum Chordata; class Amphibia; order Anura; family Rhinodermatidae; genus Rhinoderma; species Rhinoderma darwinii. The sequence goes on from NC_134688.1 coordinate 232,107,754, forward strand.
ACAACCCTCATTAACCATATCATTGAGAATAAAAAAGCCGTAATATAAGTAGTCCTCGAATCCAACGTAGTTCAACGACCGAACCTGTAAAAAAAATAATAATAATTAGTAACACGTAAAAAAGCAAAACAATTGTTATTCTTACCTTTCCTGGGTCCACCACTGGAGCCGCAAAGTCAGCGAGCTGGGCCCTATATCTAATCCTATCATGTGTGATACTGTCTGCTGAGCCACTGTATCTAATCCTAACATGTGTGCTCCTGTCTGCTAAGCCACTGTATATATCTAATCCTATCATGTGTGATACTGTCTCCTGAGCCACTGTATCTAATCCTATCCATAGCTATAGGGTCGTAGTGCTATAGATATGCTGCCTCATATATACACACACATTTTTTTGGGGGGAGGGTGAACAGCGGCGTAGCTTTAGGGGTCGCAATGGTGGCAATTGCGACCAGGCCCCGTAGCCAGGGGGGCCCGCGGCCCCCCCACCACATTTGCGTGAGGTTACTAACGTAAAAATGCTGCAAATGTAGCATTAAAGATGGACAGATACATTTTCCTAGTGGGCTTAAGGACCTTTAATGACGTCATGCCCATGTGACCTGACTTGCCTTTGAGGAACAGAAGGCCCATCCACCTCTCAGGTCCAGGTGAGTGCTTCTTCAACCCCCATCTCCCTCCATCCGCCATTGTCTCTCCTTTACTTGTCTCTCCTGACCCCAACTCCTGTAGGATTTGTTACGTTTTTTAATTCACCATACTTCTTTTCCGCAATTTTCGTAAATGCGGCAAAAATCGTGCGGTTTTACCGCGACTATAAAACTTGCAGCATTCATATCACAAATTCGAAGATTGCTCAAAAAACGTAGTACAAGACATATAAAAACATTAGGCCTAATTCACATAGTGCGGTCAAATCACATCATGTGAAAATTAGCAAAATGTAGAGATCATTTAAAAAAAATAGAATTTTTCTGAATTTAAATGCATCTGCTTGTAATAGTTACTAGTTCACATTTACCATATGTCTACTATATGTTGGCATAATTTTTTGAACATTCTTTTTTTTTTCAAGGACATTACAAGGCTTAGAACATAAGCAGCAATTTCTCATATTTTGAATCAAATTTCAAAAGCCTCTTATTTTAGGTACCAGTTAAGTTCTGAAGTGGCTTTGAGGGGCCTATATATTAGAAACAACTATAAAACACCCCATTTTTTAAACTGGACCCCTCAAAGTATTCGAAACAGCATTTAGAAAGTCTATTAACCCTTTAGGTGTTTCACAGGAATCTAAAGCAAAGTAGAGGTGAAATTTACCTTTTTATTATTTATTTTTTTGTAAAACAGAAGGTTTTACCAGAGAAACGCAACTCAACACTTATTGCCCAGATTCTGCAGTTTTTAGAAATATCTCTCATGTGGCCCTAGTGTGGTAATGGACTGAAGCACAGGTCCCAGAAGCAAAGGAGCACATAGTGGATTTTGAGGCATCCTTTTTTTAGGCACCATGTCCGGTTTGAAGAGGTCTTGTGGTGCCAAAATAGTGGAAAACCCCCAAAAGTGACCCTATATGGCAAACTACACCCCTCAAGGAACTTATCGAGGGTGTGAGCCGGCGTCCCACTTGGGCTGCTGAATTGGGCAGTCACGCACACGGAAACGGGGTAAACATAAGCAGCGGGTACTTTTTACTTGCACCAAATAAACAGATCCTTCTGCACAGGGCTTATCTCCACCGGGTAAAGCAACAAACTAAACAATATAACTTATTGAAAAACAATATGTAAACTCCTCACCCTGTAGCAGCCACCACCTGACTGTGCAAGTGTCCTTTGTTAGGTGTTCGTTGGTAGCAGAGTCTCCCTGGAGGAAAACAACTCTCCTTCCTCCTTACTCTCTGCCACACTTTACACCCATCACACGGTCAGCTTCCCTTTAAATCAGGGCCAGCTGAGACTCAGAACCTTTAGGGTATGTTGACACGGCAGCCTCCGTTACGGCTGAAATTACGGAGCTGTTTTCAGGAGAAAACAGCTCCGGCATTTCAGCCGTAATGGCATGTGCAGGCGCTTTTCGCTGCGTCCATTACGGATGTAATTGGAGATATTTCTCCATGGAGTCAAGGGAAAATGGCTGTACCGAAGAATGCCATCATCTGTTTTTTTGTAAGGGGCTGTGGCCAATTTTGTATTGCCTCAATTTTGTTCACTTGAGGTTTTATCACACCTCTTCCTGCCAAATAGCCCAAATACCAGGCCTCCTCTAACCCAACAGCACACTTTTCTGGGTTAGCAGTAAACCCTGCTTTTCTGAGGGAATCTAACACAGACTGAACTTTCTTCAAATGGGTCTCCCAGTCAGTGCTAAAGATGACTATATCATCTAAGTTGGCTGCCACGTATCCTTTGTGCGGACTCAAAACCCAATCCATCGCCCTTTGAAAGGTGGCCGGTGCACCCTGTAACAAAAAGGGCATGGTTACATACTGAAACAGCCCCTCTGGGGTTTAGAAGCCACTTTTTTCCCTGGCTTCCTTTGACAACGAAATTTGCCAGTCTAAGGTTGTAATATATCTGGCTGGCCCCAATTGCTCAATTAACTTGTCTACCCTAGGCATAGTGTAGGCATCAAATTTGGATACTTCGTTCAGCTTACAAAAGTCATTGCAGAACCTCCATGTCCCGTTGGGTTTTGGAACTAATACTATGGGGCTGGACCACCCACTATTAGGGTATGTTCACACGGCAGCCTCCGTTACGGCTGAAATTACGGAGCTGTTTTCAGGAGAAAACAGCTTCGGAATTTCAGACGTAAAGGCATGTGCAGGCGCTTTTCGCTGCGTCCATTACGGATGTAATTGGAGATATTTCTCCATGGAGTCACGGGAAAATGGCTGCAATTACGTCTCAAGAAGTGACAGGCACTTCTTTGACGCGGGCGTCTTTTTTACTCGCCGTCTTCTGACAGCGGCGCGTAAAAAAAAATGACCGTCAGCACAAAACATCGTAAAGCCCATTCAAATGAATGGGCAGATGTTTGCCGACACTTTGGAGCCGTATTTTCGGATGTAATTCGGGGCTAAAACGCCTGAATTACGTCCGTAAATAGGGTGTGTGAAAACAGCCACAGACTCCTCGATCACCCCCAGTGCTAACATGCGTTTCACTTTCTCTGAGATGGCCTGTCTCCTGGCTTCTGGGATTCTATAGGGCTTAATGCTTACTTTAAACTTCGGGTCAGTAATAATATCATGCTCTATCACATCGATAACCCCTGGGAGATTTGAAAACAGGTCCCTATTATGCTGTAAAAATTCACTCGTCTCTTGTTTTTGTGGCGGTGACAAAGTTTCAGCAATCTTAACCATTCTAATCTGCACATCCAGATCTCTGGATATTTTTGAGAAAGTTAGCAAGGACTACCTATCCTGCCAGGGTTTAATTAAATTTATGTGATAGAGCTGGATCGGCTTCCTTTTCCCTGGCTGATGTATCTTGTAAGTTACCTCACTAAACTTTTTCCACAATTTCATAGGGGCCCTGCCACCTAGCCAAAAATTTATTTTCAGCTGTGGGCACTAACACCAACACTCGATCACCCGGTGTCACGAAGGGTCTGTGGCTTCAGTAGGGAGACATGGAAGGAGTTGGGGATCTTGAGGATAGGAGGCAGTCGAAGCTTATAGGCGACAGGGTTGATCTGCTGTAGAATCTCGAAGGGTCCAAGGAACCTGGGAGCAAATTTGCATGATGGCACCCTTAGTCGGATATTCCTGGAAGACAGCCAGACCCTCGTGCCAGGAAGAAACTGAGAAGGTTATCTTCTCCTCGTGTCAGCCTTCCGTTTCATTCGGTCAGCTGCCATCAGGATGGAGGATCGAGTCTGCTGCCAGATCTGTAGGATGTCTCTAAAGGCGGAGTCAGCCGCTGGAACCTCGGAAGTATCGGGCACTGGGAGAGGAATTCGTGGGTGCTGGCCGTAAACAATGAAGAACGGCGTATTCCTGGTGGACTCGCTGGTGTGATTATTGTAGGAGAATTCTGCCCATGGGAGCAATTGCACCCAGTCATCATGCTGCTTGGAAATGAAGTGGCGTAGGTAGTTCTCCAAAATCTGATTGATCCTCTCGACCTGACCATTGGACAGAGGATGGTAGGCTGATGAAAAGTCCAATTTCACACCGAGGAGTCCGCAGAGGGCTCTCCAGAACTTCGATCAGAGTTGCGGCAAGCCGTGCAGGCGGAAGATGTGCTGGATGAACAGCTTGGCCAGCAGAGGAACAGAAGGAAGACCGGTCATCTTTGAAAATCGGTCCACCACCACCCAGACAGCACTGCATCCAGCAGAGAGAGGCAGATCCGTAATAAAGTCCATAGCTACAGTATATGTTGCCAGGGAGCATTGGGCACAAGCAATGGCTGGAGCAGACCAGCAGGTCTGGAGTGAGCGGCCTTGTTGGCTGCACATACAGAACAGGAAGAAACGAAGTCCATAATGTCCTTGGGCAGCGTGGGCAACCAGAAATGACGAGCAATCTTAAGGACCCCCTGCGTGACCTGCCAGTCTAGAGGAGTGTCCCCAGCGGAGGATTCTTCCACGATCAGCTAGGCGCACAAAAGTCCTCCCTGGAGGAATGTCCCCAACTTGCAGGGGATTGACAGAGATAATGCAAGACGGATCAATAATATTCTGTGGACTCTCCAAGGTGTCTTCTGTCTCGAAAGACCTGGACAAGGCATCGGCCATCTCATTCTTGTCGGCAGGGCGATAATGGAGCTCAAACTGGAACCTTGTGAAGAACAATGACCACCTGGCCTGACGAGGGTTCAGCCATTCGGCCGTCTGGAGGTAGGTCAGATTCTTGTGGTCTGTAAAAATCAGGATCGGATGAGCTGCACCCTCTAGTGGATGTCTCCATTCTTCCAGGGCCAATTTGATGGCCAGTAACTCCCGATCCCCAATCGAGTAGTTGCGTTTTGCGGAAGAGAAGAGCTTAGAAAAATATCCACATACCCTTGACTTGTCCTTGGGACCTCTTTGGAACAGGAGTGCACCAGCACCGACAGAGGATGCATCCACCTCCAACGAGAACTGCAGAGAGACATCCGGATAATGGAGGATAGAGGCTGACATGAAGGCACTCTTCAGGCTATTGAATGCCGTCTCTGCCTCGGGAGTCCACACCTTGGTGTTCATACCCTTCTTAGTAAGGTTAGAGATGGGAGAAGTCAGTGAGGAGAAGTTTTGGAATAAACTGCCTGTAAAAATTAGCGAATCCCAGAAAGCACTGTATGGCCCTCAAGCCTTGAGGGCGTGGCCATTCCAGAACAGACTTTACCTTCTCAGGATCCATCTCGAGACCTCGGTTCGAGACGATGTATCCCAGGAAGGGTAGAGCATCTTTGTCAAACACGCACTTCTGCAGCTTGGCGTACTGCCAATTCTCCCTTAACCGTAGCAGAACTTGACGGACATGCCTCTCGTGCGTTATAGGATCTGGAGAAAAAATCAATGTGATTCACAAACTCCTGGAAGACCGTGGGAGCATTACACAGGCCGAAGGGCTTTACTAGATACTCATAGTGTCCATCACGGGTGTTAAATGCAGTCTTCCATTCATCACCCTGGCGAATCCGGACTAGGTTATAAGCCCCACGCAGATCTAGTTTAGAAAAAATCTTGGCACCACGTATACGATCAAACAGTTCAGAGATCAGTGGCAATGGATATTTATTCCTCACCGTGATCTGGTTGAGACCTCGGTAGTCGATACAAGGGCGAAGAGAGCCATCTTTCTTTTTGATGAAGAAGAACCCGGCTCCTGCCGGGGAGGAAGACTTTCGTTTGAAGCCCCTCTCCAAGTTCTCTTTCACATAGGTGGACATGGACATAGTCTCCGGCAAGGAGAGAGGATATACCCTACCATGGAGAAGGGATGCACCAGGAATCAGTTCGATAGGGCAGTCATATGCCCGATGTGGAGGCAATGTCTCCGCCACGCTTTTGCTGAAGACGGATCATAATGACTCTGCAATCCTGCCAATGACCGAAGCAGCGAAGGCTGAGCCGACTGAATCTGCACCAGGAAACGACCTTGACACTCAGGGCCCTACTGGAGAACCTCTCCAGAATTCCAGTCCAGAACTGGTGCATGCAGTCGGAGCCAAGGCAGGCCCAGCAACATAGGGTTAACAGCTTTGGATAGCACATAGAAAGGCTGAAGTTCAGAGTGAAGGGCTCCCACTTGGAGCCTCAGCGGCTTGGTCACAGCTATAACTGGGTCTGGCAGAGGTATTCCATTTACTAAAGCAACTGTCAATGGGTTCTCCAGAGGGGGTGGTGGGTAATTGCAGAAGGTCCATCAGGTCTCTACGGATGAAATTAGCAGCGGATCCAGAGTCTATATACGCAGAGACCTGATGCGTTTTCTCGCCGGACACTATATTCACAGGTATGGACAATCTAGACGGAAGTCCATTCTTACCCAAGGTTGTCACTCCTAGCAACCCTAGGTTTTGGGATCTTTGTGGACACAGGCGCACAAGTTGGCCACCGAGGCCGCAATAAAGACAGAGTCCAGATATGCGTTTGCGTTGTCTCTCCTGGGTGGATAACTTACACTTGTCCATTATTACAGACGCCTTAGTGGGATCGACATCTGAGGACAGCAGGGGTTGGAAGGACTCCCTCCCGTCGAACCTCTTGGAGGCGTTCTCGGAACCGTTTATCAATCCGGGCTGACAGAAGGATGAGGTCATCCAGGGTAGACGGCAGATCTCGAGCGGCAAGTTCGTCCTTAATTTTAGGAGTCAGTCCATGCCAGAATGCAGCCACCAGAGCCTCATTGTTCCATAACAGCTCTCCCACCAGGGTGCGGAAGTGGATGGCATGCTCACTCACGGAGGTGTCTCCTTGTTAATCAAAGATGCCGCTGCATATGAGACCCGTCCAGGCTCCTCAAACACCATGCGAAAAGTCCAGAGGAAGCATTGGTCTGGGTCTCTGGACCTTGTCTCTGCCAGAAAGGGTTTGCCCATGCAAGAGCCTTGCCGGTGAGGAGAGAAATAATGAAAGCGACCCTTGCACCATCAGAGGAAAATTTCCTACTATACTGGGTGAAGTGGATCTGGCATTGATTAAGAAATCCACGACCGGTACTTGCTTCTCTATCATAAACCTATAGAATATAGGGCACAACTAACACAAGTAAATTGAAAGATGTATAAATTTTATTAGATATTACAACATTAAAAAATGACAACATTAAAAAATGAGTCATACTGAGCATGAAACACAAGAGACGTCTGACACATGCAGAGAACATACGAAAAAACTATATTAAATGACACTGTCACGGGTGACGGTATATATCTCTATCCATAGGTGATGTAAGCCTTGTACCAGATAGTTAAAGCTTCTGTGTGTTTAACATCTACTTAGACCAAGTGGACACATTTATGTATGCAGTTGAAAGGAGCTAGAGTATGAAACATATGTGCCCAGTGCACAGATATGTCAGCAAAAACTGCAAGCTTTAAGCTATGGTCTGGTAAGAGTAACACAGCATGTCTGCAATGGTGGTAAAGGTAGTTAAATTAACCAGATGGGGGGGAGAGAAGATATATAACATACCCATTTGTAGTCCTCTGCATGGAGAGAACGTCAGTCCCGACGCGCGTTTCGGCGGAATGCCTTCGTCCGGGGGTGCCGTCTCTCCAGCAGGAACCTCCCTCTTTAAAAACATATGGCCGTCCAATCATGTCAGCAGTTGAGGATCACATGGGGCAGTGAAAGTGTATACACTGGCGTCATGCATCAGGAGCAGGAAGACTCGTAGCAATCCCCCGAACGCGCGTCATCAAGGGGGCGTGGATCAACGGCGACTGACGCCGCAGATACACGCCCACCCAGATGCAGACGCCCGAGTCAGAGGGAAGCCGAGAAAACCCTCCCGGCGCAAGCGCACAAGCACCTACTGCTGTAAAAGAATGTCTCCCATGAGATATACGCAGTGCAGGATCGGACAGCAAATTTGAAGTTTGAAGGGCATAAAAATACAGTGTTAAACGATAATGACCATATATTCCATCAGGTGCAGCAGCTATAAGCATATTTGACAAACTGCAGAACAGCATGAAATCCAATCAGGAACAATGTACATAGGACCCAACGACACACTTAAAGATGTTACTAGAAATATGTCAAATTGCACCACGCATAAAAAGACAAATATAAAATGTTGGAAATAAAACATGTATCTCAAACATAACCATTATAATACAAATAACAGCAGTATCCATGAGTCAAACTTGTATGACAGTACATCCAAACAATTATAAATGGATAAAACTGCATATACAGTGGTCTTTATATATATATAAGACAAAAAAACACATATTAAAACAAAAATATATATAATACATATAAATATCATATTGAAAAAAATATATATATATAGATACAATATCTGTGTAAAATAGAATTTGATAATGCATGTAAAGCATAATGAAAAAATGATAAATAATAAATAATGCATAATAGTAAAAAATAATGGTGAAGATTATATATACACATATATGTAATAAAAAATTATATACATAACAAATATATAATGTGAAATACATCAATTTAATAATTGTGAACCAAACCAATAATAAAAGTGATGGAACAATACAATGTGTGTAATATAAAACAAATATGTTGCGTGTGTATATAGTCTATATTTATAAGGGTAATAGTAAATTACGTATAATGCTATATAGGGAAAAAAACGTACTAGGTGTTATAAAGCACGATGTTAGGATTTTTATATGTGAACGAAACTAAGTGAGAAAGTGCATGCGTGTGAATGTAGATAAACAATTACACATAATACATAAAAATAATAAATGTAAAAATAAAAATAATAGATATAAACCGTGGTAGTAAATGGTAGAAAAAAAATATATATATATGTAATACATATATAGGTATAATAGTAAAGAGATCTAAATAAATGTAATTTAATAATTACTGATTGATGGATAATAGGTAAGTGGTGTAGAAGATGTGTATAAATATGAATATAATATTGTGTATAGGAATATATATGAATATGTATTAATTCCATGTACATCAAACACAAGTAACCCAATGAATATAGTGTGAAAAATAATAAAACAAAGAAAAGAAAAAAATGACAAAATGTGTATATTGTAAATATTTATAAACGAAGTGGACACAGTAAATATAAAATAAAAAGATGAATAATGGTGATAAATAATGAATAATAAATAAGTAAATATGCAAAATATGTATGATAATAAATAATACATATGTAAATATATATATATATTGGACTACAAAAGGGTCGTAGTAGCAATCATTGGGCAGGAAAAATGACTAGCGTTCTTTGTTGGTATAAATGGATATTCATCGCACTGTATTCATGACCTCTCATTCTTCAAATTATAACAGGTCATAGTAGGTTCTATAATGAAAGGGGAAGTAATTAGACACATAAAAACTGAAACATATTTTAAAATAACCCACTGAAGGTCAATGGTCAAAGGAATGGGGTGAAATTGAGGTTCTCATTGAGCCCAAAAGGAGACATAGTCCTCAGAGTCCAGATCCACTTAGATTCACACCTTGCCAATCTTTTGGATATATCACCCCCTCTAATATGTTTTTCAATGCAGTTGATTCCTCTCACTCTCAGTTTTGTCGAATCGCATGCATGATGTGCCTTGAAATGTCGGGCGACAGGTTTCAAGGTTTCAGGGTTCTCAGACATTTCAGCCAACGTGATATCACGGATGTGTTCCCTAACTCGAATTTTCAATTCACGTGTAGTAAGTCCAACATATGTCTTAGGGTAGGGGCAGGTGGCATAATAGACCACTGCCTTGGTTGAACAGGTAATAGAATGGGTGATAGTGAATGTATGTTTGCCCGTTGAATCGACAAACGTTGTCGCCTTTTCAATATTAGGACACGCTACACAATGTCCGCATGTCTTACAGCCCCATTTAGGGCCTTTAGTCCCAAAGGAAAATCTTTGCCTATTTAGTTGGTAATGACTGCGGACAAGGTGATCTCCCCCTTGATGACGCGCGTTCGGGGGATTGCTACGAGTCTTCCTGCTCCCGATGCATGACGCCAGTGTATACACTTTCACTGCCCCATGTGATCCTCAACTGCTGACATGATTGGACGGCCATATGTTTTTAAAGAGGGAGGTTCCTGCTGGAGAGACGGCACCCCCGGACGAAGGCATTCCGCCGAAACGCGCGTCGGGACTGACGTTCTCTCCATGCAGAGGACTACAAATGGGTATGTTATATATCTTCTCTCCCCCCCATCTGGTTAATTTAACTACCTTTACCACCATTGCAGACATGCTGTGTTACTCTTACCAGACCATAGCTTAAAGCTTGCAGTTTTTGCTGACATATCTGTGCACTGGGCACATATGTTTCATACTCTAGCTCCTTTCAACTGCATACATAAATGTGTCCACTTGGTCTAAGTAGATGTTAAACACACAGAAGCTTTAACTATCTGGTACAAGGCTTACATCACCTATGGATAGAGATATGTACCGTCACCCGTGACAGTGTCATTTAATATAGTTTTTTCGTATGTTCTCTGCATGTGTCAGACGTCTCTTGTGTTTCATGCTCAGTATGACTCATTTTTTAATGTTGTAATTTTTTAATGTTGTAATATCTAATAAAATTTATACATCTTTCAATTTACTTGTGTTAGTTGTGCCCTATATTCTATAGGTTTATATTAGTTGTTTAGGGCAACACACCAAGGGTTACTTGGCGCACTGTGGTCTAGCCTTTATGTATAGGCAGTAGTATAGTGTATATTTATATGCATACTTATTAGACCCTTTTCCTGCATGTACCAATAGGTTTATGTTACTTGCTTCTCTATCATAGTGGTCAGGAAGTGGCAAATAAACATGCTGCCAAGAGGTGTAGTAGGAGGAACAGCAGCTTGTGCCTCCTGCCGACATGCAAGGATGTTCAACGCCTGGAGGAGTTGGTCCTGTCGAGACCGGAGGTCCAGCATATCCGCTCGCATCTCCTGTGACGTCGTCATCGTCTTGAATCGACCAGCGGGGTCCATGGCCTGAGCATACTGTCACGAAGGGTCTGTGGACCCACTGGGCCGTACCGCCTTGGCGGTAAGGCAGCTGGCCAACAGGGAGCAGGTGAAAGTCTATAGTTCGTACAGGTACCTGTGGCAGCTCACACAATTACAGGGCAGGCTCGGCTGGGACTAGGCAGCAGGTAGACGTCAGACGAGGTGAAGCAGGTCAGACGTGGATACAGCACGACATGACTTTGGCACAGCACAGTGCTCGACCAGGATGGTATGGAATGCAAGGAACAGGAACTGGAACAGGTACAGGAACAGGAATTGGAACAGGTACAGGAGCAGGAAACACACTAGGAGGCCATCACATAGACAAACTAGGAAACATCAACAACGCTCAGGCATAGAAGCAGGGGCTGGACCCCTCTTATAGTCCAGGGTACTCACAGGTCATAGTTCATCAAAATGTCCGGTGCATGCGCTGCCCCTTTAAGAGCGTGCGCGAGCGTGCGCGCGCACCCTACAGGATCCGGCTGAGGTGAGTGGACGCGAGCGCTGGCATCTCCTGAGGAGGAGGCTGGGGCCAGCGTTTGCCGTCTCGTGGCTGCGGCTGTCAGGAGGGGATTGGAGCTGACAGCCCGCAGCCACGGACCTTACACCCGGGTTACACTGCCTTACTCTGGCCGCCCTGTTATATATCCGGCTCTGTGCCTCCTGAGCTCTCTGTAGGTGGTCCTTTTACTATGGGCATGACCCTGGCTATCCGATCTTGCATTTGTGCAACATGTTCTATTATGCTCCTATAAGGTGTCGCCTCACTCTCCCACGTTTCTTTTTATAATATCAATTAGACCACAGGGGTACCTGCCGATCAGTAACCCAAATGGAGAAAACCCAGTGGAGGCCTGAGGGACCTTTCTGATAGAAAATAAGAAATAGGGCAATAAACAATCCCAGTCCCGACCATCCTCCTCCACAACCCTTTTTAACATCCCCTTCAGGGTCTCGTTGAACCTCTCTACCAGCCCATTGGTCTGTGGATGATAGACAGAGGTTCTTATTTGTTTGATCTTCAAGATCCTACATTCTCTTTCATGATTTTAGACATAAAAGTGGTTCGCTGATCTGTCAGTATTTACTTTGGCAGGCCAGTCCTAAAAAATATGTGAACCAAGTCCCTGGCAATACATTTAGAGGAGGTGTTTCGCAGGGTGATAGCCTCGAGGTATCTGGTGACATAGTCCAACACCACCAGAATATACTGGTGGCCTCGGGCAGACTTAACCAATGGTCCCACTAGGTCCATTGCGATTCGTTCAAACGGGACCTCAATTATAGGTAGGGGAACTAAGGGGCTCCTAAAATGGGCTACAGGAATAGTTAACTGACAGGTTGGGCACGATTTGACAGGTGTTACTCTTACCAGACCATAGCTTAAAGCTTGCAGTTTTTGCTGACATATCTGTGCACTGGGCACATATGTTTCATACTCTAGCTCCTTTCAACTGCATACATAAATGTGTCCACTTGGTCTAAGTAGATGTTAAACACACAGAAGCTTTAACTATCTGGTACAAGGCTTACATCACCTATGGATAGAGATATATACCGTCACCCGTGACAGTGTCATTTAATATAGTTTTTTCGTATGTTCTCTGCATGTGTCAGACGTCTCTTGTGTTTCATGCTCAGTATGACTCATTTTTTAATGTTGTCATTTTTTAATGTTGTAATATCTAATAAAATTTATACATCTTTCAATTTACTTGTGTTAGTTGTGCCCTATATTCTATAGGTTTATATTAGTTGTTTAGGGCAACACACCAAGGGTTACTTGGCGCACTGTGGTCTAGCCTTTATGTATAGGCAGTAGTATAGTGTATATTTATATGCATACTTATTAGACCCTTTTCCTGCATGTACCAATAGGTTTATGTTACTTGCTTCTCTATCATAGTGGTCAGGAAGTGGCAAATAAACATGCTGCCAAGAGGTGTAGAAGGAGGAACAGCAGCTTGTGCCTCCTGCCGACATGCAAGGATGTTCAACGCCTGGAGGAGTTGGTCCTGTCGAGACCGGAGGTCCAGCATATCCGCTCGAATCTCCTGTGACGTCGTCATCGTCTTGAATCGACCAGCGGGGTCCATGGCCTGAGCATACTGTCACGAAGGGTCTGTGGACCCACTGGGCCGTACCGCCTTGGCGGTAAGGCAGCTGGCCAACAGTGAGCAGGTGAAAGTCTATAGTTCGTACAGGTACCTGTGGCAGCTCACACAATTACAGGGCAGGCTCGGCTGGGACTAGGCAGCAGGTAGACGTCAGACGAGGTGAAGCAGGTCAGACGTGGATACAGCACGACACGACTTTGGCACAGCACAGTGCTCGACCAGGATGGTATGGAATGCAAGGAACAGGAACTGGAACAGGTACAGGAACAGGAATTGGAACAGGTACAGGAGCAGGAAACACACTAGGAGGCCATCACATAGACAAACTAGGAAACATCAACAACGCTCAGGCATAGAAGCAGGGGCTGGACCCCTCTTATAGTCCAGGGTACTCACAGGTCATAGTTCATCAAAATGTCCGGTGCATGCGCTGCCCCTTTAAGAGCGTGCGCGCGCACCCTACAGGATCCGGCTGAGGTGAGTGGACGCGAGCGCTGGATTCCTGAGGAGGAGGCTGGGGCCAGCGTTTGCCGTCTCGTGGCTGCGGCTGTCAGGAGGGGATTGGAGCTGACAGCCCGCAGCCACGGACCTTACACCCGGGTTACACTGCCTTACTCTGGCCGCCCTGTTATATATCCGGCTCTGTGCCTCCTGAGCTCTCTGTAGGTGGTCCTTTTACTATGGGCATGACCCTGGCTATCCGATCTTGCATTTGTGCAACATGTTCTATTATGCTCCTATAAGGTGTCGCCTCACTCTCCCACGTTTCTTTTTATAATATCAATTAGACCACAGGGGTACCTGCCGATCAGTAACCCAAATGGAGAAAACCCAGTGGAGGCCTGAGGGACCTTTCTGATAGAAAATAAGAAATAGGGCAATAAACAATCCCAGTCCCGACCATCCTCCTCCACAACCCTTTTTAACATCCTCTTCAGGGTCTCGTTGAACCTCTCTACCAGCCCATTGGTCTGTGGATGATAGACAGAGGTTCTTATTTGTTTGATCTTCAAGATCCTACATTCTCTTTCATGATTTTAGACATAAAAGTGGTTCGCTGATCTGTCAGTATTTACTTTGGCAGGCCAGTCCTAAAAAATATGTGAACCAACTCCCTGCCAATACATTTAGAGGAGGTGTTTCGCAGGGTGATAGCCTCGAGGTATCTGGTGACATAGTCCAACACCACCAGAATATACTGGTGGCCTCGGGCAGACTTAACCAATGGTCCCACTAGGTCCATTGCGATTCGTTCAAACGGGACCTCAATTATAGGTAGGGGAACTAAGGGGCTCCTAAAATGGGCTACAGGAATAGTTAACTGACAGGTTGGGCACGATTTACAATCGGACAGTGTGATGGGTGTGCAGTGTGGCAGAGAGTAAGGGTATGTTCACACGGCTTATTTTCGGACGTTTTTCGGGCCGTAAATGGCCGAAAAACACCCGAAAAAATTGAATGGGGCATAGAAGGCTTCCGTAGCTGGCAGACTGGAGGCCAGTATTAGGCCTTCGGTTGCTATGGCAGCCACCTGAAACCCCACGATCGCGTTGCTGGGGTGACGGAGGCTTAAAAACCCCTCAGATGCTGCGATCTCTATTGAACGCAGCATCTGAGGGGGTAATCGGCCGGATCGGAGGCTTGCTCCGGTCCTAGCCGTTACAGCAGGGTTTCATCTGTAACATACAGCTGGCACCCGGCGGTGATGGTGCGGGCTCAACTCCTGAGCCCGCACTATCGCCGTAATGTAACTGTACTGCGGTTTGTGGGAACCCCTGCCCGACAGCGCCGTGTATATACAGCGGATGTTGGAAAGGGGTTAAGAAGCTGTGTAATGTTAACATATGCTAATAAATAAATAAAATATTTTTAGGAACTTTTCCTCTTTTGTTACTGTGCCTGTCTGTCCTTGCCATTTAGTGTATCTAGAGTCTGCACTATACTAAGTAAGCTGATCTTTACTTGTCCAAGAGAGAGTACTATGATGTCTGTGAGTGAAGAGATCCTGTTCATGTTATATTACAGCTCAAAGTTAGACACTGGCAGAAAAGAAAGCTTACCCACCCATAGTCTAAGAAAAGCAGTTGTAGCTTACAGCGTGGAAAAATTTGAAAATCCGCAGCATGCCCTGAATTCTGCACAGATTTTGTGAAAATTTCACTTCATGTGGATGAAGCTTTTAAAGCACCATCCACATACATTGACTGAGGGGCTGCGGTGAATGCATGCAGACACATGGTAGTTGTCAGTCACTGGTGAGAGAGCTGGAGGGAGCACTCTCCTCAAGAATACAGTGAACTCATCAGTATGAGTCTGCTGTGTTCTATGTTAGGGCCCTTTTACACGGCAATGATCGGGCAAATGCGTGTTTATATGTAAACAGGGCAACGATCAGCCGATGAACGAGTAAACGCTTGTTCATCGGCTGATCGTATCGTTTATGCAGCGCAAAATATTATCGTTGTCGGCAGTTAGATGTGCTGCAGACATGATGGAAATGTATGGGGATGAGTGATCATAGTAACAATCACTCGTCCCCATACGTTACTGATCATAGCTCCTTGTGAAAAGAGCAAACAAGTGCCGATCAACAAGCTGACTTATTGATTGGTGCTCGTTTTTATGGCCCATATTAGTGTAAAAGGACCCTTAGGCTCTATTAGCCAAACAGCAGGTCAGCATAGTATGATGAAAAAAAAAACACTTTAAGGGCATGTGCACACGCTAGCTGTCATTTACGTGTGAAATGACAGACTGTTTTCAAGAGAAAACAGCTGCCTCGTTTCACACGTAAATGCTCCTCCTCACATTTTGCGAGGCGTCTGAGACGCTCGTAAATCTTGAGCTGTGCTTCATTGAGTTCAATGAAGAACGGCTCAAATTACGTGGCAAAGAAGTGTCCTGCACTTCTTTGCCGAGGCAGTCCATTTACGCGTCGTCGTTTGACAGCTGTCAAACGACGACACGTAAATTACAGGTCTGCACAGTACGTCGGCAAACCCATTCAAATGAATGGGCAGATGTTTGCCGACGTATTTCAGCCCTATTTTCAGACGTAAAACGAGGCGTAATACACCTCGTTTACGTCTGAAAATAGGTCGTGTGAACCCAGCCTAAACCATATATCCATGAGCTGAGATCCGTTCCATCCTCTGTTGCCCTTAGGCCTCATTTACACGAGCGTAATATACTCGCGTGCGACGCGCGTGCTTTTCACGCGTGTCGTACGCACCTATATTACTCTATGGGGCAGTTTAGACGATGCGTGAATTCTGCGCAGCGTGAGTGCGTTGTGTAAAACTCACGACATGTTCTATAATCGTGCGTTTTTCACGCAACACGCACCCATTGAAGGCAATGGGTGCGTGAAAACAACGCATGACACACGGACGCCCCTGCGTTGCATGCGCGAAAATCACGCAAGAGCTGTTATGTCCATGCAAAAGAGTCTATAAAGCTAGACAAAGCAAACCCAAACCAGGAAGTGCCTGCGTTTCCAGTGCGAGGGGGCAAGCCTAGCCAGTGCCTGGAGACTGTGTCAAGGTTGCTTTCAGCGTGTCATCGATTCTACTGCCATGCCGCGCGGGATGGATGTCGAGCGCCTCATCCTGTTTGTCCAGGACCATCCTGCAATATGGGACACCCGATCAGAGGAGTACGCATGGGAGTTGGTCGCCCAGAACCTGTTTAAGCAAGAGTGGGAGACTGGCCGAACCCGGGACCGCACTCGGTTGGGTGAGTACCACGCATTTTCTGTCAATGCCTGTCATCCCTATAGAAGACTTGGGGCCCTGTATGTGTAGTCCGCTCATTAGCACGCGAAACTTAGGTGGAGCAGGTGCATCCCCGTGTCCCACGTCATTGCCACTGCAGGGCCCTTAATTTAGAAGTGAGAGGTGATAGTTCTGATGGCGTGTTATGTTTTTGTTACATCCAACAGTCCAAGATATCAAGACACGGTGGCGGAGCTGCCGTGATCAATTTAGGCGAGAGATGGGTGACAAGGGTCGCAGCGGAGATGGGGCATCTCGCAAACACCCATACATTTACACCAAGCAGCTCATGTTCTTGAAGGACATCATGGATATGCGCACGTTTATGCCTTTGCATGTGTCTAATGTGTGTTTGGCAATTTCCTGTTTGCCAACGTGTTGGTGTGGGCAATGTTCTATATTGTATTCTTACGTTTTTTTCTCATTGTAGAACCACCGACAATTTGGAGGACACCGCAGGGGAGACTGACGTGGGGGAGTCTCTGCGCGAACCTCCTGCTCCCAATGTCCTGCCGCCCAGCCCCGAGCCAACACCCCAGGAGCCCGCACCTGGCCAGTCTGCAGGGCCCGTCGCCTCTCCTACACAGGAGCGCCCCGTGCGTGCCCGCAGTCGCCGTGTTCGTGCACCACAGCCCTCCACAGCTGCCCAGGTCGATACTCGGGTCCTCGACTATCTTAGGCGAGCCGCAGAAGAGGACGGGAATGATGCCTTCGGCCGCAGCATAGTCCCCCTCCTACGCCTGGTGCCCATGGATCGTATGGGCCGTCTGCAGGCGTCGATAGTCACATTGATCGACGCTTGCAGACCGCCCCACAATCCAAACATCTGTTTCACGGTGATAGAGCAATGGCGCAGTGCATACATGCCGCCATCCATGCCCCAGGTGCCTGCCCAATTCCGCCCTGTCCCCCAGATGGGCCGGCTGCATCCGTACATGCGCCCTATGGCTCCCCACTTCGCAGGGCCAACATTGCACCCACAACATCAGCACCACTATGCTGGCGAGGAACAACCTACCCAGCTCCATCATAGTGGTGCTGAAATGCAGGCGTATGCCTCCCCAGGACAACAATATCAACACCTCTGAGTGTGTTGGTGCCAATAGATTTGGACGCCACAGTTATGTGTGGTGCAGGCCTGGCCACGTTTGTTGTGGGCTCATGTTTTTGATTTGGATTACTTTACACCATGTTGGTGTCTATGCTTTGCTACTAAAAGTTTGTGTTTGGTCCTAAGACATAAATAAACTGTTTCATGGTTAATGGTTTGAATTCGTGTTGTTATTCATTTATACCACACAACACAAGGTTTGCAACACATTTCCTTTGCCTACACTCTCACACACTTCTGGCCTTTTGGGCCAATGCATGCCCACGTGATATGAGGTTTTAGTTAATCTCTCTGGGTTTGACATGGCTTGCAAGCGATGGCAAAGTTTAGGTCCTGCCATGGGCCCCGAAGCAAACTAAGTACACTTGCAATTGGACTTTCCTAACTGTAGTCGGCACAACAGGATATCTGGGGAAAGTAAGTCGGCAACTGTCTAAAGTCCTGCTCAAACCCCCGAGAGATGTAAGCTCGCAACCCGCGTCAAGGGTCCTCATGTTTTGCGAGTCCCTAACCCAACACCAGCCCCAAAAAAACACAAAATTAAAAAATGGTCACATGTGATGTGGGTAGGGAAGCCGCCAAACAACATACACCCCTTCAAAGGTCATCAGCCCCCCACGGTGCTGGTCCAGATGGGCACTCAAAATATGCCGCCAAAGTATCACGCACTCGAAGGCCGGAGGAGACAGATCGGCCGAGAGGAATCACCGGGACATTGTCAGTGGTGCCTGCATGTGTTAGGATATATTCTGCATCAAAGTTAGCATCATTAATGCGGTAGAAGTTATGCAGAACTACACCCGCTTGTATAACACGTGTGACATTCTGCATGGACAATTGCATTGTTGACAGAAAGACACGCCACCTGTTCGACATAATGCCAAAGGCACATTCCACACATCGCCAAGCTCGGCCCAGGCGGAGATTGAACATGCGCCGACGGTCATCCAAGCCCCTTCTTGCAAAGGGACGCATGACTTGCCTTGTGAGTGCAAACACCTCATCCGCCACGATTACATACGGGATTGGGGGCCCGCTGGAGCCCGGGAGGATGGAGGGTTCCGGCACCGCCAGTCGCCTCTTCACGAGTCGCTTCCCCATTCTTGATGTACGGAATATGCGTGCATCTGCCGAGCTTCCATACGAGCCAATGTCAACAATAGTGAAACAATAATTAGTGTCCGCCAAGGCTAACAATACCATAGAAAAATACTGCTTGTAGTTATAGAATTGCGAGCCACTGCGTGGGGGCTTTCTCACAGGAATGTGTTTGCCGTCAAGGGCACCAATGCAATTTGGAAATTCAGTAGCTCTAAGAAATCCCTCTGAAATACTTAGCCACTGTTCTGTCGTGGGCTGAGGCATGATCGTGCTCTTTAACCTCTGCCACAACACGACACAGGTGGATATGACAATTAAGGAAATGGTGGTGACTCCCAAAAGAAATTCAAAATGCAACGATAACTATTGCCTGTGGCCAGAAATCTAGAAAAGAACGAGAAAGAAAAAGAAAGGCAGAACACATGTTAGTGGGGGGCTGGTGAAGCAGACAGCGGCATGGACTAAGTTCTAGCAGCTTCACACATACCTCAAGGTCACAAGCAGCCGTTCCTCGGCCGAAATGCAGCGTCTCATGTTGGTATTCTGGTAGGTGAGACCAGAGCGAGTTTGCTCAAGCAGAAGGTCAAATGTGGCCACAGACATGCGGCAGAAGGCTCGAAATTTGTCTGGATGCCGGCGTAAGTCCTCATACAGCGTATGGAAATGGCCTTTTATTGTACGTTGGGCCACAAGTGGATGAACCCAAATGCGACTTCTTCCAGGCGTCTGGTGCTGCAGCATGTGTCGGCGCTCGCCAAACCGACGTGAGATCATCCAGAGAAGAAGCACACGCGCCAGCGCTGGCGAAGCCATAATATTTGGGTGTCAAGGCGATTCCAACGTGAAGGGAAAAACACACACTGTGGTTTCTGCAGAGGCGGAAATAAGGTTCTAAACAGACTTCTACCAGCAAGCAGGGGTTGGGCCAGCTGGCCTATTTGTAGGCGGCCGTCCCATTAATCCCCTCTGCGTTTTTTACGCGCGATACAAACGCTAGGCGTGCGCGCGTTTAAAACGCACCAACGCTGCGTATACACAGTGCATACGCAGGACAAACGCGGGCAAAACGCAGCGTTTTTTGCACGCGCAAAACGCACACGCTTGTGTAAATCAGGCCTTAGGCTGGATTCACACGAACGTTGCGTTTTTGCGCGTGTGAAAAACGCGCCGTTTCAGTTGCGTTGGAGTTGCGTGTGGCATCCGTTTGGGCAGCGTGATAGCGTATTTAACGCGCGTATGGCATGCATTTTTTACGCGCGTCAAAACAAAGGAGGGTGGAGTAATGGAGAGGGCAGCCTACAAAAAGACACCTTCTCCAACACCTGCTTGCTGTGAGCACATGTTCGCATCAAGATTTCACGTTACGTCACACTTTGGCCCGTGTTTGTTGTTTTTGCGTGGTTTTACAGGTAAAAAACTACTATTGCTGCAGATGTCAGTTTAAACTGTGCGCATGTGCTCAGAAAGTGAAAAGCCACTTCCTGGTTTGTAGTTGTTTTGTCTAGTCTGCTCAACTCATTTACATAGACTTAACAAGTGTTGCGTGAAAAACGCTGTGCGTACGGAGGTGCTTCCGTGTGCCCTGCGTTGTTTTCACGCACCCATTGACTTTAATGGGTGCGTGATGCGTTGAAAACGCTGAATCAACGGACATGTCGTGCCTTTTTGGCAACGGAGCAACGCTGCGCAAAAACCACGCACATGTCTGCACAGCCCCATAAACTAATATAGGTCCGGGCAACGCGCGTGAAAATCACGCGCGTTGCACGCGCGTATTTTACGTTCGTCTGAATAAAGCCTTACAAAGAGCAGAATGGAAAACCTGGCGAATCAGCTTTAGGATACAATCATAGATTGCGGTTGAAAACCACATATTTTTCACAGCATGCTCTATCATCGGCAGTTTTGTTTCAGATTTGAGTTCATCTTTTTAGCACCAATTTTACAGTGTGGTGGCACTTTCTGGCACACCACTTCTGGTATATGTGAGCATTCCTATGATAACCATTTTCACAATATAAAGTAATATGTGCTCTCATTGGTTAAAGGAAGGGTGTCGCGAAAAAAATAATTTTTTAGATCAATTTCCTTTTAGTGTTTTATTAAAACAATTTTTATTTATTTGTGTGTTTGTGTTTTACTTTTTTTTAAAAAAACGTTTTCTTCTCTATGGGGGCTGCCATTTTTTTTTCATCGATTAACGACACATACAGACATGGAATACGGCACATACAGCCCCATAGTGAATGCGAACGGGAGCCGTTCCATTCACTATGCTGTACGCCGTCTGTGTGGGAGTGGCGCATGCACCGCTCCCACACAGTCCAAATGGAAGGTCTTTGACCGAGCTACATCCGGCGCCATTTTTTTGTGGACCGGAAGCCGCGGCCGGACAGTAAGATTACTACTTCCGGTCGCGGCTTCCGGACATGTGATTAGAAGCAAGCACTAGGAGCGGAGGGAGCAGACGGAGCGTACGGACCGGAGGGAGCGGCGGCAGGAGCAGGTAAGTTATGTCTGTGTATGTTCGTGTTTTAGTGTGTGATTACCACTGTATGTAAGCCTACGACACTGTGCATTCGCTCAAAAAATGGCGGCACACAGTGTAGGAGGAGGTTTGAACATGCAATCCCCTCCTTTCTCTTGGCACTAGCCAGGACAAGGGAGGGGGGGGGGATTCTGTGAGCTCACTAGAGCGTGTGTGTTTACACCAAATTTGCAGCATAAAGCAATGTGGTTGCTTTACCACATGCCAATGCTGCAATTTTGGGAATTGCTCCATCTAGTGACCAGCACAGGGAAATGTTAGAAATTAGAATCTAATTTATAATATTTCCTGACTTGTGAAAAAATGTAAAAAAATTATAACAATGTCTAATCATTTATACACTAACTGTTTAACTAAAAAAAAAAAAATTTAAAAAAATTTCTAGCGACACATTCCCTTTAAGGGTGTATTCTAATTTTCAATGTTTATGGTGAATGACTGATAGGCACGGCCACCTCTCTATAATGAATAGAGAGGTGGCCGCGCAAAAGTGGATAAGCCATAAATGTTGAAGATGGGAATACTCAAATACAAAGCACATATATAGTCTGTTCCCCTTGCTGCTTTTCCATAGCAAAATGTGCAAGAGGCTTGTATATTTTATCAAGTCCCGGCTCCCTATTCCCTATGTTTGAGATTAAAGTACAGATTCCATCGCCAGGGTTGCCAACCTCCACTTCAATCATTTCTGGATGGTTGAGCTAAAAATCACGGACAGAACAACATTTTTACGGACACTTTACAAAATCAAGAGTTAGGCTGGGTTCACACGCCCTATTTACGGACATAATTCGGGCGTTTTAGCCTCGAATTACGCCCGAAAATACGGCTCCAAAGCGTCGGCAAACATCTGCCCATTCATTTGAATGGGTTTTACGATGTACTGTGCCGACGGTCATTTTTTTTACGCGTTGCTGTCAAAAGACGGCGCGTAAAAAAGACGCCCGCGTCAAAGAAGTGCCTGTCACTTCTTGAGACTTAATTGGAGCCGTTTTTCATTGACTGCATAGAAAAACAGCTCCAATTATGTCCGTAATGGACGCTGCGAAAAACGCCTGCACATGCCACTACGTCTGAAATTCAGGAGCTGTTTTCTCCTGAAAACAGCTCCATAATTTCAGCCGTAACGGAGGCTGCCGTGTGAACATACCCTCAGTGATAAACCGGATGTGCTATAGTATTCGAATGACTCACTGAGTGAATACTGGTCTGCTGCTGCTGCTGGGAGCCTGCCTGTCTGTGCCTGGGAGTCACCAATCACAGCCCCCCTTGTAGCTTTCCCACATTAAGGTAGCTAGCGCCTGAAACCTACAAGCAGGGCTTTGATTGGTGAGTCTGACTGTCTGACTCAGAGACTGAGTCACTCAAGTACTCTCCACTGCATATTTTCAGATTCCGCTAGACTTCTGCATATACCCCGTTTCAGGCATCCTTTTGTTCCAGAATGTCCTCACTGCCCGTCCCATTCACTCTTTATTTCTGCCTCAATACCCGCCCCATTTACTCCTTGTTTAGACTCCATGCTCGCGCGCCACTGCGAATAGACAGTGCCCACAGTGTTGATGGGATAATATACAGGGATGATGGGGATTATATCTGGGAATGGCCGGTATATACAGGGATGATGGGGGTTATATATATGGGGATGATGGCTGGTATACACAGGGATGATGGTGGTTATATACAGGAATCATGGGGGTTATATACAGGGATGATCATCCCTGTATATACCGGCCATAATCCCCGTATATAACCCCCATGATCCCTGTATATTACCCTATCAACACTGTATTTGACCCCCCATCATCTCTGTATATAACCCCTATCATCCATGTGTAGCGTCCATGGCCGCGGGCCATCGGGTTTACTCACCTCCCGACGCCCGCAGACATGGATCTGTGAGCGCTGGCCTCCGTCTCCCTCCTAGGAGATGCCAGTGCTCACTTCCGCTCCGTTCGGCTGGGTCCCGTAGGGTGCACGCGCACGCTCGCGCCTGGCCTTAAAGGGCCAGCGCGCGCAATTAGGAAATCGCCA
This sequence comes from Rhinoderma darwinii, assembly GCF_050947455.1. NCBI lineage: Eukaryota > Metazoa > Chordata > Amphibia > Anura > Rhinodermatidae > Rhinoderma > Rhinoderma darwinii. Next base: position 232,131,586 of record NC_134688.1, read on the forward strand.
TCACCATCAACTGCCACGATTTCCTGGTCTATAAGAAGGCCCATGCCTTCTAATCCTTGCCTGAGCGTTGTTAGTCTTTCCCAGTCTGTCTCGCAAATGGTCCCTTAGTGTCTCCCGTTCCAGCTGTTACCCGTGCCCTGTTACCGTTCCTGTATTCAGTATTGTTCCTGTGCCTACCTGCGTTCAAGTGTCTTCTGCCACGTCAAGTGCCATCTGCCACGTCAAGTGCCATCTGCCACGTCAAGTGTCTTCTGCCACGTCAAGTGCCATCTGCCACGCCAAGTGCCATCTGCCACGCCAAGTGCCATCTGCCACGTCAAGTGTCTACCGCTTCATCGGATACTGCCCGCCACGTCTGGCGCCACTTGCCGCACCTGCCTCCATCTGTGCTGAAGCCACAGCCACCGCCCGGACTATTTCAGGTACCCAAGCATTACTGTCTGCCATTTACTTCCGCTTAGACTGTGACCTGGTCAGCTGCCTACCCGCTACGGCGGAGCGGCCTAGTGGGTCCACAAACCCTGTGTCCATGACAGTACGCTCAGGCCATGGAACCCGCTGGCCAGCCCAAGACCCCAGTACAGAAGATTCAGACAGAGATGCAGGACCTACGCACACGTCCGTGACACCATGTATATACCATTGGGGCTGGCACTGTCCATACGCCGTGGCGCACGGGCATTGAGGCTAAACAGGGAGTAAATGGGGCCAACATTGAGTCAGAAATAAAGAGTAAGTTGAGCGGGTATTGAGGAAACCGTGGACTGATAGGATGGTCCATGGACCAGCGGAATCTGAAAATATGCTTCTCCACCCGCCTGTCCGCACGTAACTCCACTACACTAGAGGGCAGAGAGTGGTCTTAACAGTGGTGGGGGTGGAGTCCGTGACGTCTCATGTGACTGGTCCCTGTGAGTCATGGCCATGACCCTGCCCCCTCTGCGTGCCGCCACTTGTTTTGTTTACACTGCGCATATCAATTTAGTGCATGCGCAGTTCAAACTTTCGGAAAAAACTTTCACTGTTTTTTTTCTCTGTCGGACACTACGGACGGCAGAAAAAAACGGACTGTCCGTAAATTTACGGACGGTTGGCAGCCCTGCCCATCACTGTCAGCTGGGATGTAAAGTAGTTCCTGCACTGGATTGTTTTATCTCTTTAGCTACAATGATAAGACAATTATTTGTGTGTCCTAAATACGGAAGAATAACTTTAATATCTGGAGTGTAGTGATCGGCATACTTTGTGATAATGTCACATGGGCATTCAGTACAAGGTAAGGCTTCGATCACATCTGTGTCAGGGTTCCGTTCATGGGTTACGTCAGACCTTGGAAACCATAGCTTTCCATTTGCATTACCATTGATTTCAATGATAATGCTTCCGTTACAAACCATTTAGGGCCTGTTCACATCAGCGTTGCCCTTCCGTTGAGGGGTTCTGTCTGAGGTTTCCGTCGGGTTAACCCCTCAATGGAAAGGCAAACGGAAACCTCAGCTTCCGTATCCCTCACCATTGATCTCAATGGTTTCAGTTTGTCTCCGTTGTCACAGGGTTCCGTTGTTTTGACTGAACCAATAGAGCAGTCGACTAAGGCTTCCATCACATCTGCGCTAGGGCTTCGTTACGATGTTACCATCGGAATGGAGCCGACAGACACAAACGGAAGCCATAGGTTTTGATTTCAATGGTGACGAATCCGGTGCCAAAGGTTTCCATCATTTTGATGGAATCCATACCGCAGTCGACTACGCTACTGATTCCTTCAAAACGATGGAACCCTGGCACACCGGAGACAAACTGAAACCATTGGCACCGGATCCGTCGCCATTGAAACCAATGGTGATGGATACGGAAACCCATGGTTTCCGTTTGTGTCAGTTAGGGCTCGCTTCCTACGGAAAGCTCAGACGGAACCATAGCGCAGATGTTAACGAAGCCTAACTGAAGCGTTACCATTGAAATCAATGGTAATGCAAATGAAAAGCTACAAATTCCGTTCATGGGTTCCCGGAACAGAAGTCATGAACGGAACCCTGACACAGATGTGATCGAAGAATCACAGCTTGTTTGGGATTACGCCTTTTTTCCGTATTACTGTAAAAACATTAAAACACAATTTTTCACTTCAGAGGCATGAGGCACAAACCTGACATTTACATAGATATTCGGAACACCGACCGTAGCTACAGTCACATGGTTTACAGCTACAGGCGTATGAATTAGATAAGCTACAAGTACAGAGACGTACACAGGTCACAGTGCTGCTACATGTGATATAACATCATGTCTGCGAGACGTAGACGGCGTGAAATAGTTCTGTATAAAGTGTCTGATAGTATAGAGCTTCCTACACCATTAATCCCTGTACTCAGGACTGCCGCCTCAGACCTTGCCCCTCCCCTAGCTGGCTCGAATCTGCTCTGCCATTGGTTATCAAGTGAAGAGTATGCAAATATGCTCCTGAGTGTACAAAAGTGACATATATTTACTCATTACAAAGGATTGGAAGGTAGTTCTATTACATTGCCAATGATGTGAAGGGTTATATTGTGAATAACATGGAAGTTACACAGAGTATGCAACATCGCCGTGATGTAAAAGAGAATCATATATAGCCCGGATTGTCATTGTAGCGAATGAAAGGTTAAGACTATACTTTCAGGGATCATTTCTATAGTTTCTAATTGTGGAAATGTGCTCTAAAGTGTCTAAACGCACCAACCACGAGGAAGACTTGTAGTGATCTCTCCTGAGCGTGAAGTGAGCTCTCAGATCTACTTCATTGTAGGTTCTGATTGCTGTTGATGACCGTTCTCCCTCTCTATCACAGAGAGGGTGGAGGGAGAGATCACAAACTGAGTGGTTGCTATTTTTTTGTTCAGTATAAATGAAAGATTTAATGTTTTGTTAGTAATATTCCGGTTCATCTGCTAGATACAGATATCCACGCAGGGGCGCTACATTTAATCTATACGGAGCTGTGTGTTTCTTGTTCAAGACATTTACAAACCCAATAGATGGCGCTAGGTGTTTGAAGTTATGGTGGACAACAGACAGTGTTGCCTCGAAGCAGACTGATGTAAGCTTATGTTGCTTATCGCGCAAGTCCAATAGATGGCGCTAGGTGTTAGAGATCACAGTTAACAGTGTTGCCTCGAACAAGGCTAATGTAAGCGTATGTTGCAGAACCCGCAAAGCCAATAGATGGCGCTAGGTAGTTTGAGTAATCCTTGCGTACCCAGTTGCATGTACAAAACCAATAGGTGGCGCTGGAACGTACTGCAGGCACAAATTTCTTCAGATTGCCTTGCAAGGTTTCTGTGACGTTCGGTAGATTGCGTTTACCGTTCTCCGAGGAACGTTTTGCCTGTAGCTTAATTACATTGCATCCTATCGCGCAAGTCCAATAGATGGCGCTAGGTGTTGCCTCGAACAAAGCTAATGTAAGCGTATGTTGCTCAACCCGCAAAACCAATAGATGGCGCTAGGTAGTTTGAGTAATCCTTGCGTACCCAGTTGCATGTCCAAAGCCAATAGGTGGCGCTGGAACGTACTGCAGGCACTAATTTCTTCAGATTGCCTTGCAAGGTTTCTGTGACGTTCGGTAGATTGCGTTTACCGTTCTCCGAGGAACGTTTTGCCTGTAGCTTAATTACATTGCATCCTATCGCGCAAGTCCAATAGATGGCGCTAGGTGTTGCCTCGAACAAAGCTAATGTAAGCGTATGTTGCTCAACCCGCAAAACCAATAGATGGCGCTAGGTAGTTTGAGTAATCCTTGCGTACCCAGTTGCATGTCCAAAACCAATAGGTGGCGCTGGAACGTACTGCAGGCACTAATTTCTTCAGATTGCCTTGCAAGGTGTCTGTGATGTTCGGTACTACATTGCGTTTACCGTTCTCCGAGGAATGTTTTGCCTGTAGCTTAATTACATTTAAGTCGATATTACAGGCAGTGCCTGCTTGACATTTCAGGCGCCTGTACATGGTTTTTATGCGCTTCACCTATACTTGACGCGAGGCCTAGAACCGCATCGCAAAACCACGCCAATTGAACGGCTACCTGTACGGCAGTGCCTTCCTCGCCCTCACTAAACATGGCTGCCTGGGTGTTAGTTACATCTCTATGGTAACATCACTTCCTCCCAGGGTGCACCGTGTTCCAGGAAGCGGCCCGAACTGTCTAAGCAGAGAGAAGTAGCTGGACGGGATGGAGGAAGAGGACCTGGAAGTGGTGGAAGAATTGGAGGCTGTGTTACACCTGGCACCCGAGGTGCAGCACGCCATAGAGCAGGTGAGAGGAGACGGGCATGTCTATGGGAGCCCCCGTTACTATGTAGTGTCAGTGCAGAGCGTTCTATACAAAGGAGAAAGTCACCATATAATATCTTGTTCTACACATTGTGGGGTATACAATATACAGTACATGCCATTCTTCCAGGGGAGTAACTAGGAAAGGCTGGGCAACAAAAACAAACTCTTGACTGCCCCCCTCCATGTGCCACACGCAGCCCCTATTATAGATAGTGCCCCCTGTAGACTCACACCCCACTTGTAGATAGTGCCCCCACCTCCCCCTGTAGATAGTGCCGTACAGCCCCCCTGTAGATAGTGCCGTACAGCCCCCTGTAGATAGTGCCGTACAGCCCCCCTGTAGATAGTGCCGTACAGCCCCCCTGTAGATAGTGCCGTACAGCCCCCTGTAGATAGTGCCGTACAGCCCCCTGTAGATAGTGCCGTACAGCCCCCCTGTAGATAGTGCCGTACAGCCCCCCTGTAGATAGTGCCGTACAGCCCCCCTGTAGATAGTGCCGTACAGCCCCCCTGTAGATAGTGCCGTACAGCCCCCCTGTAGATAGTGCCTTGCAGCCCCCTGTAGATAGTGCCTTGCAGCCCCCCTGTAGATAGTGCCGTGCAGCCCCCTGTAGATAGTGCCGTGCAGCCCCCCTGTAGATAGTGCCGTGCAGCCCCCCTGTAGATAGTGCCGCGCAGCCCCCCTGTAGATAGTGCCGCGCAGCCCCCCTGGAGATTGTGCCGCACAGCCCCCCTGGAGATTGTGCCGCGCAGCCCCCCTGGAGATTGTGCCGCACTGCCCCCCTGTAGATTTTGCCGCACAGCCCCCCTGTAGATTTTGCCGCACAGCTCCCCCGTATATAGTGCCGCACAGCCCCCTCTCTTGTATATAGTGCCGCACAGCCCCCTCTCTTGTATATAGTGCCGCACAGCCCCCCTTAGTAGATAGTGACACACACAGACCCCTGTAGATAGAGCCACAGCCCTCCCCCTTGTAAATAGTGCCACACAGCCCCCCCCCTTAGTGGTGCCACACAGCGCTCCCTTGTGTATAGTGTCACACAGCCCCCCAAGTAGTACAAGGGAATGGCACATCCATGAAAGTTGCATTAGCCAGGGGGATGTCAATCAAACATGGAAAGGTGGGTTTGGAGGCAGGACTTGGACTATATGACTCTTCATGATAGCGGCACCGCCCCATGACCCTTTAATGAGTAATTAGCATATAGTGTGCGCCGTTTTAAAAGTTAATTTTATAGATTTTGTTGCATCTGAAAAAATACAACACTAGAACCAAGCTCAGTACATATATACAGCACTAGTACCAAGCTCAGTACATATATACAGCACCAGAACAAAGCTCAGCACATATATACAGCACCAGAACAAAGCTCTGACATATATAGTACCACAACCAAGCTCAGTACATAAATACAGCACTAGAACCAAGCTCATACATATATACGGCACGAGAGCAAAGCTCAATACATATATACAACACCAGAACCAACCTCCGTGCATAAATACAGCACTAGAACCATATCTGACATATATACAATGCCAGAATCAACCTCAGTACATAAATACAGCACTAGAACCAAGGTGTGACATATATACAGCACCAGAGTCAAAGTTAGTACATATATACAATACCAGAACCAAGATCAGTACATATATACATCCCCAGAACCAAGCTCAGTACATATATTCATCCTCAGAACCAAGCCCCGTACATATATACGGCACCAGAACTAAGCTCAGTACATAAATACGGCACCAGAACAAAGCTCAGTACATAAATACGGCACCAGAACCAAGCTCAATACATAAATACAGCACCAGAACAAAGCTCAATACATAAATACAGCCCCAGAACCAAGCTCGGTACATAAATACAGCACCAGAACCAAGATCGGTACATATATACAGCACCAGAACAAAGCTCAGTACATATATACAGCACCAGAACAAAGCTCAGTACATATATACAGCACCAGAACAAAGCTCAGTACATATATACAGCACCAGAACAAAGCTCAATACATATATACAGCACCAGAACAAAGCTCAGTACATATATACAGCACCAGAACAAAGCTCAGTACATATATACAGCACCAGAACAAAGCTCAGTACATATATACAGCCCCAGAACCAAGTTCAGTACATATATACAACACCAGTACAAATACAGCTCAATATAGTGCAACCCCTGCTGTATAGGCTTGTACGGCGTAAACCTACAGCTCCCAGCATGGCCTGAACAATGGTAAGGATATGCTGGGAGATGCTGTTTCACAAAAAAAAATCATACCACCCATCATCTCGTTGCAGATCATACTATAGTACTGATTAGAGGCAGAATAAACATTTACATTAAGTGACTCACCGGTGATGTCTCAGATTCTAGGTCTTTCCTTCACCCTCCAGTCCAGACCTCTATGATGGATTTCTCCCGGCCACTACCCATTTCTGCGGTTTTCCGCTCAGATGTCTTCAGCTTCTCACTTTTAAAACATTTCTACACCTTTAAACGAAGATAAAATTCTCAACACCGCTAAATATAATAGCGCCATACACTGTCCCTGATTATAATAGTACCAAACACTGTGTCCCACACACATTGTGCCCCCTGTAGATAGTGCCCCCATAGCCCCCCTGTAGATAGTGACCCCCATAGAGCCTTGGTAGATAGTACCCTACATAGAAGCCCCTGTCATTTTGCCCCGCCAATCAGCGTCATTGTTAGGCGCTAAATGATCGGGCACGGAACGTCCCCGGCCATTCAGCGCTAATGCATGTAATTGTATTTAGTTCTATAGAGGCAGGTACAATTACGAGGGGCTGGCTGTCGCTAGCACCGGGGCCCCTCCAGTGCTATCGACGCCGCCCGGACCATAAATGTTAGAGGCTCGGCGGCGCGGGCCCCGCAGTAGCGTTGCTTCCGCTGTAGCAGCCACCGGGCTTATGGGGGGGGGGGGCGTGTCGGCGGACGGCACGGGCCCCCTCGTGCTTCTGGCCCCGTAGCAACCAATGCCGAGCATTCCACCCTTAAAGGGGTTATTCATTTCTCTGCCTAATGTGGAAGTAATCATTGGAGGTCCAGCTGCTAAATCCCCCTGAAATCACTCATTACTTGGTGGAAGATGGGGGCACCTATACATTTCCATGCTTCTACAGCAGAGACAACTTGAAGCGTTTGGGCCACCATGCAAAATCTTTAGCAGAACCCCCAATGATCACACAGTTTATAATACTGGTCTCATATTGGGCAGAGGGACCTTTTGGGCCCCTGCAGACTCCAAGGGTGACCTCAACCTCTGAACCTCCTATAGTTATGTCCCTGTTAAACAGTGCACATTGAAGTCAAGGGAAGACCGTGTAATACTTTGTCATGCCAAGACTTCCAGTGCAAGAGCCGCAGTGGTGTAACTATAATGGCTGCAAAAGTTGTGGTAGTGCCCTGCCCAGAAGCACGAGGGGCCTTCTTTACCACATGAGGAGACTGATTTTGTAATGACGTGATCATTGAGGGCCCTGTTACACATTTTGCTTTGCCCCACTGGCTCTTTGGTCTCCTGTCAATGGTGTACATGTGCCCTATTTTTAACTGATCTTAAAGGGAACCTGTCACCAGCATTTCACCTATTGAACTTTACTTATCCCTTGCTCATTCATTGCCGTTATCCCCTCTCCTAAACTCTTCCTCCGACTGTAAATAACGGTCTGCAAACATTTCGCGCCGTTTATGGTAATAATCTGGTGTCCCTTTGTGCGCACACCCCAGTAGAGGACATCGATGCGCAAGCGCGGGATTTTGTGTGTGCTGGGGGGAGGCGAGAAGCTGTCAAACAAAAGTAAGGAGGCGGGGTCAACTCGGAAACGAAGATATGAATTTTATGCTCATTAGCATACAGTGCAGGAACCCTAAAAACCGGAATACTAAAGGTACAGAGCAGATTTAGAAGATAATTATAGGTTACATAAAAATGATTTTTCATCCACTTCCACCGGGTATTAGTGGTTTAATAGGTGAAATGCTGGTGACAGGTTCCCTTTAAACAATAAGCAATCCTATATTTTTTGTTCATTATGGCAGGACCGTGGTAAATTTGTGTTTCATCACTAAATTAATAGCCAGTATTAAAGGTTTAGACAAGAACCTCTATCTATTTGTCCTATCTCTGTGTCAAAATGGAGAGCCGCTCTGGCGGACCAGACCGGTCTATTTATTACATGGTCAGCCATTAATTTCAATGTCTGCCATGTAATGCTTCATTTTTCCCGTTGACCATTACAGGGGAAATGTATAGCCAGATGGACCTATCACGATCAGCTTTCATTTTAAAGTGGTTGTCTTTGTGATACAATATGTTTATACGAGAGTGGGGCCAGGGGGCATACGCACCCTGACAGAGGCTCTGTGCAGGGGCCGTGGGAAGACAGGTGGGCAGGCCAAGGGGGAGACACTAGGTGCTCAGGAGGAGCAACATAAAAACTGTTTTGAAGCTGCTGCTTCCACATAGCACAGTCACTCACCAGGTTGCACCTGCTTCTGGCTCCTGCTGACTCTTAGATCTTCCACCTCACAAACAGCATCCACGTCACCAGCTTAAACACCAGACCAGATGACCAAATTAATCCAGACCCCTGGCCAGGTGACAAAATCCAGACCCCCGACCAGATCCTTCAATTAATTCAGACCCCCAACCAGATCCTTCAATTAATTCAGACCCCCGACCAGATCCTTCAATTAACTCAGGCCGCCGACCAGATCCTTCAATTAACTCAGGCCGCCGACCAGATCCTTCAATTAACTCAGACCCCGACCAGATCCTTCAATTCATTCAGACCCCCGACCAGATCCTTAAATTCATTCAGACCCCCGACCAGATCCTTAAATTCATTCAGACCCCCGACCAGATCCTTAAATTCATTCAGACCCCCGACCAGATCCTTAAATTCATTCAGACCCCCGACCAGATCCTTATATTAATTCAGACCCCTATATTAATTTGGACCCCAAACAGACCCCTAAAATATTCAGACCCCAGACCAAACCCCTTAATTAATTCAGACTTCCAACCAGACCCCTAAATTATTTCACAATCCCGACCAGACCCCTTAATTAATTTAGACCCCAGATCAGACGCCTAAACTAGGTAATACCTCAGTCCAGACCCCCAGACAAAACCCCCTATGTACTTCCAACTCCCGGGTCCTTTTGCCTCCACTTTCGTCCAGGTGCCTCTTCACTTCTGGCACGTCACGATGCTGATGCTAGAGTCCTGCTTCATGAGGTCCTGATGTTGGGTTGTCAGGATGTTGGGTACGGCGGTGCATACAATGTGTCAGGATGTTCCTTTCTCCTTACAGCTGGGAATAATTTTATGTGGGCAGCAGGGTGGCCGGCCTTTTTTTATACTTATTTTTGTGGCCAGTGCCCCTTACAGGAGTACCAGCCGTACTGCCCTAATAGTGACCCTGCACTTAGCAATTAAGTGGACGTGCTGGTGACGTTTATTGCAGTCCTGGTGCCCATGAGAGCTGTTACAGTACTAGGGTAACTACTACTCTCTGTAAGGACCCCCTGACATCAGTGGATCAATTGATGGGAGTGATCTTTTTAATAGGGATTCGACAGGTGGAGTGTTTTCATGTGCTGCTTTTATGGGCAGACCAGTGTTGTAAGTGGTGAATGTGCGGTTTAGAGCGAGGTTCAGAGGTTTTGATGTGCTTATTTGGGGTAATATGATGTCACAGCACAAGGGGCCTATAGTGCTATGCGTTGCGGTGTTGTCATGTCCGCATCCATTCTACTAGTGCTTTGTTTGCTGAGCTGTGAGTGACGTGTGAGAGTCGCAGGTGAACCGCTCCTAGTTCTAACCACTAGAAATTCGGCTCTGGAGAGTTTGCAGTCTCTTCATAAGGATATGAGTCTGTTCACGTGTTGTGGTTTTTACCACCATTTGTGAAAATCGCAACATATGAATAGCCCTTTACGGAGTGATCATACTAATTTGGTTTAGAGACAAGTTATAGTTAAAGGGGCATCCATCTAAAGACATTTATGGTGTATCTGTAAGCGACGACGTAAATGTCTGATAGGTTGGGGTTTCTGTACCTCACTTTATTTTGTGGATCATGGCCTCATGCACACCACTGTTGCCGTTGATGAGGCCGCAAACTACAGAAACTAGTGTCTGTATTTAGGTTTGTAGTCCCTACGAGTTGCTTTCGCAACCGTTCCGCATGTCCGTATATTACGGCCGTGTTGTTTCAGTGTGTCATCTGTATTTTGCGATCCGCACCCTTAGGATGGTCATGTGATCGGATTTCCCAAGCGGTTCCTAGCAACGTATCCGCAAAATCCGGACAGCACATGGATGGCTGCCATGTTCTGTCCGTTATTTTTACGGACCCATAGACTTGAATGGCTGCACTAGTCTGCAAAAAGGGACCGGTATAAAACATTTGCAGAACGGAACAATGGGTCTGCATAAAACACTGATGTGTGCATGGCCCCATAGAAAAGAAATGGGTCCGTGTGCTATCTGCAAAAAAAAAATGTGGATAGCACGCTGCGGAAAAACACGGTTGTGTGCATGAGGCCTAAGTAGGCAGGTTTTGTCTACATGGGAGCATTGAAATAAGTTCTAGCAATACTTCCCTGCATGAGTTTTGATCATCACATACACCCACGTACTGTTAAATTGAATTACCACAATTACTTTTCAACAAAAAACCCTATTACTTATGTGAACACTTTTATTTTTATTTTTAATAAATTCTATTTTATTGAATTTAGTTTGATAATTTAAAAATGTCTGTTAGATGAGGGTCTGGAACCCACCCGTATCTTCAGAATTGGGGTTACCCGACAAGTAGGCTCTGCTGTTTCCGTAACTCCCATAGGAACAAATTAAGAGAGCCTCTCTTTTCACAGACATGGTGGCCGCCTCACCTGGCGCAACGAGGGTTGGATGTATTTGTTATATTTAGTATACCAAAGCATTATTGTCTGTCAAGGGAACCTATTAGTCCGTACCTCTGTTTAGACCCCCGGCTGCCATGGCAACCCATCTGCGGCCCATGATCGTCTTAGAGGGCCAACAATGGGTGACAGACGGAGCCCCCTCCAGCTGGGCTTACGCAGTGATATCGTGTGCACAGCTCGATTGGAATGACTTCCATGTACGTCATTCTGTGTTAAGGGGTTAAAAGTATTTTCCAAACTGAAACCTTTATTGTATATTCAAGGATCTCCAGAATGGGGGCACCCAACCCTCGATGCGCCTGGTGAGGCGGCCGCCGTGTCTGCGAAAACAGAGGCTCTCTTTATCCGTTCCTATGGGAGTTACGGAAACAGCAGAGCCCATTTGTTTGGTGACCCCCATTCTGAAGATAGGGGTGGGTCCCAGACCCTCATCTAACAGACATTTTTCAGTCTGCTTCAGTTGGAAATACCCCTTTAAAAATGCAGAGGGGGGTATTCTTACTATGCTGAGAGATACTGTATTTACTTGGTACCCCATAGAAGTAAGTGTAGCCCCAGATTGTGGGAACAGAATGAACTTTAGAGATAAATTGCCATCCACTAAGATGCACATCTCTCCTCTGTTATAAATTACTGCAGGGCAAAAACTGTGCGAATGTGGGCACACTGGGGGAAATATATTAAGACTGGCATGTCAAACGCCAGATTTAAACTAATTTACATTGGCGGAAAATGTGTCTGCTATGAGTGTACATTTGCACTATAATTTATGTCGGTGTCTGGTGTAAATTATGATAACCCCCGTCCCCTTTTCTTACCATTTTCCAAAAGTGCCAAGAAAAGTAAAAAGTCGCAAATTTTAGCATATGCTAAAATTTGCGACTTTCTTATGACAGAAAATGAATGTAGACCTGTTGATACATTCCCCCCACTAGTCACTGTCTGGTCAGTAAATAATGTGAAACAATGTGACACCAGGCCTGGGCATTTCTTCTCCTGTACTGTGTGCCACACTCCTGTGGAGATCCAGCATTGTTTCTCTCATAGAAGACAAGTGCTGGGAACACGTATTCCTATGAAATACCAGGATGTCTGCTACTGGCAGCTAGTAAGGACCCTGCCCCGCAGGATGCAGCGCTGGAGGGGGGATTATGACTTCCATTATTCATTAGAAGACAGAAATGAGCATATATGGATGTAATTATCGCTTCTCCCTCTCTTTACACCTGGTTTCCAGTCAACCTATCCCCTCGTTACACTTTATTCCTTAAAGGGGTTTTCTAATCACAGACTACCCCTTTAATCTGAGAGTCCGGCTCCCAAGTAGAGCATATGGACAGGGGTTGTCCCAATGATTTGTCTGGCCCTGACTTTTTAAATAACCGATAATATCTTTATAAATGATGATATTACTGAGCACCTTGTATGTTGAACCTAAGATTATCTCAGTTTCTGTGATTTCCTATTTTTTTTTCATAACTCCCCTACCCTTTCTCTGTCTGGCTTGCTGACCTGCTTGACTTGGAGATCTTTGGCATAGTTGTGCAGACACTAGGTTACTCTATGAAGCCTTTTTCTCCCACAGTTTATAAGTATTCTCATTTTCATTTGTAGGTGTTCCCGAGCCAGGACCCGTTGGACCGAGCAGACTTCAATGCGGTAGAATATATAAACACTCTATTTCCAACTGAACAGGTGAGTCTGGTTGTGTAAAGAGGGGGGATGCAGGCGGTGTACCCATTATCCACCAGTTGTACCGGAGCAGATGTGCTCTGTTATTGCTGTATGCTGTGTGTGAATATCGATAGGAGCCTTGTGGTCACCCTGGTATTTTAAACACATTGAAAATGGCTTCTAGATGACAAATCCCAGACTAAACAGTAACGTGTAGATCTCATCCTTCGCTCTTTTTCTATTATAAAAAATAATTATTTACAAGGCGTGTACATGGTTTCCCCCTCCACCTGCTGACTCAACAACTCTTCCTACTCAATAAAGAGAGCATTTCACTACCCCAGACATGTGCAGCTGAGTGCACCATGTTCTAGTGATGTGACATACAAGTACTTGTAGTAATCTTAGCTGTCACCACTAGAGGGCCGATATGCCTGCAGCCCCTGTTCAGCTCTATAGGGGCTGCTCTATACGGAGGTGTACAATATTTGGCTCTTTATAGACCGTTGCTATCGTCTAACAAGCTGTTCTTTCAGAATGGAGATTAGTCATTATTTCAACATTATTTATTAAAATAATTGTCTTACCTGTGATAGTGGAACGAAAATATGGTTCCTTATTTTAGGATATTTACCACATTGTGAAAGCCTTGGGCAGGAAAGGTATCTGTTAGTAATTCTGATAATGTAGAACAAATAAAGCTTTGCGTTTCATTTTATTATCTACATTAAGTACAGGTGTCACACAGATGAATTCTTTCTACTGTGGACTCAATACATTTACCTGTAGTTCTATGGGAAACCACATAAATCACATTGTAATATCTCACTGAGTTGTGCCACATGACAAACTTGGCGCTGCTGCAGCTGGCAAACTCCTCTTGACGACATCTGTCAGTTTGCGTTTTTACCACTAGAGGGACAGCTATGTTTCCATTCATTTTTGTTATTCTTATTCTGTTTTTTAAGATATTGAAAATAGGTTGTTTAGTTCTGTACGAATACAACAAAAGCAGCTCTCCAAGCTACATATGTGAAAAATAGAACCATACCGAAAAATCAGAGCTCTTAGTCAAAATATATATGAAAATATAATAATTTTATTACACAAATATAACATACATTTAAAAACGCAACTAGGTTTTAGGACTCTATATATGTCAGATATGGTATTTTAGAGCACAACAAGGAAAGTACTGAATAAACAGAAATAATGGATCGATTACAAACCACACAGACTGCCTATCAAGAATATGTGAGATTTCTCAGCCACACTGGGTTCAAAACTGAAACACCCTAATGTCCTCCAATAACCCCTATATGTAAACATCTAATGAAGGTGAGGGGGGAGGCAGGGGTCCCTGTGGTTGAGCCAACATGGATCTGCAAACACTTTCCTTACATATAATGGGTTAGGGTATGTGCACACGCAGTGACCAAAAACGTCTGAAAATACGGAGCTGTTTTCAAGGGAAAACAGCCCCTGATTTTCAGACGTTTTTTGAGCAACTCGCGTATTTCGCGGCGTTTTTTACGTCCGTTTTTGGAGCTGTTTTCATTGGAGTCTATCAGAAAACGGCTCCAAAAACGTCCAAAGAAGTGTTTGACGAGGCTGTATTTTTACGCGTCGTCCTTTGACAGCTGTCAAACGACGACACGTAAATTACAGGTCGTCTGCACAATACGTCGGCAAACCCATTCACCCATTCAAATGAATGGGCAGATGTTTGCCGACGTATTGTAGCCTTATTTTCAGACGTAAAGCAAGGCATAATACGCCTCATTTACGCCTGAAAATAGGTCGTGTGAACCCAGCCTAAGACTACATGCTTGACAGCCTATGATTGATACTGATTGCTCCCTCTGCCTCCCCCCCACCTTCATTAGATGTTTACATATAGGGGTTATTGGAGGACATTAGGGTGTTTCAGTTTTGAACCCAGTGTGGCTGAGAAATCTCACATATTCTTGATAGGCAGTCTGTGTGGTTTGTAATCGATCCATTATTTCTGTTTATTCAGTACTTTCCTTGTTGTGCTCTAAAATACCGCAGTGTTATTACTAGAGTCCTAAAACCTAGTTGGTTTTTAAATGTATGTTATATTTGTGTAATAAAATTATTGTATTTTCATATATATTTTGACTACGAGCTCTAATTTTTCGGTATGGTTCTATTGTTATGGAGCAGTCTATATGCTAATTATGGGGGGAAGTTGGTGTCTCATACTTCACCCAGCCTATAATTATAATGCGCTTGGAGCCTATTTATTTACAATATGTGAAAAATAGATGGCATGGGTCTCGTTACATCTGATATAAAGCTAACAGCGCTGCATCACACCAACAGTCAAACATGGTGGTAATAATGTGATGGTCTACGGCTGCTTTGCTTCTGCACGACCTGGATAATTGTCATAATTAATGGAACCATAAATTCTACTCTCTATCAGAAAATCCTGAAGGAGAATGTCCGCCCGTCAGTTCATGACCTAAAGCTCAAGTGCAGTTGGGTTATGCAGCAGGACAATGTTCAGAAGCACACAAGCAGGTTCACCTCTGGCTCAAAAGAAACTAAATTAAAAAAGAAAGGACTTGTCACGTCCTATGGGTCTGTTCACATCCGCTTTGCCCTACGCTATTGGTTCCGTCAAAACAACGGAACCCTGTCACAACGGTGACCAACGGAAACCATTAGCAACCTTTGCGTCACCATTGAGTTCAATGGTGAGGGAAACGGAAGCTAAGGTTTCCGTTTGCCTTTCCATTGAGGGATTAACCTGACGGAACTCCTCAACGGAAGGGCAACGCTGATGTGAACAGGCCCTATGACATACATACTAAGAGCTGGGGACCGCCCACTTGACTGACTTGTCTTACAGGGCACCGAAACGAATGGCACCGATTGCAGGGGAACGTAGGCAGAAAGCAGGAGAAGAAAACCAGCGCAGCACTCAATGCTTCAGCGGCTTGTAAGCTCTGCTACTGGGTTTATGTCAGAGGACGTGACCGGTCCTTTTTAAGGTTTTGGAGTGACCATGTCAGAGCCCTGACTTAAATCCCATCGGGATGCTGTGGTGAGACATTAAATGGACCGTTCATGCTGGAAAACCCCCAATGCAGCTGAAGTCAAACAATTCTGCAAAGAAGAGTGCGCCAAAATTCCTCCCCAGCGATGTAAACCCTCATCTCAAGTTATCGCAGATGTTTCATTGCACGTCTTACTGCCAAGGGTGGCACGACCAGTTATTAGGTGTAGGGGGCTATTACTTGTTCACGTGGGTGATATGGGTTTTCAATAATGAATGGAATGATAATATAAATGCTGCATTTTGTGTTTACTCGTGTTATCTTTATATTAAAATTAGTTGGATGATCTGAAACCTTTAAATGTGGCAAATTAGCATAAATAGGCACCACGCTTACACAAACTCACACACTCACTCACTGTGTGTTGTAAAATAGTGGGGTATCCAACGAAATATATTGTTACGAAGAAGCTGCTGAGAATGCAAGATAGGTATATCCACTAGAGGGCACTGTTCTCCTTTGTGTACACTTGGTTTATGACCCATGTGAAGCCAGCCCAAGGACACCAGTCAGTCCCAGCTCACCTAATAATCTCCCAATGAGTTTGATTTGTGTATTATGTAGTTAACAGTCTTAAATGATAGAGAGAAACTAACCGTATTCTAGTATACTATAAAGAGAAGCTGTCCCCAGCCTAATATAATTTATTTATTTTTTTAAATGTATTTACACCAGAAACCTTCTTTTAAAGATTGATATATCTGCCCCACTATATTTTTGATCATATGGGTAAGTGAAGTTCGATCCGTTAGGGTACGTTCACACGTAGCGTAAATACTGCAGATTTTCCGCAACAGCATTTGTAGCGGAAAAGCCGCAGCATAATACATTAGCAGCAAAGTGGATGAGATTTGAACAAATCTCATCCAGACGCTGCGTAAATGATGAGCAGAAAAAAAATTCAATGGGGAGGTAAAACCCACAACAAATAGCAGATATGTTTTTTGTGGCAGAAAAGCAGCGATTCCGCTGCAAGAAAACACAACACAGAAAACCCCAGAATTCTGTGTTTCTTCGTCCAGGCTGGCCCCCTGGGATGACGTTTCATCCCATGTGACCGCTGCAACCAATCACAGGCTGCAGCGGTCACATGGGATGAAACGTCATTCGAGGAGGTCAGCCTGCAGGACGGTGGAGGGACGCATCACCATGACTATGCACGTATAAATGTTCCTCCTTTTTTTTTTTTTTTTTTAAGTGCAGTTTTCCACAGCGAGACATTCCGGTCGAAAAACTGCACCACAGTTTTGTGAAGTTTTTGGGCTGGAATTCCCTGCAGCGCAGAGGGCGGATGCGCTGGCTGCTTTTAGGCAGCATATCCGCCCTGTGTGAATATACCCTTAGGCTGTTATACATGAATAGATCCTCAAGTGCATTACAGCTAACTATGGTGTGGACTTTCTTTCTATTATAAAAGACCGTAAAGCACACATTGCGGAAATGGGAAAACTGCAGGTAAACGCAGGTAAAATCCGCACCTAAGGCCTTATTCACACAAAGGTAGTTCACGGCCCTGATACGCACGTGAAAATCATGCGTGTTGCACGGACCTATGTAACTCAATGGGGCCGTTCAGACAGTCCGTAATTTTCACGCAGTGTGTGTCCGCTGCGTAAAACTCACGACATGTCCTATACTTGGGCGTTTTTCGCGCATCACGCACCCAATGAAGTCAATGGGTGCGTGAAAATCACGCGCGGCACACGGACGCACTTCCGTGTAGTGCGCGTGATTCGCACAACAGTGGATAAAGAAATGAAGGAATAAATAAAACCACCTCCTTCATTTCTGTTTATTAACATAAAAACTGAGTGTCATAACGATGCCATATGCGCGAAAATCACGCAACCACGCACCACATACTGATGACACACGCAACTGCAATGCACAAGAAACGCAGTGTTTTTTGCGCGCAAAATGCACACGTTCGTGTGAATTTCGCCTAATAGTGCGTTTTTATGCTGTAGATTTTGTTGCGTTTTTTTTTTTTTTTAAACTAGTCAGATACAATTCGCAAGCGGAAATGCAAGATAAATTGACATGCTGCAAAATTTAAAATACACACCGCAGGTCAATTTACGTACAGAAAAAAACCGCAATGTGTATGCTGGTACTGTATTACGTGCAGATTTGCCGCAGGAAAAGACACACGGGAAATCTGCACGTAATACACATAATGTGCATTTAGCTTAAGAGTAGAGATTGCCAGCCTCACCAATTCTAACCTCTGGCAGGCAACTGCCCAAGGTGGTGGTGGTTTTACATCACAATGGCACAATGGCACACTGAAGTGGTATTTTTCCCTCATTATTGTACCATAAATGGCAGCTCTTTAACTGGTGATTAGATGAGAATATTTTTTCTTTTACCCCATAATTGTACAGCAGACAAAATCTTTTTTTTTTTTTTTAAATGTAAATTTTTTTTTGTTAGTGTCCCCCTGTGATAAGCCGATCATAGGGTCACCGATCAGCTGTAATCTGTGAAGTGTCACATTTTCATACAGTGCCAATGCGGGGGAAGTGAAGCATTCCCATATTATAGGTCTGTTTCATATGTTCTTATAGAGCAATTGCTTCTAATGGAGAATCCCCAACTACCGCCACCTGATGGAGCATTGTACGGCTTCGCGTATAGTTGCAGGGGAAAGTACATATGCCGCCATATAGCTTCCTGAACACCGGTCTGATGTATGGACACGTTGGGTCCTCCAGAGTGAGAGATGCTTTTTGTAGCTTCGCTTCAGCTAAATTCTGATGGTCCTGAGCTGGGGGCCCCCTCTATCAACTGTGCATTCCTCAATGGGGGTAATTGAACATGTTTATTTATAAATAAATCGGACAACCCTTTTTAAGACTGGAGCCATACTGTATACTGTGGTTGAATGTAACACTCCCTTGAGCAGGCCCTTGTTTTCCAAATGGCAATTCATCAACTGATCGCATCTTTTATGCGGCCAAAAATTATGGTCGCTTATCGGCAACACATCTCCTTTTTACACCGAGTGGTCGGCCGCCGATAAGCGACCATTTTTTCGGCCGCATAAAAGATGCGATTAGCTGATGAATTGCCATTTGGAAAACAAGGGCCTGCTCAAGGGAGTGTTACAATCAACCACAGTATACAGTATGCCGACAAGATGCAAATGCATGGGGACAAACAATCGTATTAACAATCATTTGCCCCCATACTCGAGCGCCAGTCGAGAAGCGGTGTTGTCGATCGTCATTCGATTAAAGGCGACAAACACAGGTGAATTTCTGCACATGTAAAACTACCTATGAAGCTTTGTTCATTTTGGAGGGACAATAGCTATGGAAAAGTAAGATCCAACTGACTCATCTCTAACACTTGTGTCCCCTAACATCTAAGGAGGGTGCCACATGAACTTTGGCAGCTGTAATAGCCATTAGGATTCAGTGAACATATCGAATATCTATTGACCGCTTTAAATGGTTATTTCATAAACCGGTCTGAGAAATTCTAGCTGAAAGGCCACAAATAATCTAATAAACCATTCACCTGTATGTAGAAAAGCCATTTCTGGGTCTGATGGTAACACATTTCTTCTTCTTTGCAGTCCTTATCAAACATTGATGATGTTGTGAATAAAATTCGTTTGAAAATAAGGTAAATACTATACAGAAAGTTTCATTCCAGTATACAATTAATCTTGACGAATGGCTTATGTCTATTCTCTTTAAGGAGTCTCTGTCACCAGATTATAAGTGCCCTATCTCCTACATAATCTGATTGGCGCTGTAATGTAGATAACAGCAGTGGTTTTTATTTTGAAAAACAATCATTGTAGTTATGAGCTAGGTTAGATTTATGCTAATGAGATCTCAATGGACAACTGGGCGTGTTTTTACTTTTTACCAACTGGGTGTTTTACAGAGGAGTGTATGACGCTGACCAATCAGAGACCAATTAGTGACCAATCAGTGACTAATCAGCTTCATACACTTCTCATTGTTCCAGCCCAGCTTCTTTCACTGCAGAATCACACTGTGCTGTGGATCATGCTGGGCTGGAACAATGAGAAGTGTAGGACACTGATTAGTCACTGATTGGTCAGCCTCAAACACTCCTCTGTACAACACCCAGTTGGTAAAAAGTAAAAACACGCCCAGTTGTCCATTGAGATCTCATTAGCATAAATCTAAACTAGCTCATAACTTGCTCAAAAATGATCGTTTTTCAAAATAAAAACCACTGTTATCTACATTACAGCGCCGGTCACATTATGTAGGAGATAGGGCACTTATAATTTAATGCCATTTGTGGGGTATCCTCCACGGGCAACAGCACTAAGTGGATAAGTAAGTCCCTAGTTGTAGCTAATGTGGTTTTACTGGCAATAACAATAAAGTTTGTTTTCAGGTATGTTTTTTTTTTTTTTTTTACCCCCTAAAAGGCTATGGACAGCTTTTTGAGGGCAATATTATTATTTTTTTAATAGATTAGTCAGTGAGTTTAGTGTAACTTTGTAATTAGTCTTTACTAAAAAATAGTTTTTACTTTTGGAGATACAGCTGTTCTTTATTGTCTATACAAAGCAGCTCTATCATTAGTTTTACACTGAATCCGTGTCCCTGAATTCAGGTTCTGTGTCGGTGGGTCCTGCGACATGCAGGATCCACCTGTAATCGATCACTTCTAAGTTCATAACTTAGATGTGATCGATTACAGGTGGATCATGCATGTCATAGACACGCAGGACCCGCCCACACTGAACCCGTCCGGTCCACAGGACTGACGGATTCAGTGTAAAACGAGTGATACATCTGCTCTGTATAGACCATACAGAATAGCTGTATCTCCAAAAGTCAAACTATTTTTTAATACTAATATAATAAGACTAATTATAAAGTGACACTAAACACACTGACCTATTTATTTTAAAAAATGCCCTCAAAGCTGTACATAAACAAAATAATAACTAAAAGTAAAAAAATAAAACCCTTTTCCCATTTATCACACAAAATTATGTATGCAATAAAAAACTAATTAAATATAATTGGTATCACCCCGTTTGCAAAAGTCGAACTATTAAAAGATGCAGTTATGAAACCCGCCAGCTGAGCGCCATATGAAAGAAAAACCTCACATAACAATCATTGCTGTTTTTTTGGTCAACTTGCTTCCCAAAAAAATGGAATAAAAAGTGATCAAAAAGTTGCACATACCCCAAAATGTTACTAATAAAAACTACAGCTCACCCCTGTAAAAAACTAGCCCTCACAGCACTCCATCGACCGAAAAATAAAAGTTATGCGTCATGGAATATGGGTACACAGAAAAAAAATTGGGACACAGAGTTTCGCAGGGTGAAAAAACGCAAAAGGAAAAAAAAAATGACACTGGCGGGAAGGAGTTCAAAGAACACTGTGCATGGAATGAAGGGGCCAGGAAATGGATGAACACCAAAAATAACATTTCTGCATCATGGCCAATCTTTGGTGTTCTTTGACTCCCCTGTGTCATGCACCGCCCCCTCACGAATTCCTATCCGTTTTGTCTGGAGTGCTACTTTGTCTTTTGCAGCCTATAATCTCTGTAGTATATCTTACAATTTAGTGTTTTAAGTGGAGCTTTTAATATCACAATAAGGTTTTAGAGAAGAATAGAATCTGACTATATTATGGCAGTAAGACAAATATGTGTTGTTTATTTCCAGACGTCTGGATGACGGTATAAGAACTGTGGTACGAGGTCAAACAAACGTTGGCCAGGATGGGAGACAGGTATGTTTTTAATCAAAATTGTCAAAAAAAAAATTAGATTTTGAAGAATGCAGAAAAAGAAACTGCATGTTTTATATTTCTAGATTTGCCAACAATTTTTTGCTGAACTATTCTGGAAGTAATCCGAAGACGTTTTAAATGACAACAAAGTGAATTTCACAAGTGGGGTACAGTGCAGTTATCAAGATCCACAGTGCCCTTGGTGGCGTGGTGAACTGATTGGCATGCCAGAATCATTTAGGGATGGGATACGCACCTAATGAGGAGGGTGCAATTTCACAGCACTTCTTTTGAGCACCTGCCTCTGTTTCAGCACCTTTTTGTTTTTTTGATTCATGGTGTGTCTCTTTTTACATGTTGTTAGTCTCTAGGATCTCTCAGGATGTGGTGCCCCTATAGGATTACTCTCCTGTAAGTCTAGGGGGTTCCCCATCTTCCTTTGCATTCCAGCCCTCCCCATCTGGGAGCCAATCCTAAACATTGAGCTGTGGAGATGGTTGGGTGAGGAAGGCCTCTTGTCTCTGTTAGGGCCTTTGGCTTGGAGAGTTGTGGAACAGGTCAGTGGGCTTTCTCCTTTTCGATAGGACTTGGAATGGACCACATTCTTGTGCACTTTTTTTTGGCAGCACTTGGGTGATCAAAAGCATTGCTCCTTCTAATAAACAACACTACTACTACTACTACTACTACTACTACTACACGATTAATTGAAATATCGATACTATTTAGATGCTGTGCACCACCAAATGGTTCAATACCATTGGTTCATGTATTTCCATACTATGCTGTGCGGCTGCACAGCTTATATTGTAACACATGAATGTAGTCACTGGCATGATGTGATGCGGCAGACGCTGCACTAATAGGTGGCGGCACCAGACTTGAAGACAGAGAACATGGCGGGCGCACTGCACAGCACCTTCCGTGATTTCTCTCTTCAGTGCCGTCCGCATCACATCATTCTGATGGCGTGGGCACAACAAATGTGCTCGCACAATCAGGACCGGGGCATATAGCTCTGTTACACAGCCGCAGCCCCGCTCTAACAGCGAAGATTAGACAGACTTAATCTCCACCGTTATCCCCTTGAATGCCACGATCAAAGCTGACCGCGGCATTAAAGAGGAGTCCCCCTGCTCATTTTCCTTTTCAGAGGGAATCTATGTGACGCGATTGAGGGACATACCATATATGGACAGACATACCACATATGGTCAGACAGCCCAGGGTCCATTGAAGGACCCCAAGACTGTCTGACCATATTTCCTGTTGTTAGGGCATACTTGGGTATGCCCTAACTACTGCCTGTGTACGATCAGTACACAGGCTAAGGTACCGGCATATAGATGTATGCCAGTACATTAAGGTTTTATAAATCAAAATAAAAAATATTAATAAAAAAATACACAAATGCATGTTTTTTTCAAAAAACATTATTAAAATAAGTCCTAATACATAAAAGAATATACATATTTGGTAATGTCACGACCGTTCTAACCTGCAAAACAAATTTATAACGTCATTTATGATTGGTGTATGCTGTAAAAGAAAATAAAAACTATTTTTTTTCTGCATTTTTGCCAATATAAAAATTTATATAAATTAAACAATAATGTAAATGTACAATAAAACAAGTCTCATACAGCTACGTCAAGCAAAAAAATAGTTATGAGCGTGGGATGCAAAGAGGAAAAATTTTTAAATTGTGTCCTCAAGGCCAAAATTGGCCATGTCTCTAAGGGGTTAGCCCCAATGTTGCCATTATGTGAGAGAAATAATGGGGTCACTTATTAATGTGAGGCACGAGGTGTTATGAATTTTAAACCTCCATATTCCTAACATTAATAGTAATTAACCCCATCATGTACCTCACACATTAATCCAATGTTACAGGTACATGATGGGGTTAATTACTATTAATGTGAAGCGCATGGAGGTTCAAAATTCATAACACCTCATGTCATCAGAAAATGGAAGGACTTTTAATTTTTTTTTTTTTATTGTTGGCAAAGTAAAGTTTTGTTTTTGAAAATCGCAACACTACACGAAGTATTGGTATCGAAGTCCAAATTCTCGCAAAATTCAATGGGAAAATTAAGTATTTAGTGTGAAATTTCCTACAGCAGATGTCCGTTGTGACCTTAAAAATCATATGCTAGTCAGTGACTTTGGATTATACCTGCTTATATTTATTCTTCAGTTGATTGCTAATTTGTCTCATTATGGTATGTCCACACATGGCAGATTTGTTGCAGAAGTTTCTGCAATAAAAAACAATCTGTCCCATATATCAGAATAGGGTCTGTAAAAAACACTCTCTGCAAAAGCAACCCCATTCAGATGTATGGAACAGACTTTTTCAGTCACAGAAATTTCTGTAATGGATCTGTTGTGTTTTAACATATTGCTATTGTGACTGAAGCTTATATATATTGTCTGATAGGATATGAGGTATTCAGATGCTGTTGCTCTGTCCCCATGCTTTATACTACAGCTCTGCCTCTTCAGACTGGCAGCTTTGTATAAGATGAAGCCACGTAAACTCTTATGGGAAGTTCGTGCACGGAGAGCTGGTTTCCATTACAACAAGAATGCAAAGCTTTGAATAAAATGCCAATGGTTAAACCACCAGTAAGAAAAGATTTATTATGAAGTTGTCTCAATTTAAGGGCGTTCTAGAAACTCACTGTAGTGTTTACTGAAAGGTTGGTACTTGTAAACATATAGCTATGATATGTACATTGTGTAGTTTGAATTGAGGTATAATAAATACCTCCGACAAACAGCAAAATATAATGAAATGCCATGCAGATATACTGTACGATATAATAGTATAATGCATTCTTCCGAGCTGGAGATCACATTCCAGAGCTAATAATTTGGGCAGATGTGGTTTATTCTCCAGATAATTGACTTTAGGAAGGAAATGTATTCATTTGTGCACATCTTGTAGTTGTGGGGAAGGTTGTATTTTTTCTAAGCTTTTATTTATCTATTATGAAAATGACCAGACATGACCACCCAGGAATATCAGTAAATATAAGTCATTCTTGCCTAATTGTTCAACCTTCCTTTCAGCTGTTTTTTATGTATATCTCCTCCTGGTAAAGCTCGGTGAAGACCAGGCTGGGTCACCATTACAGCTTTCCAGGGGAGAACACCCAGGTTTTCCAGGCCCCCCAATGGCACCCTTGGTTAACTATGTTATGATACATCTCCCCATGTAGCATTGCAGCGTAACTACACTAAAGGCTGGGTGATACCCCCTGTCAGAAGACATCATGGAAATGTACATTAGTGCATTGTGCTTGTTTATTTTTAGATTATCGCCATTTTATTTGACCAAATGATTAATGAAAGCACAATTCTTATTTCTACCATTATTCTATAGCCCTAATTGAAAGCCCTCTTGGTTACCTAGACCTTTGTTCCGACATTTATGCTGCCCGCAAAGACCTTTTTAATATGCAGCTCACCACAAGGACGAAGAGGTGCCTGTGTTGGTCCAGGTTCTAAGTCTATCTACAGAACGGACACGTTGTCTGACTACTCGACAGAACCTTACTGCTTTACCCAAATTGTGTGGGGGTTCCCTTTTTCAAAACCCTGCAGATATCCTGGCAACGTTTTCTAATTTTTAAGCTGAACTCCTCTTACTCCTCTCCCAGGCCCTTCGCGGCACATCTCGCTAATCAATTGCTAGGTCCCTAGATTCTTCCATCCCTAGCCGAGGCACAACCTCCTTGACCGTGACATAATGCAGGAAGAGGTAGCAGCTGCTATTAAGACTTTAAAACCTTCTAAGTCCCCAGATCCTGGTAGGCTTATATTATAAGAAGTTACCGGCTTTCTAATTTGACTAATATTAATATTCTCTAAAAGCCCAATAAGAACGTGCCTGAGAAGGAAAACTACTATCCAGTCTCCCTCATTAATAATTATCTTAGATTGCTGGCCAAGATCCTATCCATTGCCTCAAATCCCTTATTTCTTGTTATCTCTCTGACAAGGTAGGGTTGATCCCTGGTAGGTAGGCAAAAAGATCTAATTCATACTCTGGAGTCTTCCATTCTAAACTGTCTTATATTCCAGTTGGAGTGGGACTTGGGGGGGAGAGAGATCTTCGAGTTTGGCAGATCATTGGCGAGAGTACCACTAAACTGCCCATCAATCGGTCTCTGCTGAAGGTGGTATCTCACGCCAATTAGGCTTCCCTGCATCTAGCCGTGGGCTATGACATGGAAGGTATTCTCCTCCAAGTCTGGCGGGACTTCCCGAAGATCTCAAGGTTTTGGACAAAAATTTGTTCTGGCCTGCGCTCGCTAATTTACCTGAATCTTTAGAAATCCCCTTCTGAAAATTGGTAGAATAGATCCATTCACGATGTCCCCAAACCAACACATCAAATAATTTCCTTCATGTTCTTGGCAGCACGTATAAGCCAAATCCTGGAAACAACATATAACTAGCTTTGACCTTGGTAAACTTAAACTCTCATTAATGATAACCAATGAATGCCTTGCGGCCCTCCTTAGCGATAAGATGGACATATTAAACAAGATTTTGTCCCCATGAGTAATGGACACACCTCGATTTTTCTCTTCTTGGGCTTCTTTTATTTTTGTCCTTCCCTCTTGACATTCTGGTTTTTCCAGCTGATTTAAGAGCGGTGGTACATTTTTTTAATTTTTTTTTTTTTTTATCTTCTCTCTATTTTCCTGCGTTTTTTTTTTATTTTATTTTTTTGCAATCACTTATTTTTTCAACTGGGTTTTCCAATAATGATGTGCCAAAGTTGGGTATCCTGGTAATTTAAGACCCTTTTTGTTTTGTTTTGATGTTGTGTGCTTGACTTGCTCGCCAGCTGTTGAATATTGTTGGGTTACGCATTACCTGTGGGAGTCACCTTTTTTCCATTCTGCAACCCATTGTTCACTTTTTTCACTGTATAAAACAATAAAA
This sequence comes from Rhinoderma darwinii, assembly GCF_050947455.1. NCBI lineage: Eukaryota > Metazoa > Chordata > Amphibia > Anura > Rhinodermatidae > Rhinoderma > Rhinoderma darwinii. The sequence continues at coordinate 232,158,348 of NC_134688.1, forward strand.
ATTTTAGAAACTGATCAATTTTAGTACCACAGACAGTTGTCAATCTCTAGAAATCTGCAAAACCTGTCTCAATGCTTACACAGAACATGCTTTATATATTCTATGATCTTGTTGTTTTATATAGTTTGAGAAAGAATACATTTGAGACCATGAAAAAGCATGGTCGTATTTCCCACGATAGAGCTGTTTTCCATGAAAACTAGTATTCGGACATTATTAGTACAAAACCATTATTTGTATTGTACTAAATATCTTTTAGTAGATGCCCATTTCCCAACAAGCAGTTTGATTAAAAAAAAAACTTTTTTCTTATTGGAGGAAAACGTGTATGCTGATGAATAGCTTAACCCCTTCAGGACACAGCCTGTTTTGGCCTCGTGGACACAGATGATTTTTTTAATGTTGAATTTTTTAATTTTCACAAGGAATAAAAGAGGAAAAGCACCCCAGCATTTGTAAAGCAATTTCTCCCGATTACGGCAATTCCCAACATGTGGTCATAAATAATTTTTTATTAGAAATTAATTAACCCTTTCAGGACTGTTCCTTTTTTGCTTTTTCATTTTCGTTTTTCACTCCCCACATTCCAAATGGCATAATTTTTTTTATTTTTCCATCAATAGAGCGGTGTGAGGGCTTATTTTTTGTGGGAAGAGTTGTCGTTTCTATTAACACCATTTAAAGTACCATAAAATGTCCTGGGAAACTGAAAAAAAATAATTTACGGGCTGAAATTGGAAAAAACTGATTCCTCCATTTGTTTTTGTTTAGTTTTATTCTGCGTCTCAATACGATTACGGTGATACCAAATTTATATAGTTTTTTTTTATATTTCACTACTTTTACAAAGAAAAGACTATTTGTTAACATTTTTTTATTGTTTTGTATCATCACATTCTGACATCCAGAACTTTTGTATTTTTTGGTCGATTGAGCGGTGTGAGGGCTTATTTTTGGCGGGACGAGCTGTAGCTTTTATTTGTACCATTTTATGGTACATACATCTTCCTGATAACTTTTTATTACATCTTTTTTTAGAGCTAAGGTGACCAAAAAACAGCGATTACCAGCGATATACATCACTACCAGTCTGGACGTCATGTGTATTCAGAATCCTGACACTTCTGAATCTTTTCTGTGAGATTTCCAGCAAGGGAAACGAAATCTCGTTTACATCGTAATCTCGCGAGATTATGCGTGGCTTGCTGGAATCTCACAGAAAAGATTGAGAAGTGTCAGGATTCTGAATACACATGACGTCCAGGCTGGAGGTAATGTATATTAATTATCAGGACACTTGATTAACGTTAATGTCTGTGTATGTGGCTGCACATTGTGTTCTAGTAAGAACGCGATGCTGCTGTGTAAATGAATGGAGAGGAGTGTATGACGCTGACTGGTCACTGATTGGTCAGCGTCATACACTCCTCTGTACAACGCCCACTCGAAAGTAAAAGCACGCCCACTTGGGCATTAAGAAACTCATTAGCATAAAGCTAAAAATCGCTAATAAAGTGGTTTAAAATAGATCGTTTTTCTAAATAAAAAGCACTGCTGTCACCTACATTATAGCGCCGATCTCCTTATGTAGGAAATCGGGCACTTATAATGTGGTGACAGAGCCTCTTTAAAGGCTGTGTAGTGCTGCGGTTAAAACTGCTGTTTGCTTGCAAAATTGTGCAGCCATTAATGAATAGACACTTACGGCTGCACAATTTTTCAGGTAACCAGCGGTTTTACTAGCAAAATCATACAGCCGTTAACAAGCAATGTGACGCCCACAACTAACAGTATGCCAGCACGGTTTTCGGCTGCATATTTGTAAGCTAAAAAATGAGTGGAATTGACAGAGAAAAATTATAATGGAAAGACATTTAACTTGTCCGTGTTTTACATCCACTCATAGTTTTGGCTTACAAAGACTGAAGCAAATTACTGACCATAATACTGCCGTGTGAAAGTGGCCTTAGAATCCAATGGTGTCCATTGAAATCAAAGGATTGTCTATGCCAAGCATGGACAGGCTGAGTCCTCCAGAGAAAGAGATGTCCTTTGTAGTAACTCTTCGCTCAGCTAATTGATGGAGATCTTGAATGATGAGCGCTCTAAGGGCCAGTTCACACAGTTTTCTGGCGCTAATTTCAATGGGAGGCAGAGGCGAATTTTTCCCAGATGGCTTTTGACCGCTTGTGAAAATAAAAGCGCCATGCCCTTTCTTGGAGTAGTTTCCCCCTCTCAACCTCTAATGAAATCAATGGGAGGCAGAAAAAAACCTGCATCGCTCGATTAAAGCGGGTTTTTTTTGCCGCAGTTTCTGACCAGCAACCATCTGTGGTTATTTCATTGGATTCATTTAACAAAACGCTCCCAAAAAAAACAGTGGCAAAAAAAGCATCAAACGCTGGCATTTCAAAATCTGGCTCAAAAACTCTGAAGAGATTTTGAGAGAGACTTTTTTTTTCTGCCTGACAAAAAACTCAGTGTGAACTTACCCTAATAGGGGATTTCAAAATGTTCATATTTTCTAAACCGGACAATCTCTAAGTTTATTAGTAGGAGAGCCAGATGCGTTTGAACGTGGTAACATGTTATGCACCTCATTTACAGTAAGTTACAAGAGATAGACGTTTCAGCATGGTCTATGCTCCTTCGTATAAACTTTATTTAAGAAGGGGTTGTTTGATTTCAGGAAATTAAGGTTATTTTTTTTGGTATAATTAAGTTATACAATTTTCCAATTTACTTTCTGTATTAATTCCTCACGGTCTTCAAGATCTCTGCTTGCTGTTATTCAGTAAGAACATTGTTTACTTCCAGTGGATAAAATTATTTCCATAGTCGTGATGGACACGCAGGTGCTGGGATTGTTAGTTATGTCTCATGCACACAACAGTGTGCGGCGGCCGGGTCACGTCAGTGAGCTGTGGAAAGATAGGACATGTCCTATCTTTCCATGGATCATCGAATTGGGTCAGTTTTCATGGACCCGATTCACCCGCTACAGTGAATCGGTCCGTGAAAACTATTGGCTGGAAGTAAAAATGAATGTTTCTACTGAATGTCAACAAGCAGAGATCTTGAAAACCGCGAGGGATTAATACAGAAATTATATTGGAAAAATGTCTAACTTTTAAATGACTAATTTGCTGAAACCAGACAATTCCTTTAATTCTTCCTGGGAACCCCTTGTACAGCAGTCACCGATGGTGTCACATAGTAATCTACAATCCCTTTCAAGTAGTTACTAAGGATGTATTTATAATTTATTAATTAAATGAAAATTGATCAATAACCAAGCTTTAAAATGAATCTGTCCGTGTATTTGGCTTTGCTTTAACATGCACGTAGCTTCTGCTACAACGTGAATATCACTATTGTGTAAGATCTGACTTTCTGCTATTAAGTACCAATGCGCAAAGTTTGCGATCTTCACACGGAGCTGCCTGTGTAGAACTATGTGTCTCAACAACAAGCCCCTAGTGGGTACCTTGTTTAGTCCGCAATGAAATTGGAGAAGATGGCTTTATGACCACTGTGGTAGACCTGACAGCGCAGTACCCCGGTGTCCCATGGTCATTAGTTGTATACCTTTTAAGATGTGCAGATCAATCTTGGTGTTTATTGGGCTATAGGAACTGTGTGCACATCTTTTTATAGTTAGCGTTCGTTTTTACTACAGGATGGAACATAAATTCCCTTGGATCGCTTTTGCGGTATAATAGCGCTAGTAGAATATTTTTTTATATGTTGACTGAAATGTCGCCATTAGAGGAAGAGAAATTTGGAATCTGCCTGGTCTGTGTTTTCACACAACGACAGCAGCCGGCTGCAAATGGAATAACTCATCAAAGGAAACATAGTTCCGAATTGTCGAAACTTCACTTTCAAGGAGGTCCTTAACCTTGTAAAGCTGTGAAATGCCAAAGTCAGATGGTAACAGCTGCCAGCGTTCCAGGGGGCTGCTCAAACACCCAAGGACAGAATCTCTATTGAAGGCAGTCAAGGCTATGCTTTTTTTGTTTATTGAACTACAACCATAGAAAAATGATTAATAAAATCTAAATAAAACATTACCGCAATATGTTTTACTATATAAAATGCTGTAAGTGCTATGCCCTGATTGATTACTGATAACCTTTTTTCACCGTTTTTTTTTTGTTTGGTGTTTTTATGACAATAGCTGAAATGTTTGCTTGGCTACTTGGATTTCTAGGGCTTAGGTTCACATATTAAACTGTATATTACAAGGAGCATGAATAGAAATCACAGGACCCCATGGGAGAAATCTCAGAAGGCACGCTGCCAGAGCGGTGTTCAGTTACTAACCCATGAAGACATCCGTCTTTCTGGAGATACAGATCATAACGGAAGTCAGATTGCTCTGCGGTATCATATTATGGATACCCCCGATGGCTGACCGACCCCATTGACGTCCCGCCTGGTTTCCATCATTTTGATGGGTAGAATGGCACTTCTTAGAGCACTATTCTTCCAGGATATTTGCCTCTGATGGTAGTGTGAACATAGCCTAAGTGGATAAACAATAAGAGCACAGTGGGCATCTTAGTAGGTTAAAGGGACTGCAGTATCTAAAGCGGGCTACTTACTTTTTTACTGTCTATTAATTTATTGGTATAGTCTATGCATTGTGGAATCCATAACTTCAGTTCTACCTCAATAGGACTTTATTGTATATAGTTTAGCGCAGATACGGATTTTATAGTTCTGACTTGATCTGTAGGAAAAGTCACTTGTCGTGGCAGGATAAAGACAGGAGTGTGGAATGTTTTACTGCGTTATGGTTTATTACATTATCTGCAGTGTTGTGTATAGAAATTTTTGGACTGCTGGTTATAGGAGGACAAAACTGAGGTCTGTAAATTGGTTCACTGATCCCTATGGTCTTTATAGAAGGCTGTACAGTCTGTATAAGTCAACTGGCAAGCGCACCGAAAATGTATAGAAAACAAATGCATATTGTAATCTGCTCCTGTGCGGACGTGGGCAGCAGTATTTGCCAATGTGGTCCAGTGTGAATCCCTGTCTCTTTTTGCGAATAAAACCTGCTTGTATAGAAAACTTTTCAGTATTACATGAAGCTATGGGGTAGTGCAGCAATAACATGAAGCTCTAGAAGAAGTAAAACCTAAACTACACCGAAATAGCGTAAAAACTAGCAACTAAAGTTCAGTACAGGGCTTGTGAATGGAGTTTAACACAAAAATTCAAGGTCGTTTTCGGGCATGCTGCAGATATTTTAATCTGCAGGTTTTTTTTAACTGTTACAGATTTTGCTGTGGTTTTCATCTATTTCTGAAATTTTAGCCAAATTTTGCATGTAAAACATGGATTTTGCTTCGGATTTCAGGCCACTCTGCGGTGGATCAGGTTTGCTGTGTGTATCTGGGGAGTTTATTAGGAATAACTGTTGACCGAACGAGCGTTGGCCGTCCGCTTTTGAAAGTATATGGCCACCTTTATTGTACTGGAGAGGGGATCTCAGAGTTCAGTCTTGAACAGTTTAGCAGAGAAGAATGTTGAACACTATTGTCTAGAAACAGATTATTGGCAAAATGCTCATTATTGGCTGGAATGGAAAAATGTGTGGGGATGTGGGCATTTTATGTCTGTCTCCCTTTCTTAACCCCTTAATGACCAGCCTATTTTAGACCTTAATGACCAAGCCATTTTTAAAGTTTTTCCATCGTCTCATTCCAAGAGCTATAACTTTTTTATTTTTGCATCGACATAGCTGTATAAGGTCTTGTTTTTTGCGGGACAAGTTGTAATTTTTAATAGCACAATTTTGGGGTACGTAGAATTTATTGATTAACTTTTTTATTACATTTTTTTTGGGAGGGGGATAGAAAAAAACCTGCAACTTCGCCACACTTTCTTTGCGTCCTAAATTTACGCCGTTTACTGTGTGGTATAAATAACACAATAACTTTATTCAGCGGGTTGTTGCGATTGCAATGATACCAAATTTGTATGGATTTTGTATGTTTTATTACTTTTACACACTGAAACCAGTTTTTTTTTAAATTTATTTATTTTTGTGTCTCCATATTTGAAGAGCCGTAACTTATTTATTTTGTCGCCGATGCAGTTGAATGAGGGCTTTTTTTTTGTGGTTTTTATCAGTACCATTTTGGAGTAAATGCAACCTTTTGATCACTTTTTTGATCACATTTTTTTAAGGCAGGGTTCAAAGGAAACAGCAATTTTTGCATGGTTTTTTATTTTATTTTTTATGACGTTCACCGTGCGGGTTAAATAATGTAATAAGTTTATAGTTGGGGTCGTGACGGACGTGGCGATACCAAATATGTGTAACTTTTTAACTTTATTTTGTTTTTTTAATAATAAAGCCGTTTGTAAGGGGAAAAAGTGGGTTTTTCATATTTTATTCACGTGTTTATTTTTTTCACTCTTTTTATTTAAAAAAAAGTTTCTTTTTTTAGTAGCCCAACTAGGGGACTTCACCATGCAAACCTATGATCGCATTTATAATATACTGCAATACTTCTGTATTGCAGTGTATTATGCCTGTCCGTGTAAAACGAACAGGCATCTGCTAGGCCATGCCCCTGGCATGACCTAGCAGGCATTCGCTCGAGGCAGACATGGGGGCCTTTATTAGGTCCCCGGCTGCCATTGGAGACACAGACACTCGGCGATCTTATCGCTGGGTGCCGGTGGGATGAGAGGGAGCTCCCTCCCTCTCTCCAAAACCACTCAGATGCGGTGCTCGCTATTGAGCGCTGCATCTGAGGGGTTAAGCGGGTGATACTGATGTCAATCTCACCCGTTACAGCAGGGATGCCCCAAGCCCTCAGCTACCTCTGGTAGCTCAGAGCAGGGAGATTTAACGGCTCCCTGCTCTGTTTACTTATTCCGATGCAGCGACGTAAAAAGTCTACTGCATCGGAATAAAGCCTGTTAGTGGTCGCCGTAAAAACACTATGGGGCGGTCACTAACTGGTTAAACTTGAAATTAATAGAGATCACTTTATTATATTATACTTCGCTTCATTACAACACACCTACTGCACTTTAATGGGCAAGTGTCACCTATATATTTTTTTGCTAATTAAATCTTGATAGAATAAAATAAATCTAAAATAAAACTAAACAAACAGCTTAAACTACTTTTTGTACTTCAATATGCGGACAGCCATCTTGCCTGAGCTGCTAGTAGCAGCATTTAGAGAGATGCTTTACAGCAGCAACGTGGACCATAGGAACCTGGGAACAGAAGGTAACCTATTGACTACTATGGTTGAGTTTTCTAGGCTCTGTGATCTGTGCAGAGGTCATTGTGCAGGAAGGAATAGGAGGGGAGCTGTGTCCTATCTCTATTATCAATGGTGGATCCGGTGTTCTCCATATATAGGTGTTGCCTTCCATTGTAATCCTTCCTGTGATAATGACTGCTGAGAAGTGATCTCTATAGAACAGGAAGTGTCAGTCTATTATGAGGCTCAGTGGCCAGAGTGAAAACTGCAAGATTTTAGATTATTTTTTAATATAGATAATTAAATCGAAAATAAGAAAAAATATCACCAAACGTCTTAAAAAAATGTTTAACATAAAAATTTGATTTAAACAATAGGTAATTTTATAATGACACGTTCCCTTTAACAAACAATATATTTTTGTTGTCTGTTCAAATGGCATATTTAAAAAAAGTAACAAAGCATGACAAACCGTTTTTGAGGGTGTTCTCAGCAAAGGTGCAGGTACCAATGCTGGTAATTGCCCAATATATGAAAATTGAAGCCGTTCATACCAACAGGGTCCAAGAAACTCTGAGCTATGCTGTCAGTTTCAGGATCCTGACATTGAGGCACCAAGGTGATTTCAGATGAATTGTGTTCCCTAGTAAAAGCGTGGTTCTGCAGAGAATGTTGTTTCACTGTAAGGCTAAGTTCACATTAGCGTTGTCTCCCGTTTAGGTCTCTTCCGTTAGAGGAAGAGATGTCCGAAAATCCAACCGCAAAGCATCGCTTCCATTTGAATTACAATTGATTTCAATGGTAATTCTTTTGTTTCAGTTGGATTCATTTTGCCTTCATTCCGCCAGATTTCAGGTTTTTTTCACGGAAGAAAAAGTGCTGCAGACTACACTTTTTGGCTAATATTACAGGGGTGAGCTGCTGACGCCCGTGTTACTACAGGGCATCCAAAAGAGTCCACCAGAGCAATGGTTGCTTTTTGCAGCAGTTCTCCACTATGACTGAAGCATGTAGGTGGAATTGCATTTTGACATAACTTTTTTTTTTTTCAATGTAATTTCATCTTTTAAAGTTTTTTTGTGTAGGCTTGTCTGTTCTAGATGAATTTAGGTATATTTTGAATCGATTGTCACACCTCAGACTGTTCTAAGCACAAAACTTTACACGCATTAGGCCTCATTCACACGACAGGGTCCGAGTGCCGGCCGGGAAAATCGGCCGTTTTTGGCCGATTTTCCCGGCCGGTTTGCATCCGATTTGCATCCGTTCCGATTCCGTTCCGGGCCGAGTTGCCGTTTTTACCGGCCGATTTGGACCCGATTTGCATCCGTTTTTTTCCCTGTCCGTTTTAAAATCGGATGAATTTCATTTAAATTTGTTGCCACACACAGCCCTTTGTAGATAATGCCAAAGCCCCCCTGGTAGGTAATGCCACCCAGCCCCCTGTTGGTGATGCCACACAGCCCCCTGTAGGTAATGCCACCCAGCCCCCTGTAGGTGATGCCACCCAGCCCCCTGTAGGTGATGCCACCCAGCCCCCTGTAGGTGATGCCACCCAGCCCCCTGTAGGTGATGCCACCCAGCCCCCTGTAGGTGATGCCACCCAGCCCCCTGTAGGTGATGCCACCCAGCCCCCTGTAGGTGATGCCACCCAGCCCCCTGTAGGTGATGCCACACAGCCCCCTGTAGGTAATGCCACCCAGCCCCCTGTAGGTAATGCCACCCACCAGCCCCCTGTAGGTAATGCCACCCACCAGCCCCCTGTAGGTGATGACACCCACCCTGCCCCCTGTAGGTGATGCCACCCTGCCCCCTGTAGGTGATGCCACCCTGCCCCCTGTAGGTGATGCCACCCTGCCCCCTGTAGGTGATGCCACCCAGCCCCCTGTAGGTAATGCCACCCAGCCCCCTGTAGGTAATGCCACCCAGCCCCCTGTAGGTAATGCCACCCAGCCCCTGTAGGTGATGCCACCCAGCCCCCTGTAGGTGATGCCACCCAGCCCCCTGTAGGTGATGCCACCCAGCCCCCTGTAGGTGATGCCACCCAGCCCCCTGTAGGTGATGCCACCCTGCCCCCTGTAGGTGATTCCACCCTGCCCCCTGTAGGTGATTCCACCCTGCCCCCTGTAGGTGATTCCACCCTGCCCCCTGTAGGTGATTCCACCCTGCCCCCTGTAGGTGATTCCACCCTGCCCCCTGTAGGTGATTCCACCCTGCCCCCTGTAGGTGATTCCACCCTGCCCCCTGTAGGTGATTCCACCCAGCCCCCTGTAGGTAATGCCACCCAGCCCCCTGTAGGTAATGCCACCCAGCCCCCTGTAGGTAATGCCACCCAGCCCCCTGTAGGTAATGCCACCCAGCCCCCTGTAGGTAATGCCACCCAGCCCCCTGTAGGTAATGCCACCCTGCCCCCTGTAGGTGATGCCACTCACCCTGCCCCCTGTGGGTGATGCCACCCACCCTGCCCCCTGTAGGTGATGCCACCCTGCCCCCTGTAGGTGATGCCACCCTGCCCCCTGTAGGTGATTCCACCCTGCCCCCTGTAGGTGATTCCACCCTGCCCCCTGTAGGTGATGCCACCCAGCCCCCTGTAGGTGATGCCACCAAGTCCCCTGTAGGTAATGCCACCCTGCCCCCTGTAGGTAATGCCACCCTGCCCCCTGTAGGTGATGCCACTCACCCTGCCCCCTGTGGGTGATGCCACCCACCCTGCCCCCTGTAGGTGATGCCACCCTGCCCCCTGTAGGTGATGCCACCCTGCCCCCTGTAGGTGATTCCACCCTGCCCCCTGTAGGTGATTCCACCCTGCCCCCTGTAGGTGATGCCACCCAGCCCCCTGTAGGTGATGCCACCAAGTCCCCTGTAGGTGATCCCACACAGCCCCCTGTAGGTTACACCCATCCCCCCCCCTTCCAGGAGAAGTCACTGACTTCAATGTCCATATATGGACAGTGTAGTCACTGACTTCTCCTGAAGAGGAATTCCCTGCCACAGGTCGGGAATTCCGCTTCAGAAGTGAGTGACGTCACTGTGTCCATATATGGACAGTGTAGTCACTCACTTCTCCTGTAGCGGCATCCCCGGCCATAGAGTCGGGGATTCCGCTGCAGAAGTACGTGACTTTGCTTTGTCCATATATGGACAGTGTAGTCATGCACTTCTCCTGTAGCGGCATCCCCGGCCATAGAGTTGGGGATTCCGCTGCAGAAGTGCGTGACTTCGCTGTGTCCATATATGGACAGTGTAGTCATGCACTTCTCCTGTAGCGGCATCCCCGGCCATAGAGTTGGGGATTCCGCTGCAGAAGTGCGTGACTTCGCTGTGTCCATATATGGACAGTGTAGTCACGCACTTCTCCTGTAGCGGCATCCCCGGCCATAGAGTCGGGGATTCCGCTGCAGAAGTGAGTGACTTCGCTGTGTCCATATCTGGACAGTGTAGGCACGCACTTCTCCTGTAGCGGAATCCCCAATCCCCGGCCGGGGATAGGGGATTCCGACTCCTACAGCGAGCAATAAAAGACCCTCCTCCTCCTCCTCACATGCACTCTGCACTGTGAGGAGGAGGAGAGAGAGTGCGCGAGCGACGGTAGACCCGGCCATCACTCGGGACACATTCCGGTGATGGCCGGGTATTACCCGGCCCCATAGACATCTATGGGAGCCGGGCGGCCGGGTACCCGGCCGAAAATAGAGCATGTCCTATTTTTTGACGGACGGTCAAAAAATCGGTCGTGTGAATAGCCCCATTAGGGGTCTATTATTCCTAATGCAGCCGGGTGCCGGCCGATTTATGAACGGCCGGCACCCGGCCGGGAAACCCTGTCGTGTGAATCCCGCCTTAGTATGGCGTTTATAATATTCATGCATACATGCCGGACTTGTTTTTTTTTTTTAATAGATACTACGAAGAAACACCAATGTAGATGTACTATATAGATGTATCACATTAAATTGCCAGCTCTGTTTTGCACTATTATCAAGTTGGAGCGTGTTGAAGGTACCGCATTAGAAGCACTGAGGGACGGTATCAGATTAGTTTTCAATGGTTCTCAGGAAATCTAGTATAGCACGAAATGCTTGGCTCTCTTGGAAAACTAGTGCTCTATACATGGTGCCAACTATGTGTAAAATCCATTTTACGGTTGTCTCTCTGATGTAGCGACCTGATTAACTAAATTGATTTAGAGATGGGTCAGGCCACTTATACTGGAATCCAAAAGAGAATCCTCACTAGGCCATTGGCAATTTTAAGCTCCATATAACACTGGAAAAACATGCTTGCCTCGATATAAAATAATGCAGGGGAATTCTATTGCTGGTTTTGTAAAGATAAAGCTTGACTATAGAATCCTTACTGGTTGGACTGAACGTGCTTTCTCCTGGGTTATTGATGCTCTAAAATAAAGACTTTGCAAAGTTGCTTTATTGTTAGTTTTTATTGTAGAAACAGGTGATCAAACAAAACAAAAACATCGGAAAAAAAGTGCACATAGCCTTTAACCCCTTAGTGACCAGCCAATTTTAGGCCCTAATGATCAAGCTATTTTATTCGTTTTTCTATAGTCGCATTCAAAGAGCTATAGCTTTTTTATTTTTTCGTCTACATAGCTGTATGAGGACTTGTTTTTTGCGGGATTAGTTGTACTTTTTAATAGCACCATTTTTGGGTACATATAATTTTTTTATCAACTTTTATTAACTTTTTTTTGGGGGGATTATAAAAAAAACCTCAAATTCCGCCATTGTTCTATGCGTTTTTAAATTGACGCCGTTCACTATGCGACGTAAATAACATGTTACCTTTATTCTATGGGTCGGTACGATTACGGCGATACCACATATGTAGAGGTTTTTTATGTTTTACGACTTTTGCACAATATAAACACTTTTGAACTAAAATTATTTGTTTTTGCATCGTCGCTTTCCAAGGGCCGTAACTTTTTTATTTTTCCATCAATGTAGTGATTTTTTGGGCTTGTTTTCTGCGGGACAAGACGTAGTTTTGAATGGTACTGTTTTGGGGTGCATGGGACTTATTGATTCATTTTTATTATGACTTTTTTGGGGGGCAATGGAAAAAAATTGCAATTTCGCCATTGTTTTTTTTTTTACGGTGTTCACCTTGCGGTTTAAATTACATTAACTTTATTAATGGAGTCATTACGGTCGCGGCGATACCATATATGTGTACTTTTTTTTTTTTTTTTTACACTTTTACTAAATAAAACCACTTTTTATGGAAAATATTTATTTTTTTACTGTAACTTTTATTAATCTTTATTTCACATTTATTATTTATTTTATTAGTCCCACTAGGGGACTTTACTGTGCGATCTTCAGATCGCTGCTATAATGCTTTGGTATACTTCGTATATCAGAGCATTATTGCCTGTCAGAGTAAATCTGACAGGCAATCTGTTAGGACGTGCCTCCGGCGCGTCCTAACAGGCGTATGTCCAGGGCAGACCTTTGGGCTTTTATCAGTCCCCCGGCTGCCATGACACCCCATCGGAGACCCGCGATTGCATTTGCGGGCTGCCGATGGGTGACAGAGGGAGCGCACTCCCTCTGTAAACAAAGTTAAATGCTGCGGTCGCTATTGACGGCGGCATTTAACGGGTTAAACGGCCGCGATCTAAGTAAACTTCGATCGCGGGCGTTGGAGCAGGAGCTCAGCTGTCATCAGACAGCAGAGCCCCGGCTCCTGCCTGCACGGGAGACCCGTGCAGGACTTAGACTAGGCGAACGTGAAAAGGCGTCAGCCTAGCCTAAGGCCCCTTAGTGACCAACGTAAAAAGGCGTATTGGTGGTCACTAAGGGGTTAACTTTTCCCGACATATGACGTAGATAGCGGCTAAGCCCACTCCATACAAAGCGGGTGCCGGCTGTATGTTACAGGCGGCACTTCACAGTAACAAGCAGGATCGCGTTCGAGCGCAATCCCACTAGTTTAACACATTGAATTCCGCAGTCAATAGCGACCGCAGCATTTAAATAGTTAGAAGGGGTAGCCCCCCTCTTTCTAACAGCCCATCGGCCTCCCGCATTGCGATCGCAGTGTGACGATGGTTGTTGGGGCAGCCTGTTATGGCAGCCATCTTTGTGCTCCTATTAAGCCCTGCCTCTGCCTGTCAGAAAGACCATATACTGCAATACATTAGTATTGCAGTATATAGTGCAAGCCATCCAACGATTGCTGGTTCAAGTCCCCTAGTGGGACTACAAAAAAAACAGTATAAATCAGTTAAATAAAGTATTTTTAATTTTTTTTTAATGTACAATAAAATATTTCAAAAGTTCAAAAAAAACAAACCTTTTCCCCTAAAATATTGTAACGCAATCAATTAACATAATTGGTATTGCCGTGTCCGTAAAAGTCTGAACTATTACAAAATATCATTATTTAAAACGCATGATGTACGCCGTAAAAGGCTAGAATCAGTTTTTTTGGTCACCTCATCTCCCACCAAAAAATGGATTAAAAAGTGATCAAAGCCTTGCATGTACCCCAAAATTGTACAATTAAAAACTACAGCTTGCCCCGCAAAAAATATGCCCTCATGCCGCTCAATCGATGGAAAAATAAAAAAGTTATGGCTCTCAAAATTTGGCGACACAATATAAATTTTATCTTTTACAATTCCATTTTACAATGGAAGAATCGCTGTTTTGTTTTTTTTAGTTTTCTACAACACAAATATTTTCCCCGTTTCCTAGTACATTATATGGTACAAAAGTGGTGCCATCAAAAACTAGAACTTGTCCCGCAAAAATAAAGCCCTCATACGACTCTTAAGTTATAGCTTATGGAAGGTGGGGAGGAAAAAATGAAAATCTGAAAAATGGCTGCTCTGCGAAGGGGTATTAACTATCAGATCACTAGGTAATATGGTGATCACATTACCGTCTGTTTGTAATCAAGAACGGCCGTATTATGGAAGAGATTTCAGTTGTGTTAGATCTCTGGGTGCAAAAATTTGTGAAATAAAGTGGAGTAGTTACCCATAGCAATCAACTCCGTTCAGATGTGTAATAGTACTGGTAAATAAGTTTTGAATGGACAAATATGTAAGATCTCTATGCATTTCGACATGTGGCTGTATTACTTTGTGTTGGTGGGGGGGCGTTTGTAGGTGTGGTATAATTGTAAAGCAATAAAACACTGTAAGTACTTATTCAGACGAATGGGATATACGTCCGTGCAGTGCTTGTGATTTTCACACGCGTCGCAGGGACCTATATTAGTCTATGGGGCCGTGCAGACATGGGTCAATGGGTGCGTGAAAATCACGCAAACCACATGGAAGCACTTCCGTGCGACCAGCGTGATTCGCACAACAGCTGTGAAAAGGATGAATTAAAACAGAAAAGCACCACGTGCTTTTCTGTTTACAAACATCCAAACGGAGTGTCATAATGATGGCGGCTGCGCGAAAAGCACGCAGCCGCGCATCATATGCTGCTGCCACACGGAGCAGTTAAGTGCCTTTTGCGCAGGCAAAACGCCGCGTTTTTTGCGAGCGCAAAAAGCACATGCTCATGTGAATCCAGCCTAAGACCAAGGATGTTGAGCATTAACCCCTTAATGACCAGCCTATTTTGGACCTTAATGACCAAGCTATTTTTTACGTTTTTCAATCATCGCATTCCAAGAGCTATAACCTTCTTATTTTTGCGTCGACATCGCTGTATAAGGTCTTGTTTTTTGCGGGACAAGTTGTATTTTTTAATAACACCATTTTTAGGTACATATTATTTATTGATTAACTTTTATAGAAGTTAATAAATAGAAAAAAATCTGAAATTTTGCCACTCTTTTTTGCGTCCTAAATCTACGCCGTTTACCGTGTGGTATAAATAACACAATAACTTTATTCAGCGGGTTGTTACGATTGCAACGATACCAAATTTGTATAGTTTTTGTATGTTTTACTACTTTTACACAGTAAAAACGCTTTTTTCTCAAAATTATTTGTTTTTGTGTCTCCATATTTGAAGAGCCGTAACGTTTTTATTTTTTCGCCGATGCAGTTGTATGAGGGCTTTTTTTTTGCGGGACGACTTGTAGTTTTTATTGGTACCATTTTGGAGTAGATGCGACTTTTTGATCACTTTTTATTACATTTTTTTAAAGTCAGTATTCGCAGAAAATAGCAATTTTTCCATAGTTTTTTATTTATTTTTTTACGGCGTTCACCGTGCGGGTTAAATAATATAATAGATTTATAGTCGGGGTCGTTACGGACGCGGCGATACCAAATATGTGTAACTTTTTTACTTTATTTTGTTTTTTTAATAGTAAAGCAGTTTGTAAGGGGAAAAGCTGGGTTTTTCATTTTTTTCACATTTTTTTTTTAAATTAACTTTGTTAAACTTTTTTTTCACTTTTTTACTAGTCCCACTAGGGGACTATAATATGCGATTCTCCGATCGCTATTATAATACACTGCAATACTTCTGTATTGCAGTGTATTACTGCCTGTCCGTTTAACACGGACAGGCATCTGCTAGGTCATGCCTGCAGCATGATCTAGCAGGCATTCACTTCGGGCAGCCTGGGGGCCTTTATTAGACCCCCGGCTGCCATTAGAGACACAGACACTCGGCGATCGTATCGCCGGGTGTCGGTGGGGGAGAGAGGGAGCTCCCTCCCTCTCTCCAAAACCACTCAGATGCGGTGCTCGCTATTGAGCACCGCATCTGAGGGGTTAAACGTGTGAGATCGATACTGATATCGATCTCACACGGCAGAGCAGGGATGCCCCCAGCCCTCAGCTGCCTCTAGCAGCTGAGAGCAGGGAGATCTGACAGTTCCCTGCTCTGTAAACTTATTCCGATGCCGCGACGTAAAAAGTCTATGGCATCGGAATAAGGCCCGTTAGTGACCGACGTAGAAACACGATGGGCCGGTCACTAACGGGTTAATATACTAAATTAGCCTACAGTGCGCCATTTCTTTACAATGATACACCACACCTACAACCGCTCCCCCCAACACACTGATACAGCGCGTGCTACCAGTTTTTTTGTTTGTTTTTGGTTATTGCATATCAAAATGACAATACGAAACATCAAGCATAAAAAAAATAATGTTTTTCTTCCCAATATTTTATACCCACTCCCTCCCCTAGCATTTAAGTCCCCCCCCCCCCCCCCATTCCCTATCCAACCCACAATTATCCACTCAGACCTGCAGGTGGGTAACGAAAAGAAAAACAATTCCCATCATTAACGGTAAAATAGTAATAAAAATAATAATGTAGGCCCTCTTCTAAGCCTTCATCTATGTTTATTCTCTATTGCATAATGTGATTTTAATACATGAAAGCTTCTAAGTGAACCATTCTCAATAACTAGTGCAATCCTAAATACTATATGCCAAATGGTTTACAGAAACCCTGGTTAGGGAGACGACTCAAAACTCCAAAGGCTATGTTAAAACAGGTGTGATATCCAGTAGTCAGCCATGATTCTGTGTGCCTTTAGCAACATAACACATTTTAGATAAAATCAATTTTCATTCTAATAAGAAAAAAATAAAACATATTAACTTTAAAGTCTTGACAATTACACCAATATGGCAATTGTGGTGAAACAAAATAAAACTTAAAGGCATGGTGTCGCCCCAAAAACATGTTTTTTTTTTTAAATTTAAACATTTAGTGTGTGGGTGATTAAACATTGTTCAAATTTTTTTTATTTTTTTCGCGAGTCAGGAAATATTATAAATTTTTTCAAATTTTTCAAAATTTATAATACTACCCATTTTTGGTCACTAGATGGAGCTGTTTGGAGCTAGTTCCCAAAATTGCAGCATTGCAACATTGGGTTAAAAGCTATCGCTCTAGTGAGCGCTCAGCATCCCCCCCTCCTTTATCCTGGCTAGTGCCGGGATAAACGAGGGGTTTGAAAGGTTTAACCTGCTACACTGTGTGTCGCCATTTTTTGAGGTAACTCACAGTGTAGTAGGTTTACATGCAGTAGTAAACACACACAAACACTAACATACATTGAAATCGCTTACCTGCTCCTGCCGCCGCGGCCCGTCCGCTCCCTTTGCTGCCGCTGTCCCATGTGCACTTGTCCGGAAGCCGCGACCGGAAGTAGTAATATCACTGTCCGGCCGCGACTTCCGGTCCACAGGAAAATGGCGCCGGACGGCGCCAATTTCGAATAGGACTGTGTGGGAGCGGCGCATGCGCAGTTCCCACACAGACGCCGTACACGGCAGTCAATGGGACGGGAGCCGTTCGCAGTCCCTATGGGACTGTGGCTGCCGTGTTCCATGTCTGTGTGTGTCGTTAATCGACACACACAGAAATGGAACAAAAAATGGCAGCCCCCATAGGGAAAAAAAAGTGTGAAAAAAAGAAACAGTAAAACACAAACACACAAATGAAAATAAACGTTTATATTAAGGCACTAACATCTTTAACATATAAATAAAATATTTGTGATGACACTGTTCCTTTAAAATTGGGCAGGGCCGGACCTCCTAGTTCCTCTGGGCATCGCAACACCCTTGAACGTAGCCGTACTTTCTTGTAAGCCCATATTAACTTATTAATAAAAGAGGCCAAAGTAGCTATCCAAAACCCATACTGGTAAATCTAAAACTTTTGGCAAAACCACAATTTTAATTAATGCCACTTGATCCATAAATCACAGCGGAAGTTTCCCAGATATTTGAAATTTATTTCTATAATATGATAGCAATGGGGTTAAATTCAGCTCCTCAGTCATTTGCAAGTAGAGAAATACTTAATTTTATTTAACATCATCTTTAGACCTCAAGGGTAACAATTCTTATTTGTTCAAATTTATTAGTTATCCCATGTATAGTTATTCATATCTTATATATTGGATTGAGATTTGAGTATCTTCAAGAAAAAATTGTCATCTGCATCTTCTATATATTTTCGAAAGTTTGTTTGAAGCCCGATTTTTTTCATTGGTTTAAAATCAGGGAATAGCTATTTTTGATTGGACACGCGTTCCCCAGGTAACGGATTGCACTGACGGGCTCCGCCCCTTATTGATGACGTAGCAGCCCATAATTGGCTACAACGTACATCATTCGATGACTTCTGGGACCTGCAGTAATGATTAATCCCCATCACTGGTCATTTATAATCAAGCACCGCAGTAATACCGCATGCAGATCACACAGCGATGTCAGTGACATCTGTATAACGTGTTCTTCTATAAAACACAGCTGCCGCAGAACCTCTTATTCAGATGTACAGAACTGTAGCTGTCGCAAAATCGCGGCAAAACGCCACGACCGCTACGTCTGAATAATCCCGTCAGAGATGAGACCCTGATTTTTAGCTACGAAAAAAAAAAACATTGAATTTGTACCTGACACCTTTGTTCCCAGGCTCTGCGCTCCATCATTGTGTGCGGCCGCCTCAGCTCCGTCCTGCAGCCGCTTCTCGTGCGCGCAAAATGTGTCATGTGACGTCCGCAGTTTCCCACGCTGTCACGTCCTCACAGGAAGCGGGTGAGTCGGGTGAGCGGCCGCCGCCTCAGTTTTGGGGTCACATTATGTGTGGAGTTTGAGGTACAGCGGCGGCTCAGCATCTCCTTCCACTGCCGGTGAATGTCATATCACTGCAGGACGCGGTCTGGACGGTGAATCCCGGAGGAAAGGATTACTAGCTGGAGTAATGGTTACCCCGAGTTCAGTAGTCCTCTATGTATCCTCTCACTGAGGGTATGCTGAGGGTTGTAGTACCTCCTCAGGTGCAGAGCTGCTCATCTATTAAATAGACACGTCGTCTGTATCGTGTGAAACTACAACTCCCAGCATGTGGCCGCACCACCCATAGAGACCAGAATTACAGTGACAGGACTGCAAAAACTCATTTTATTAAGAATGAAAAAAATATATATAAGGTGATGATGTATATAACATAAGTGAAATCTAGAATAACTGGTATATAATATATACATAAAATACCTGCAACTGGTGTATAACGATACATAACTGGAATATAAAACATATAATTTAACGAATATAAAACACAATATAACTGGAATATAAAACATCGATGCCAAATGGGCATGAATGAGAAGTCCCCGCCCCTCATCCACCACTTCGTAGTTTAGTCTAGGAGCACTGGCTTAGGACTTTTATTTCCTAAAGGGAATACAATTTTTTTGTTCATGTGATAATAGTGTTAAAGATATTTAATGGTGCTTCCAATAACATTGAGTCCGGTGTCACCAGTGTTCCACCCGTACTTACGGACCCGTTTTCTCTGCACTAATCGGCAGCTCCTTCTCTCTATCAGTGCTGGAAAGAGAGAAGGGCCAGCCCTTTCGGGCAGAGTTTCCGCAGCGATTTAAAGTAAAAAGTTCATACGTACCGTTGTCTTGGTGACGCGTCCCTCTTGACATCCAGCCCGACCTCCCTGGATGATGCGGCAGTCCATGTGACCGCTGCAGCCTGTGATTGGCCTGTGATTGGCTGCAGCGGTCACATGGGATGAAACGTCATCCCGGGAGGCCGGACTGGAGGAAGAAGTAGGTAAGTTAACTTTTAATACTCTCTAATTATTATGCGGGTCATGCTCCCATATAAAGTATGGAAGCACGGTCCGTAAAAAGCAAAAACAGGACATGTCCTATCTTTTGCGGAGCCTTTCTACGGCACGGACACTTTCCTGTGAATATACAGGAAGGTGTCCATGGGCAATAGAAGTGAATGGGTCCGTAATTACGGACTAATTCTACGGTCGTTTGCATGGGGCCTTACAACACATAATTGGGTATTTAAATAGTGAGCTTTTACTCTATCTATACCGTAAGTCAACCTCCCGAGCAACGCCGGGTATAAAAGCTAGTATTACTATATAGCCCTGACGCACCCAATCCCTTTACCCTGCCGGCTCTACCATTATTGTATAAAGCATAGGAGACCATGGGCAGCCGTTTCTCTTGTCTCTATAAATGTTAAATGACTGGATACAGGAACCACCAATACTAACCTGGGCAGAAGGATTCTCTGTTCTTATTCCCAAAACTAAATAGATCAAGGCATAATCCACTGTAATTAATTTAAGAAGATTCAGGAGAAACACATCTAGATTGTAAATGTTTGGAATATATATATATATTTTTCACATAAAACAAAAAGATACAAAGTTCTCATCCTTTGAAGGATGGTTAGGTTTGTTTGGACACGAGAAGCCAAAATGTTCATATTTATATAGATAGTATTTAAAGGGAAATCATGGAATTTACTTGGCAAGAACAAATTGTTCTTCGTATAACTTGTTTATTATCATAAATTATAGATTAAGAAAGTGTTTAGAAGTGAACAATATTGTATATATAAAATGTTCATGGAAAAGTTATATACACAACCCATTATTTACATTTATATACTTTATGAGTAACATGATTCAAGTGGAGGCCGGCTAGATTGAATACATTGTTCAGCATTTGCATCTTCAATAATAAATACTGTCATCTTTACATAGAATTGATGAATTGCTGATGATCTTTATTTTTTATTCTCAGGCTTTGGAAGAGGCACAGAAAGCTATACAGCAACTGTTCGGCAAGATCAAAGACATCAAGGACAAAGCTGAGAAGTCTGAGCAAATGGTAAGTAGACTATTCACCAGAACGTGGTTTAAGTTGTTAATAGCACTCTACAGCGGGATGGTTTTAACCCTTTCCCTGCCAAGGACGTATCCCATACTTCCAGGCATGGAAGGACTTCAGTAGCCAAGGAGGTATCTGATACATGCTTGCTACCAATGGCTCTAGATCACAGAATGCTCCTCTCATAAGCGTTTTCCCTCTCAAGGAGCGAATAAGGTTGCAAAGTAGCAATGTCCAGGAACCCCTTCAGGACCAAACGCATCAGAATTTAGGAAGAAGGCGACAGCATCCACCCAGGTATAGAAATGTATCAAAAAAATATTTATTCCAGCATGACAAAAATGCAACCTTTCAACTCACGCAGTGGTACAATGTGTTACAATGTGAACAAGCAAACCTATAAATAGTTGTGTATTTAGATGGAGACATACCAGATTCCGATTCCCCAGCCTGTACTACACGCTGATGGATCATTCACAGAGCATGCACCGGCATCTTTCGCTTGTTACTGCGCATGCCCAAGTGAGAAACAGTCGTGCGGCCAGCCTCAAGGATACCTGGCAACATCGGTAAGCTGACCATTGTCCTACATTTGCCAGGAACTAACCAAGGACTGAAAGCTGAATAATCGCTGAGTTATGTGATTGCATGGGCTCTAATGGAGGAACCTCATGTGTTGCATATTAGAACTGTATTTTTGATTAAACATAATGCACAGGAATGACTATTCTCCTGATTTATTGACATAAGCTCGGCAAATGCGTCAAATAATGTGGCTTTTATACAGGGTGGATAAAGTATAGACTCCAATGACACAAACTCTGAGTTTGGGTTTATGCAAAGAGCTGGTACTGATGACTGTCCATCATGGTGGATCATGTCCGGTACTGCACTTCACACATAACTCCAGATAGCCGTTTATATTATTGTTTGAAGGGGAGATGAGTTTGTTGCTTCTCCGTCTCGAGGGTATGAGTGATATAACAAGTTAAATATAAAATTGATATGTCTGTTTTATAGTGGGGATAATGCCTACTGCGGATCCTAGTGGTTTTCTAATGGTGGTCACGGTTTGGATCTTACGTGAATCCGTAAAGGGCTATTTATAAAATGATTGGATGCTCTCAGCTCCCCCAGATGGATACAACATGGCGCTCTTTTAAAGTCTATATTTGGGGTGTGCATAACATATAACATCACCCTGTGGGGATTATATAGAAGAAACTAATGCAAATACATGCTCAGTGAAACGTCCATCAGCGTATAGTACCGGTTGGGGAACCGGAGTCCGGCATGTATCTATTTAAACACACATTGGCACTTTATATTATATGCTTTGTAAAAGGATTCACTTACATAAGCTTAATCGGTTAAGTATACATCTTGCAAATTATTAATGAGGGGAGGAATTCTACTGTCGTTGGTGGACACATTGTTCTGTAAAACTATTTTATAGATTGGTTTGTTCACATTGTATGATTCATGAAAAAGACCCCTGCGTGGGTTGAAATGTTAAATTTTTGTCATTTTGGAACAAATGCTTTTTTGATACATTACTACACCTGTGTGGATTTTTTTCCCCAAACTCGAGCAGCAATCTAGACTGAGCTAGACTGGACTAAAGTGAAAGCTGCAGAGATTTGCAGCTCCTGCTTCAGCCTGTGTGGAAGAGCAGTATCAATTATTCTCCATCCCCTTTCAATTGTTATTATTTCTAGACTTTAAACTGGCTGAGCATACCTTGATCCAACTTTTCGTTAAGGGCTTGACCAGACTTCACCCTTCATTCCACTCTTCTGTGCCTCGTTGGGAAATTAATCTGGTTTTACTCGTCCTTTTGGCTCCTGCATTAGAACCTATCACTTAGGTTCCTAACATTGAATACTACTTTAATGTTGGCTGTCACAAAGGACAGAAGAGTGGGCTAGATACAGGCTATCTCCTTCAGGGCTCCATATCTAACCATCTTTGAACATTGGATCTTTGTCAAACAACAACCCGCCTTTCCTCTCAAAGTCATCTCAAAAACCTTCCTTCTGTGCTAATCCATCTAAAAAAAAATTTATGATGTACATAGGTGTGTAACTCAACTACCTTCTGAGAACTGCGGATTTCAGGAAACAGGACCATCTCTTTCTTCAGTACCAGGGCAAGAACCGTGGATGTGGAGCAAATAAAACCCCCTATTGCTCACTGGATAAAACTTACTATCACATCCTTCTATCAGGCTTCAGACAAATCTCCTCCAGAAGGCCTGAAAGTCCACCAGGGAAGTTGTTACCTTCTGGGTGGTTGTTCAGCCACATCGACTAATCCTTTATCCTTTAAGTACTACAAGGTCCTATCTGCGTCAGTTCCACCCGGATTGTCTTTTCTGTCATTCCTGTTATCGAAATGTTAGAAAAAGATAATTACACTTACCGGTTATTGGATTTTCCATTTACCTCTACAACAACACCGAGTGTTCCCCACCAAATTCAATTGTCTTACTATGTCTTTGTCAGCTAGTTAAATTTATATTCCTTTTTTTCCTGTATCATTTTAATGTCCTGTGTTGCTACCTGTAAAAGGTAACTGGGAGGAGACCTTTATTTTTTGCATGCATGTTGTTCCTGTCCCTAGGTTGTCGGGAAAACCCTCCTGCTAGTGCCGTTGAGGTTAACGGGAAATCCAATTACCGGTAAGAGTAATTATTATGTTCATGGCATGTCCTGTGGATATGCCTTAAACATATATCATATGAGGGACTAAAAACATACAGACATGTAATATAGGTGAATTTCACGTTCATTGAAATTTTATGGAAGCTTCCTTAAAGACCACTTGCAAACAGTTCTGGTGATTTTGTGAAGATACGGAAGTGTATGAACGATGCACATTTTGAACATCTATTTTAGGAGGCGTTGTGGGTTTCTTTTTCTGCTTGGGTCAAACTTTTAGGCTGCGTTCACACGGGGCGAATACGCTACGTAAAAAGCACGCAGCCTGTCCACCCTGTGCGCCACAGGAAATTCCATCCGAAAAATCGCACTAAGCTGGTGCAATTTTTCGCCCAGATTGTTCGCTGCGGAAACTGCAGCATCCGGCTGGCTTGGCAGCAGGCCAGCCTCCTGGGATGACGTTTCATCCCCGGAGACTGCTGCAGCCTTTGATTGTCTGCAGCGGCGGTCACATAGGAGGAAGTGTCATCCCATGGCCGGCCCACTGATGTCATCCAGGCCGGCCTCCTGGGATCACATTTCATCCCATGTGACTGCCACTAGAGCCAGTGATTGGCTGCAGTGGTCACATGGGATGAAACGCCAACCCTGGAGGAAGAAACACAGACTTCTGGGTAAGTATAAGATTTTTTTATGAGTTGCGGTTTTTTGAAGCAGAATCGCTGCGAACCCGCCGCAAAAACGCAACAACTGCTATTTGTTGTGGGTTTTACCTCCCCATTGAATACAATGGGGAAAACCCACAACAAATAAGCAGTGTTCACGCAAATACAACTGACATGCTGCAGAATAAAATTCTGCACCGCGCGTCAATTTCTGAGCGTTTTTTTCCCGCTCTGTATTTAAGCAGCGCGTAGATAAGATTTGTTCTATCTCATCCTCTTTGCTGCTACTTTATTATGCTGCGGATTTTTCGCAAACATTTCCGTTGTATATACGCAACGTGTGAACTAACCCTTAATCACAATTATTAACTTTAATGCATTTTTTATTTTTAAAGAAAAAAATTACACTTTGATGCAAACTGCATGAAGGCGTCTGTATGTGTAAAGTGCTGAATGACATTTTACCCATTTGACGGATGTCTACTTTCAGAAAATATATGGATATGGGGTTTTATATGAATTTTTGTATAGCCCAAAGAAATTATGCTGTTTTAGCCATTAAACGTGTTAAGTTTAAAAAAAGCGTTTGTTTTATTATATACTTGCATACTGCTTTTGTCCTGGGTAGTCTTCCCCTATATGCGTCAGAAAAAATTAAGGGAAGCTGCAAAAGATCATGGCCATAGTGCGCGTGCTGCTCCTTTCAGAGGTCAGAAGGAAGTCATCCATTCATCATAATCTCTACCTGTTGTCTTGCAGCGCTGGATTTAAATCTAACCAAGGGCTCCATCTGCATTTAGTTTGTATAGTCTTCTGGGTTTATGTGGGTTTTCTCCCACAATCCAAAAACATGCTGATAGGTTAATTGGCTTCCTATAAACTTGACCCTAGTGTGTGTGTGTAATCTTGAATTCTGGAATTCAGATTGGGATCCTCATCGTATGTCGTTATATAGGTACTTGAAGCTAAAAGTAAATAATAAATAATATAGTCATGCTCGATTCTGCATAATTTCCTCAAGAAAGCTTTCCTCAGAAAATTCCATGTGGTTTTTCTGAGTATCTCTCACAAGCTAACATGGTGCAAAAAAGACTGCGCAGAAAACGGCAACATACATTAAATCCAAACTGTGTGTGATCCAGGCCTAAGGCTGGAATCGCACACAAAGTTCTTGTGCCAAAGCCAGGAGTGGATCAAAAAAGAATGGACAGTACAAAGGAAAGACTGATAGTTCCCTCTTTTTTTGTATTTACTCCTGTGTTTGGCTCAAAAAGCTGCATCAAAAACTGCCACGAAATCTGAATGTGTGATTCTAGCCTAAATCAAGTTATGATCAATCTTGTGGAAACAATGGGGAATAGAATTCCCCCCGGCAACTCTGCACTAGGTTAACCCCTTCCCGCTCAGCTCAGTACTATTACGTTGAGCTGAGTGCATCGTTCGCGCTCAGCACAATAAATGTACTGCACTGAGTAAACACCGCGCCATTTAATCCCGGTGCATGCTTGAGCTGTGATACCTGCTGTGATACCAGCAGGCTATCACAGCTCAATACTCCGGGACCAATTGCGGTGGTCCCACCCCGGCGAGCTCTGCTATTGGTTAGTCGGTGAATACTAACCAATAGCAGTGATCGCATACATGATTTCCTGCCCCAGACCTCACATCCTCCCGCACCCGCCCTGAACTTCTCTGTTGGCGCTAGAGAGTAGATCAGAGCGGTTGTGTCAAGAGAATTGTGCTGAAAAAAACATTAAAAAAAAAAAGCTTGAAAAAGTTACTTTTTTGTGCTTCCCACCTGCTTCATCCACTTCCCACTCGCTTCATCCACTTCCCACTCTTATCCTCCTTCTCCTTGTGTTCCTCTTGTCATCCCCGTTTTTGGTCAGTTCCTATCACTGACCACTTCTTAGTCTTCAGGGCCACATTTCTTGGTCCTTGTGGATTATTTTTTTTCTTTAAAATACAAAAAACAAAAAAAAATATAAAAATGTATTAACCCCTTCCCTCTTTAGCCACTTTTGACCATCCTGATAGAGCCTCATTTTTCAAATCTGACATGTTTCACTTTATGTGGTAATAACGTCAGAATGCTTTTACCTATCCAAGTGATTCTGAAATTGTTTTCTCGTGACACATTGGACTTTATGTTACTGGCAAAATTTGCTCGATACGTTCAGTATTGTGAAAAACACCAAAATTTTGCAAAAAATTGCAAGACATTTGTAAGACAGGCAGTTTTGTGTGGTATAATTAACATCCCCCATATGTCTACATTAGTTTGGCATTGTTTTTTAAACATCCTTTTATTTTTCTAGGACGTTACAAGGCTTAGAACTTTAGCAGCAATTTCTCACATTTTCAAGAAAATGTCAAAACGCTATTTATACAGGGGCCAGATCAGTTGTGAAGTGGCTTTGAGGGCCTTATATATTAGAAACCCCCATTTTAAAAACGGCACCCCTCAAAATATTCAAAACAGCATTTAGAAAGTTTCTTAACCCTTTAGACGTTTCACTGGAATTAAAGCAAAGTAGAGGTGAAATTTACAAATTTTTTTTTTTTTTTTTTGGCAGAAATTCATTTTTAATCAATTTTTTATGTAACACAAAGATTTACCAGAAAAATGCAACTCAAAATGTATTTACCAGATTCTGCAGTTTTTAGAAATATCCCATCTGTGGCCCTAGTGCGCTAACGGACTAAAACACAGGCCTCAGAAGCAAAGGAGCATCTAGTGGATTTTAGGGCCTTATTTTTATTAGAATATATTTTAGGCACCATGTCAGGTTTGAAGATGTCTTGTGGGACCAAAACAGTGGAAATCCCCCAAAAGTGTCCCATTTGGGAAACTACACACCTCAAGGAAATTTTCTAGGGGTATAGTGAGCATTTTGATGACACAGGTTTTTTCAGAAATTATTGGAAGTAGGCCGTAAAAATTAAAATCTACATTTTTTCAAAGAAAATGTAGGTTTAGCAAATTTTTTCTCATTTCCACAAGTACTGAAGGAGAAAAAGCACTGTAAAATTTGTAAAGCAATTTCTCCCGAGTAAAACAATACCCCACATGTGGTCATAAACGGCTGTTTAGGGACACGGCAGGGCTTAGAAGGGATAGAGCGCCATTTGGCTTTTGGAGCTCAAATTTAGCAGGAATGTCGCATTTGCAAAGCCCCTGAGAGGACAAAACAATGAAAACGCCCAAAAAGCTACTCCATTTAGGAAACTACACCCCTTGAGGAATTCATCTAGGGGTGTAGTGAGCATTTTAACCCCACAGGTGTTTCATAGAATTTATTACAATTGGACAGTGAAAATAAAAACAATCCTTTTTCTTCAATAAGACGTAGCTTTAGCTCAAAATTTTTCATATTCAACAAATAAAAGACAAAAAGAACCCCAACATTTGTAAAGCAATTTCTCCCGAGTACGGCAAAACCCCATATGTGGTCATAAACTGCTGTTTGGGCACACGGCAGGGCTCAGAAGGGAAGGAGCGCCATTTGGACTGCAGATTTTGCTGGATTGGTTTCTGGGCCACTGTGGGACCAAAACAGTGGAAACCCACCAGATGTGACCACATTTTGGAAACCACACCCCTCAATGCATTTTCCTAGGGCATGTTAACCCCTCAGGTGTTTTGTAGAAATTAGTGTGCACTCGATGTTGCAGAATGAAAATGGGATTTTTTTTCCATAGATATGCCAATATGTGGTGCCCAGCTTGTGCCACCATAACAAGACAGCTCTCTAATTATTATGCGGTGTTTACCGGTTTTAGAAACACCCTACATGTGACCCTAATCTTTTGCCTGGACGTTCGACCAGGCTCAGGAGTGAAAGAGTACTATGTAAAATTGAGGCCTAATTTGGCAATTTACAGAGTATTGGTTCACAATTGCAGAGGCTCTGATGTGAAATATTAAAAAGAAACCCCTGAGAAGTGACCCCATTTTGGAAACTGCACCCCTCAAGGCATTTAATAAGGGTGTAGTGAACATCTTCACCCCACAGGTCTTTTCCATAAATGAATGCACTGCGGATGGTGCAAATTAAAAATTAATATTTTTCCCTAGATATGCCATTTCAGTGGCAAATATGTCGTGCCCAGCTTGTGCCACTGGAGGGCGGATTTTGCTTGTTAGTAGTTTTGTTTGAGTATTGCTGGTTTTACCGTTTATAATGTGGGGGTACATGTAAGCTGGGCAGAGCATATCAGGGGCATAGTCAGGTGGTATAATAATGGGGTAAAAAAACAAAATGATCCATAGATGTGTGTTATGCTGTGACACAATCCTTTCTGCACAGGCCGGTGTCACACTGATATATGGCGTCTTTTCTTATGCCCCTATTGGTCCACACTCCGCACCTTTGCAGTTTGGGTAATTTTGCTGGGAAAGTGTTGTCCTGGTATAATACGGACACTGTCGCTTCCAGCGGATATGTTTGGGCCCTCCCTTTCCTGGTTCCCTAATTTTAGGGCCTTGATAAATCGCCTCTTGAAACAGAAGAAATGTTCCCCACGGGCTGCACAACTGCATATTTTTTATTTCCTGAATTATTGGAGTCTTAAAGAGGCTCTGTCACCAGATTTTGCAACCCCTATCTGCTATTGCAGCAGATAGGCGCTGCAATGTAGATTACAGTAACGTTTTTATTTTTAAAAAACGAGCATTTTTGGCCAAGTTATGACCATTTTTGTAGTTATGCAAATGAGGCTTGCAAAAGTCCAAGTGGGTGTGTTTAAAAGTAAAAGTCCAGATAGGGGTTGCAAAATCTGGTGACAGAGCCTCTTTAACTAATTTAATTTTTTCATAGACGTAGTGGTATGAGGGCTTTTTTTTGCGGGACGAGCTGTAGTTATTATTGGTACCATTTTGGGGTACATACGACTATTTGATCACCTTTTATCCTTTTTTTTGGGAGGCCAGGTAACCCAAAAAAACGCAATCCTGGCATAGTTCTTTTAGTTTTAATTTTTTTACAGCATTCACCACGCGTTATAAATTACATGTTCCCTTTATTCTGCGGGTCAGTCTGATTCCGTCGATACATCTTTTATAGCACTTTTTTATGTTTTACAACGTTTTGCACAGTTTCTTTTGTAAAAAGAATGTATTTATTCTGTCGCCAAGTTGGGTGAACCATAGCTTTTTATCTTTTGTCGACGGAGCTGTATGAGGGCTTGTTTTTTGCAAGACGAGCTATAGTTTTTATAGGTACCATTTTTGGATACGTGCGACTTTCTGATCACTTTTTATTCCAATATTTGTAGGGCAAAGTGACCAAAAAACAGAAACTCTGGTATAGTTTTTTACGTTTTTTTTACGCTGTTCACCGCGTACAATAAATAATATAATATTTTTATAGCTCAGGCCGTTAAGGTCGCGGTGTTACCAAATATATATGGTTTATTAGTATTTTTTCAATAATAAAGGACTTGATACGGGAACAGGGCGATTGTGTTTTAATTTATTACTTGAAACTTATTATGGTTTCAAACTTTTATTTTTTTCAAATTTTTTTACACTTTTTTATACATTTCTTACACATTTTTTCAAGTCCCACTAGGGGACTTGAAGGTCCAACTGTCAGATTATTTTTTTTTCTAATACATTGCGCTACCTACGTAGTGCAATGTATTAGATCGGTCAGTTATTCACTGACAGCAAGCCGATTAG
The DNA here is from genome assembly GCF_050947455.1 of Rhinoderma darwinii. NCBI lineage: Eukaryota > Metazoa > Chordata > Amphibia > Anura > Rhinodermatidae > Rhinoderma > Rhinoderma darwinii. Next base: position 232,188,210 of record NC_134688.1, read on the forward strand.
GCTTCGCCTCCCGGCGGGGCCTAATCAGCTTCTGTAGTGGCAGAGCAGGAGGCTGCTAGCAACTGCTAAGATGCAGCGATCGCTTTCGATCGCTGCATCGAAGGGGTAAATGGCAGGGATCGGAGCTAGCTCCTGTTCCTGCCATTACAGATGGATATCAGCTGTAACAAACAGCTGACTTCCGCCGCTGATGACGCCGGATCAGCTCCTGAGATGGCGCCATCTTGCCGGCGGCTATGAAAGCCGAACAGGCTCCGCCGCCGGGCGGATCCTGACTGGCTTCCGTGCTAGGCAGAACGGGAGGCCAGTATTAGGCCTCCGGTTGCCATTGCAGCCACCGGTACCCCAGCAATTTAATTGCTGGGGTTCTGATGAGCTGCAAACACCTTAAATGCAGCGATTGCGTTTGAGCACTGCATTTAAGGGGTTAATGGCGGGGATCTAAGCTAATTTCGGTCCCCGCCATTACAGCCGGATGTCAGCTGTAAGATACCACAAAATGTTGGAAGCACTAGCTTTCCATGACGTATCCATACGACAAATGTCGGGAAGGGGTTAAAATTTAAAAAAAAAGTTAGTTTAGAAAGTTATCATTTAGCTAGTTTTAGTATTCAGGTTAGTTAGTGTCAGGAAACCGTCAAAAAGCATAGTTAGGTTTTGTGTCAGGGAATTTAGCATCCGGAATCCGTCACTGTAATTAGGTTTAGTGTCAGGGAAGCTCGGAATAATCTAGTTAGGTTTAGTGTCAGGCACTCGTCACCGTAGTTAGGTTTAGCGTCAGGGAAGCTCGGAATAATCTAGTTAGGTTTTGTGTTTTCGTGTTAGGAACCCTCACCCTAGTTACTTTTAGTGTACGGAAGTCCACTCATTCTATAAAAACCAAAAAATAAGTGTTGATTAGCAATTATAGTTTTATTTTGTTCTTTTCAAGTTTTCTAACGTTTTTTTTTTTTTTTTTGCTGTATACACAATACACGTGTCTAAGCTAAGCACACAATTTACACAAGTCACACATAAATAATAAAAGAGGACTATGAAATTCTTGCCTTCGACACAGACTAGTCGGATGGTGAGACTTTTTTTTTTTGTCAACCTCCTCATCTAGTGAAGAGTAGGGACCACCTAGGAGACGTCCCAGGACCACCACCACAGTTGAAACCCCCGAGAGAAGTGACACCGTCGCAGTTGAAACACCCGAACGAAGTAACCCCATATGAACCCCCACACCAGACAATTGAGTCCCATTTTCCCGAGTATACGGGCATTTCGGGGATCAAATTCAACACGGCAGGGCTCAGTGAGATAGACTTTTTCCAAGTTCTTTTTCACTGATAACTTTATAGAGCTTATGGTCTCCCAGACAAATTTATATGCCCAACAGTATATTACGAAGTACTCCACATCATTTTATGCCCAATTCCACAGGTGGACCCCTGTAGATGCAGCAGTGTTGGGCAAGTCGTGGGGACTTCACTTGAACATGGGGCTTCTGAAAAAGCCATCCATTAGGACCTACTGGACCACAGACATCTTATACCACACCCCGATGTACCGCATAGGCAAGTCCAGGATATGATATGAGGCAATACTTAGCCTCTTACATTATGCTGATAATGAGCAGTGCCCACCCCAAGATGACCCCAGTTTTTACCGTTTGTGTAAATGGAGGCCCGGTTTGCCCAAGCATACACCCCTCAGAAGTGTATTTCTATTGAGGAGTCCCTGGTACATTTTAAAGAGAGGCTTCAATTCCGCCAGTACCTGCCGAGTAAGAGGGCAGGGTATGGCGTGAAGATGTATAAGCTGTGCGAGAGTGCATCAGGGTATACTTACAAATTGAGGGTATATGAAGGGAAGGTCGCCAGTATTCAGCCCCCAGAATGCCCCCCTTTGTGTGTGGATTTGGTGCACCCACTGCTGGACCAGGGTTACCACTTCCATCTGGATAATTTTTATACCAGCGTCCCACTCTTCAAGTGCCTCGCTTCCAGAAGTACTGTGGCATGTAGCACTGCTAGAAAAAAACTGAGCTTCCTCCCTAAGACTCTGCTTGGGCAAACACGAAGGGGTGCGAGCAGGGCACAATCCAGCAGCATCATATTGTGTGTCAAGTACAAGGACAATAGAGATGTCCTTGTATTGACAACAATACATGGCCACACCAGTACCCATGTACCAGTACAGAGATACCCAAACCAGATTGCATCCTGGACTATAATAGGTACATGTCATATCAAGTCCTGAAGCCCTACAGTGGCATGAGGAAATCGAGGGTGTGGTAAAAGAAGCTGGCCGTGCGCCTCATACAGATTGCATTGTACAATGCGTACGTGCTACATCAATGTGCAGGCCAGAGGGGAACTTTCCTGGAATTAACCAAGAGGTGGTTATCAAAAACCTAATCTTTAGGGACGAGGAAGGGGGGTGTATTCAGTACTTCTGGAAGCGGGGGTCACACGCATTGTACCAGGGCAACACTTTCCAGGAGACCTTCCCCAAACTGGCAAGAAGGGAAGCAATCAAGAGGTGCACAGTCCGCTCAAAGAGGGGGATAAAGAAGGACACAATATACCAATGTGACACATGTCCCGAAAAGACAGGGCTCTGTATTAAAATGTTTTAAAATTTATCATACATCCCTTAATTTTTAATTTAACCCAGTTTTATTTACCATGATGCACTCCGCACAGCTTATCCCCCTCATCTTTCCCTTCTGAGCCCTGCCATGTGCCCAGACAGCAGATAACAGCCATATGTAGGGTAATGCCGTAACCAGGAGAACACACATTACAATTTATTGGGTGTATATCTCTGATGGCGCATTCTAGGCACAATATATTGGACACTGAAATGGCATACTTATATAGAAATTTTCAAATATCACTCTACACCAACTGCTGCGCATTATCTTTTAGACCATACCTGTGGGGTCAAAATGCTCACTACACCTCTAGATGAATGCCTTAAGGTTGTAGATTTTAAAATGGGTCGCTTCTTGGGGGTTTCAACTGTACTGGTACCTTAGGGGCTTCTGCATTCATGACTTAGCACCAGAAAAGCTCCGATAGGACAAATGGTGGTCCTTCCCTTCTAAGCCCTGCCGTGTGCCCAGGCAGCAGGTAACAGCCACCTGTAGGGTATTTCCGTACCCTGGAGAACCCACATTACAATTTATGGGGTGTAAATCTCCGGTGGCGCATGCTGGGCACAATATATTGGACACTGAAATGGCATATATGTATAGAAAATTGCAAATCTCACTCTCTGCACCATCTGCTGCGCATTATCTTTTACACAATACCTGTGTAATCAAAATGCTCACTACACCTCTAGATGAATGCCTTAAGGGGTGTAGTTTCCAAAATGGGGTCACTTCTGGTGGGTTTCCATTACTTTGATACCTGTGGGGCTCTGCAAATGCGACATGGCACCCGAAAACAAATCCAGCAAAATCTGGACTCCAAAGAACACATATCGCTCCTTTCATTCTGAGCCCTCCCATAGGCTCAAACGGCAGTTTATCACCACAAATTTGGTATTGCCGCACTCAGGAGAAATGGGGTATTTTATTCCCAAATTACATATTATTGGAAATAATGAAGAAAAAAATTAATTCACAACCCAATTTAAATAAGTTCTGTGAAAAAACTGTGGGGTCTAAATGGTCACAACACCCATAAATGAATTTCTTGAGGGGTCTAGTTTTTAAATTGGGGTGTTTTATGGGGGTTTATAATACATAGGCCCCTGAAAGCCACTTCAGAAATGAACTGGTAGCTACAAAAAAAGGCTTTTTAAATTTTTTTTGGGAAAATATGACAAATTGCTGTTTATGTTCTAAGCCTTATAACGTCCTAGAAAAATAAAATCATGTTCAAAAAATTATGGCAAGTTGACATATGGCAAATTTTAATTGGTTACTATATTGTGTGGTATAACAGTCTGCCTTACAATCAGATATATTTATATTTAAAAATATGCAAATTTTTCAACATTTTCACTAAATTTTGCTATTTTTCACAAACACTCAATGTATCGACCAAATTTTACCGCTAACGTAAAGCCCAATGTGTCACAAGAAAACCATCTCAAAATCGCTTGGATAGGTCAAAAAATTCCAAAGTTATTACCACATAAAGTGAATATTGTCAGATTTGAAAAATGGGGTCTGAGCCTTAAAGGGAATATGTTGCGAGAAATTATTTTTTTTTTGTTAAACAATTATTATTTGAGTGATTACACATTGTTTCATTTTTTCACAAGTCAGGAAATATTATAATTTAGATTCTAATTTATAACATTTCCATGTGCTGGGCACTAGAGGGAGCACTTCCCAAAATTGCAGCATGGTCAATGTGGTAAAGCAACCTCATTGCTTTATGCTGCAAATTTGAGGTAGACACACTTTCTCTAGTGTCCTCACACAATTCCCCTCCCTTATTCTGGCTAGTGCCAGGAGAAGGAGGGGGTTTGAATCGTCAAACCTCCTGCACTGTGTGCCGCCATTTTCTGAGCGACTGCACAGTGTAGGAGGAATAGATACAGTGCTCAGCAGACAGTATAACACAAACATGCACAAACGTAAAACACACATCACATACATGAACATAAATTACCTGCTCCTGCTGCCTCCGCTCCTATTCCTTGCGCCTTCGCTTCCTTGAACATATTGCCGGAAGCCGCGGCCAGAAGTCGTCATCTTACTTTCCGGCCGCGGCTTCCGGTCCACATGAAAATGGCGCCGGATTTCGCTCTGCGAAAGACAGACCAAAAGGGAGGTGTGGGAGCGGCTCATGCACCGTTCCCACACAGACGGCGTACGCTATAGTGAATTGAACGGCTCCCGTTCGCATTCTCTATGGGGTTGTATGTGTCGTTAATCGACACATACAGAGATGAAAAAAAAAATGGCAGCCCCCATAGAGAGGTAAAAGTAAGAAAAAAGTAAAAAGTAGAACACAAGAACACAAATAAATAAAATTTATTTTAATATCATACTAAAAGCAATTGGATAAAAAAAAAAAATTCATGACACCTTCCCTTTAAGGCCCAAACTAGGCTGCATCCTTAAGGGATTAAAAATCAAAATTTATTTAAAGAGATGGTCTAGTTCATAAATCCCATTTTCATGTAACCCATTTGGGAATTCTGAGCTAATAGAGGGAGATTCCTCTGTTCCGGATCCTCATTTTCTGGCCAGAGAGTAGAGCGGTTCCAAAGTGTCTCTTGCTCTTGAAGTCCTGTCCTGCATTACACAGACAATCTATTGATTTGAATAGGCACAGCATAATGCTTAATTTTCCCTGTGGTTCCCCCGCAGATTACAGCTGATCACTGGGGGTCCCAGCAGGGGGACATTTTTTATGCTGAGATCAGCATAATAAAGGGATCCTTCTAACAAAGAAGGATTTGTTGGACAATGCCTTGAAAATATTCCCAAATTTCTCAAAAGTTGATGTAATGGCAGGAGTATGGCGCTCTTTTCTGGTAGGCACTGTCACTGTGCCCACAAGATTAGCAGCAGGACCATGGCTCTAATGCACAGTTTTGGTCCTGCTGAAACTGCCGGGATCGTAAAGAACTCTGATCCTGGGAGTTTACCCTCTTTAGTTGCCAAGGTCAATCGCGACAGTGGCATCCAAGGTGTTTGACAGTGAGAAGGGGTTCCCTGTCTCAGCCCATTGGCGCCTCGCCGATGGGTTGCCATGGCAGGCGAGGACGTGGCCTAATAGGTAGCCTGTCAGTGTACCACCGACTGCCAATAATGCTTTGGAATACTATGTATTCCAAAGCCACATACAAACGATCAAACGAGCACTCCTACAATTCCCCTAGTTGGACAAAAAAAATATAAGTATTTTAAATAGTGATAACGTTTTGTAAAACGAAAACAAAATAAAAATGTTAAAAATTTTTTTTTTTTACAACTAATTTTTCTCTTTTTAATTTGTTTACCATTAAAAAAATAGATATTTGGTACTGCCGCAATCGTTACTACTTGTCGAATAAAGATAACTTACCGCACGGCGTAAAAAAAATCTAACCGCAAATAATGCGTAATTGCTGTTTGGTTTTTGTTGTTTTTTTTTTTTTGTTTTTTTTTTCATTCTGCTTAAAACATTACCTTCTAAAACTGGGGAATGAATTTGCTTTGCTTTGTGAAAAACAGGACCAATCATTGACTTTAGTGAACAGTTTGAAGCACAAGTGTGAAATGGAAGTGACTCCATTTCCAGTATGTAACCTGGCAAATATATTGCTATACAGTGGATATAAAAAGTCTACACATTAAATTGCCAGGTTTTTGTCATGTCAAAAAAATCAGTACAAAATGAATAATTTCAGAACTTTTTCCACCTTTAATTTGGAGGGGAAAAATAAAAATAACAAAGCTACATAATGTGGTTGCATAAGTGTGAACACCCTCTTATAATTGGGGATGTGGTTGTGTTCAGAATTAGCCAATCACGTTTAAACTCACGTTAAATAGTAGTCAGTACACAGCTGCCATTATTTAAAGTGATTCAGAGTAATCCCATATAAAGTTCAGCTGTTCTATTAGGATGTTTCTGACATTTTCTTTGTTGCATGTGACCGCAAATGTCATGTCCGTAAAGAGCTTGCAACACATCACAGGGATCTGACTGTTGAAAGGCATCAGTCAGGAGAGGCGTACCAAAGAATTTCCAAGGCATTAGATATACCATGGAACACAGTGAAGACTGTCATCAAGAAGTGGATTACATTTGGAACAACAGTGACATTGCCAAGAACTGGACGTCCCTTAAAACTTGATGAAAAGACAAGACGAAAATTGGTCCTGGAGGCTACCAAGAGGCCTACAGCAACATTGAAGGAGCTGCAGGATTTTCTGGCAGGTACTGGTTGTGTAGTGCATGTGATAATAATCTCCCGTATTCTTCATATGTCTGGGCTGTGGGGTAGGGTGGCAAGATGGAAGCCTTCACTAACAAATAAAAACATCCATGCCCGGCTATGTTTTGCAAAGACCTATATCAAGTCTGCCAAAAGCATGTGGGAAAGCATGTTCTGGTCTGATGAGACCAACGTTGAACTTTTTGGATATAATTCCAAAGGGTATGTTTGGAGCAAAGCCAATACTGCACATCACGAAAAGAACACCGTACACACAGTGAAGCTTGGTGCATGCAGCATTATGCTTTGGGGTTGTTTTTCAAGATGGAGGAAATTATGAACCGTTCCAAATATCAGGCAATATTGGCACAAGTCCTGCGGGCCTCTGCTAAAAAGCTGATGATGAAGAGGAATTTCACAATTCATCACAACGACGACCCAAATCATAGCTCCAAATCAACAAAAGAATGGCTTCACCAGAAGAAGATCAAAGTTTTGGAATGGCCCAGCTAGGGGCCCAGACCTGAATCCTATTGAAAATCTATGGGATGACCTGAAGAGGGCTGTACACAGGAGATGCCCTCGCAATCTGACTGATTTGGAGTGCTTTTGCAAGGAAGTGTGGGCAACAATTGCCAAGTCAAGATGTGCCATGCTGATAGACTTCTACCCAAAAAGACTGAATGCTGTCATAAAGTCAAAGGGAAATTCAACAAAGTATTAGTTTAAGGGTGTGCATATTTATGCAACCACATTATTTTTGTTCTTTATTTTTATTTTTCCACCCTAGAAGATTTCAGTTTGTTTTTCAATATAATTTTACAGATTATAGGTGACATTAAAGGTGGAAAAAGTTCTTAAATTATTCATCTTGGACTGATTTTGTAACATGACAAAAACCTGGCATTTTAACAGGGGTGTAGACTTTTTATATCCACTGTAGTTATAGGTTCGGTACAATATGGGACACATGCATGCCATGTGTCACTTAAGGAGCACTTTATTAGCCCTGGGTATGTCTTAGAAATTGTACCAAAATTAGAACTAAATTACCATCATTTACAATTCCATTGTTTTACAAATTCCATCATTAACCAATATTGTATGCCTATTCCAAGGTGAAAGAAATCACACGGGATATTAAGCAGTTGGATCATGCCAAGCGCCATTTGACCACATCAATTACAACATTGAACCATCTACACATGCTGGCCGGAGGAGTTGACTCACTGGAGTAAGTTTGTTAGCTGTTCTGACCTCGTTGATATTTCTGTGATCCGTTTAATTTAAGTTACATGTTCGCTCTTTGTTCTCCATGTTAGAATTCTATATTTCTAATTAGATTTCAAAGTGTATATATAAACCGTTTAACCATAATATTAAAATCACTGACCGGTGAAGTGAATTAAATGGATTATCTTGTTACAATAGTGCCTGTCAAGGGGTGGCATACATTAGGCAGCAAGTGAACAGTCAGTTCTTAAAGTTGATATGTTGAAGCAGGAGAAATAGGCAAGAGTAAAGAACTGAGCTATTTAGCTAGATGACTGGGTCAGAGCATCTCCAAAATAGCAGGTCCTGTGGGGTGTTTCTGGTATAGAGTGGATAGCACCTACTAAAAGTGGTCCAAGAAAGGATAACCAGGGCATCGGCAGCAGGGTTATGGGCGCCCAAGGCTCATTTATAAGTGACGGCTAGCCCCTCTGGTCCGATCCAACAGAAGAGCTACCGTGGGACATATTGCTGAAAGAGTTTATTCTCCCTATGATAGAAAGGTATCCGAACACACAGTGCATCGCAGCTTGCTGCGTTTGGGGCTAAGTGGCCGCAGACCACTCAGAATGCCCATGCTAACCCCTGTTCACTGCTGAAAGTGCCTACAATGGGCCACGAGCATCAGAACTGGACTATGGAGCAATGGAAGGTGGTGTTATGGCCTGATGAATCACATTTACATTTATATCATGTGTACGGCCAGGTGCATTGCTAACCTGGGGAAGAGATGACACCTGGGTGCACTATGCAAAGGAGGCAAGCCGGCGGGGAAAGTGTGATTCTCTGGGCAATGTCCTGCTGGGAAACCTTGGGTCCTGGCATTTATCTGGATACCCTGCCACACTACAAAAATTGTTCACCAATGGCTTGAGAAACCTCACAAAAATGTTCAAGGTGTTGACTTCCAAATTCCCCAGATCTCAATCTGATTTGAGCATCTGTGGGAAGTGCTGTTAAAACTAGTCCTTTTTTTTTTGGTGGCCAAAACCTGCAACTTACAGTTTCCATAATCTTGTAGAGTCCGTGCCTCGATGGGTCAGAACTGTTTTGGCGGCAGTAGGTAGACCTACACAATATTTGGCAGGTGGTTTTAATGTTATGGCTGATCGGTGTATATATAATGTGCTGATGTGTATTGATGGATTAAGTACATTTTATTATATTTTTTTTAGAGCGATGACTAGAAAAAGGCAGTATGGCGAGGTTGCCAACCTTCTCCAAGGGGTAGTGAATGTGCTGGAGCACTTTCAAAAGTACATGGGTATACCACAGATTCGACAACTCTCAGAAAGGTGAGTTTATTGTTAGAAAAAAGTTGGGAGGATTTATCAAAACTGGTTCAAAGAAAAAGTGGAGGAGACCATGTCAGCTTGCTGCTTCCATTTTCCTACGAGTTTTAGAAAGATGGGAGCTGAAATCTCATTGGTTACTATGGACAAATATGTATATATTTTTGCACCGGTTTTTTAAAATGTCTACCAGTATTTGAGTTTTTTCCTATTTGTGATGTATGTTAAAGTGGGTATTCCTATCTCGGACATTTATGGCACATCTACAGGATATGCCATTAATGTCCGATAAATACGGGTCCCAACTATGGTACTCACACCTTTCTCTAAAACTGGGCCCCTGACCGCATCTTACCTTCTGTCGCTGAACTCAGAACACTGAGTTAAGAGGTGGCTGGGTTTTCCGGAATTAGCTGTGCTCGCTTTGCTATGCTGCATGAAATGCTACATAAGCTACACTGTTTCAGTAACTCCCGAGTCTTGGAAACCACATAGCTCACTGTGCTACGCTGTTTCCGTAACTTTGATTTATTTCTATGGGAGTTCTGGAAACCGTGTAGCAAAACGCATTCCACTGTTTCTGGATAACCCGGCCACCTTGTAACTCCGTGGTAGCCCAGGGACGGAAGGTAGGATGTGAATCAGGGGGGCCCATTCTAGAGATAGTTGCGGGTCCAACCTCTGTTACCCGCATCTATCGGACACTTAAGGCATATCATTTGAATATGCCATAAGAGTCCGAGATGGAAAAACCCATTTAATAATAAATTCCTTCACATGATATTTGACAGAATGTGATAATAAACTACTGCCTAAAGGCCTGTTTATACTGGCCAATTATCAGATTCCGTTGTTTCAGATCTTGAGGCCTCAGCTGGAGATCAGGCTGTCTTTGTTAACACACACATCCATAAAACAACCATGGTTCCTAGATTTCTACTCAGAGCTGGAATTGTCTGCTCATATGTTACAAAGTTTTTTTTTAATCAATTTTACATAATGACGGCTAATGTCTGAACACTTAAAGCATACCTAAACGGTCATATCTATGTGCATGAGGAATAACACTATTTCTGGCCGTTATATTACTTGTATTCTGCATTTTTTAGCAAGCTCTAACTCTAGTTCTCAGTTGTCTCTGAGCTAGAAGATGGAACCTAATGGCTAACATGTCTTCTATACACAGAGATAGGAGAGCAGGAATCTCCTCTTCTATGTGTGCTATCTATCACATATATAGAAACTGCAGCAGGAAGCGATTATACAGGAGTAATGTGCAGTGTAGCTGAGAATCCAGCACTGGAGTGAGACGTAATACTTACCAGGAAACTGCTGCAGCATCTGTCTGTGTCTTTTTCCGCTCTGCTCCTGCTCCCCCTCAGTTCTCCATAGACTTCTATCGGTAGCATGTCTGTGCCTCTTTCTCGCTCTGCTACCTCTTCCTGCCCCCTTCCCTCTTCATAGACTTGTTTTGGCAGACTGTGACGAGACACACCTCCACTATCTGCAGTTCGTTAGTTCTGTGCTGTAAATTAGGATGGATTTTGCTTGACAATATAGGGTGGACAGCAGATTACAGGAAGGGGCACCCCTAGGGACAGTGACTTCACACGGAATTTGCATGGATAAAAACAACATTTTAACAGTAAGTAAATTACAAAGTTGATCTATATCAGGTATACTATTTGATTAGTATACGCTGTTTGAAAAGTTAGTGTCCATTTAAATATTTTAGGCTAAAATTCACCTTTAATTGCCTCCATCAGATTTTAAAAGCAATCACCTAACTGCTGGATCCCCACCTATGGCTAAAATGGGGGACCCAGATATCCCCAGCAGCATTACTGCGGCAAGGACGAGCATACGACCTACCGCTTCATTTAAAATCTGTGGCACTGATCAGAAATGGATGTAACGGTTGGTCCTCGGCCGATCTAACATTTATCTCCTACCCAGTAGATAGGCTGGAATACCCCTTTGATGAATTTTTAACGACGAAATATACAGCAGAGTCCAGATCATAAAAAGTATCAATAATATAACAAAAAATGCAAACAATACACCAGATGCAGAAACAATAAATCAGAAGTACTAGAAATAGTCAGTGTTATTTATATGCAGTTCACATTTAGTTTGTGATTAGCTTTTCCTAGTCTGTTTGTCCACAATATATACTTTTTGAGACTGGTTTCATAATGTAATCTCTTTTCAGACCACCTCCACATTGTTCACAATCAATTACACATTTCCATCATGTATCCTACGTCTTTTTCTTATCAGTGGAAACATTTGGAGTCATGGAGCAGTTTAAAGTTTCTCAGGCATTGATCACTTCAGGATAGATGAGCCCTTAGATGCCATCTCTCTTTTGAAATGTCAATGGGAAACATGGTGGATAGTTTAGCTCTGATATTTTTAGTTGCATCTTTGCCGAGCCTCCTTCCTGATGTTTACATTTTGATAACCGTTCCATCTGGTTGTGATAGGAATCGCGATTTGTGCGGAAATGAAAGGCACACCCTGCACATAGCTTACATCTCCACTGTTCAGAATAAGGAAATATATTTTGTGTAAGCCAGAATAAATAGACTCGTGGGCAGTTGCTTCTAATTTCCTTCAGTGACAACAGCTAAAATTGGGCTTTTCCATATTTGCTCTATGTATAAAATGCATTTTATATAAACCAGACGTAAGCATTTTTCCCTTCAGAAGTAAATGTTGAGAGCAATGGCGAATACTGACTCCATTTAATTCTATAAATAAAAAATAAATTAATGGGCAGGGTGTATCATTAAGCATCATGTAAGAGTTACTTTGATGGAATGTGTCAGGACATGCGCATCAGAATTATTTTTGTGTTTAAAATTAATTTGAGTGGTTTAAGTTGGTTCAATCATCTTTCCAGAAATTTGGAAGTGTTCCAAAATGTTTAAAAAAAAAACTTTATCTCACTTGTACATTTTTTCACAGAGCTAGCTTGAACAAGAGGAAACTAATAATGAAAACACGGATTTGTATAGATAGACAAATGGATTTCTTAAAGGAACACTAAGCCTAGAAACTAGTGATAAAAGTAAATCTACTTGCTCACGCGGTTTGTCAGCCTGCAGTATTTTCTACACGCTCCTAAAACACAAAATTGACTTCTGATCTATTCCAATTTTGTCTAAAAGGTGGTGCAGGGGGCATGGCTTAATATTCTTTGTCTCCTATTGCAGACAGGGCAGTGAGGATGGGAGGAGGGATTCCTGCTGCAGCCAGTTGTCTTATAGCCAGAAACAGGATTGTGAGGGGAAGGGGTCCCTGCTGAGACACATAGAGAAGAATTCTTTATATTGTAAAGTGAGACAAAGGAGAGCAAATACACACACAAAAAACAATAGCAGTTCCTATGTTCAGTTTGCTATTAATGTATTCGATTGTGATCATCTTAAAGTGTACCTATTGTTTTTTTTTTAGTTTTTTTTTCACACTTTCCATTACTGCTATCTGGAAGAGTACATAAAACTCCTCAGCCTCAAAAAATGCATCTACAGCCGTGTGAAACAGTAAATTCTAGGCAGGGAGAACGGGGAAGCTGCAGCAGTATCCTTCATTGTCTGTCTGAGACTCATGCTGGGAGAGGCCCCGTTCACACACAGTTTTTTGCAGGCAGAAAATTCTGCCTGGAAAAATCAGCTCCGTATTTTTTAAGTGGTTTTCCACCACACGCGTTTTTTTGATGCGGTTGTTTGTCACGTTTTATTTTAGCTATTTCTTCAACATACAGAGGGAATAACCGGGAGCGTTTTTGCCGAAAAACGAGTAAGATAAACGTAAAAAATTGAGGCAAAAAAAAAACGGGTTTATTTCCGTCTCCCATTGATTTGAAGCGATTTTTTTGAGGCGGAAAACACCTAAAGATAGGGCATGTTGCTTCTTTTTCCCGCGGGCGTTTTTTTTTGCTCGCAGGAAAAAAAACGCCCCCACCTCCCACTGAAAACAATAGGAGGCAATTTCGGCCATTTTTTGCCGCGGTTTTTGCCTCGATTTCCGTGGCAAGAAACTCAGTGTGAACAGGGCCTTAGAGACAATTCTATTGATTTAATATTGAGGTTTTCTAAGACTTTCTTACTGTTCCATTCGATCCAATATAGCTTTGTGTTGTAGTATAACATTGATCTAGAATGGAGAGACCCTATTTTAGTTGTATCTCCCTCCCTTTGCTTTATACACAGCCTCGGCAGAAGGCTAATATTCATCCAGGTGCAGACATTTTTCAGGGAAGGCACACAGGGCCAGGATAGAAAAGACAAAAAATGATGGCCATGTACACTACTGTTCAAAAGTTTGGGGTCACCCAGACAATTTTGTGTTTTCCATGAAAACTCACACTTTTATATTTATCAAATGAGTTGCAAAATGACTAGAAAATATAGTCAAGACATTGACGAGGTTAGAAATAATGATTTTTATATGAAATAATAATTTTCTCCTTCAATCTTTGCTTTCGTCAAAGAATGCTCCATTTGCAGCAATTACAGCATTGCAGACCTTTGGCATTCTAGCTGTTAATTTGCTGAGGTAATCGGGAGAAATTTCAACCCATGCATCCAGAAGGCCCTCCCACAAGTTGGATTGGCTTCATGGGCACTTCTTGCGTACCATACGGTCAAGCTGCTCCTACAACAGCTCTATGGGGTTGAGATCTGGTGACTGCACTGGCCACTCCATTACAGATGGAATACCAGCTGCCTGCTTCTTCCCTAAATAGTTCTTGCATAATTTGGAGGTGTGTTTTGGGTCATTGTCCTGTTGTAGGATGAAATTGGCTCCGATCAAGCGCTGTCCACAGGGTATGGCATGGCGTTGCAAAATTGAGTGATAGCCTTCCTTATTCAAAATCCCTGTTAACCTTGTACAAATCTCCCACTTTACCAGCACCAAAGCAACCCCAGACCATCACATTACCTCCACCATGCTTGACAGATGGCGTCAGGCACTCTTCCAGCATCTTTTCAGTTGTTCTGCGTCTCACAAATGTTCTTCTGTGTGATCCAAACACCTCAAACTTCGATTTGTCTGTCCATAACACTTTTTTCCAATCTTCCTCTGTCCAATGTCTGTGTGCTTTTGCCAATATTAATCATTTCCTTTTATTAGCCAGTCTCAGATATGGCTTTTTCTTTGCCCCTCTGCCATGAAGGCCAGCATCCCGGAGTCGCCTCTTCACTGTAGACGTTGACACTGGCGTTTTGCGGGTACTATTTAATGAAGCTGCCAGTTGAGGACCTGTGAGGCGTCTATTTCTCAAACTAGCGACTAATGTACTTGTCTTGTTGCTCAGTTGTGCAGCGGGGCCTCCCACTTCTCTTTCTACTCTGGTTAGAGCCTGTGTGTTCTGTCCTCTGAAGGGAATAGTACACACCGTTGTAGGAAATCTTCAGTTTCTTGGCAATTTCTCGCATGGAATAGCCTTCATTTCTAAGAACAAGAATAGACTGTCGAGTTTCACATGAAAGCTCTCTTTTTCTAGCCATTTTGAGAGTTTAATCGAACCCACAAATGTAACGCTCCAGATTCTCAACTAGCTCAAAGGAAGGTCCGTTTTATAGCTCCTCTAAACAGCAAAACTGTTTACAGCGGTGCTAACATAATTGCACAAGGGTTTTCAAGTGTTTTCTAATCATCCATTAGCCTTCTAACACAGCAAACACAATGTACCATTAGAACACTGGAGTGATGGTTGCTGGAAATTGGCCTCTATACACCTATGTAGATATTGCATTAAAAACCAGACGTTTTCAGCTAGAATAGTCATTTAGCACATTAACAATGTATAGAGTGTATTTCTGATTAATTTAATGTTATCTTCATTGAAAAAACTCTGCTTTTCTTTCAAAAATAAGGAAAATGTATATGTTTTGTATGTTTGGGATAACACATATTCTGCTTGAATGATTATTGCATAAGCATCTTATGTCCTTTCAAGTTGTGTTTGTGTCACAAAGGTTTTTTAAATACTAAATCCACTGATTACTATTGAGATTTTCTACCCGGTCCTTAAAGGGGTATTCCCATCTTAGGCTTCGTTCACATCTGTGTGAGGGCTCCTCCGTTCAAGTGTGCCGTCAGAGCTTTCCGTCAGGGGAACCCATGAGCGGAACCCTAACTGAAAGAAACGGAAACTATAGGTTTCCGTTTGCATCCCCATTGATTTCAATGGTGACGGATCCAGTGCAGATCCGATTTCCATTTGTCACTGTTGTGCAAGGGTTCCGTAGTTTTAACGGAGTCAATACCGTAGTCGACTGCGCTATTCATTTCTTTAAAACAACGGAACTTCTGCACAACGGTGACTAGGGTTGTCACAATACCAGAATTTGGATACTCTATACCAAAACGATAATTTGCCAACAATAATTTAAAATAAAAGTTCTTCCATTTTCTCATGTGAGGCGCGTAGTGTGATGAATTTTGAACCTCCATGTGCCTCACATTAATAGTAATTCACCCCATCATGTCCCTCAGTCATAATGGACAATATTGGGTTAATGTGTGAGGTACATGATGAGGTTAATTACGATCAATGTGAGTCACATGGAGGTTCAAAATTCATAATACGACGTGCCTCACATTAATAAGTGAAAGAAAGCAGTTTTTACTTTATTTTTTTTAACCGCGTGAACATGATAAATGACGCTATAAATTTGTTATTACGGTCGCGACGATACCGAATGTATATATTTTATGTATGGAGACTTTTTTGATTTTAAGGTTTATTGTAAAAAATTTGTTTTTTTTAAACTTTAATGTACTGGCATATATCTATATGCCAGTACATTAGCCTGTGTACTGATAGTACACCGACAGTTGTTTGGACATACCTAATTATGCCCTAACAACAAGAAATATGGTCAGACAGAACTGGGGTCCTTCAATGGACTCTGGGCTGTCTGCCCATATATGGTATGTCCCTCGATAGCATCACAGGGATTCCCTGTGACGCGATCCAAAGGGCATCCCCCTTCTCATTTTCCCCTTGAACGCTGTGGTCAGCTTTGATCGCAGCATTCAAGGGAATAGCGAGGGAGATGAGAGGTTTCTCTGATCTCCGCCGTTAGAGTAGGGCTGCGGTTGTGTAATACAGTAATTTCCCCACTCCTGACAAGTGTGCGTGCATGGTGAGCATGAGGTGATGCGGCCTGCTCTGCACTAATGAGCTGTGGCGCCGGCACTGAAGACAGAACATGGGGGTGTTTTGTAGTGTGCCCGCCGTGTTCTGTCTTCAGTGTCGGCCACATCGCATAATACTGACTGCACGCACACTTGTCAGGAGTGGAGTAATGGCTGTATTACACGGCCGCACCCACGCTCTGACTACATTCATGTATTACAATACTGAGCTGTGCAGCCGCACAGCTTAGTATCTAAATATTTGAATTAGCGATATTGAACCGATTGAGGGTGCATGGCATTGAAATATTACTTACAGTGCCTCTCTAGTAACAGTACCATAAGGTGCCCACATAATTCTATTATGTATTGGCCAAAAACCATCATACTTCAGTAGTGCCCAAATAAGGCTGGGTTCACACTGATTTTTTTGACGTGGAAACCGTGCCGCAAAACTCGTCAAAAACCGTGTAAAAAAAACTCGGCAAAATACTCCGTGTGAACATAGCCTAACACTGCCATATGAAAATATTTATTAAAAAAAAATCTATGTAAAAATATCTAAATATCGTGTCAAAATATCTCAGTTTTGCTTTTATAAATATACAGAATGTTTTAGATTTCTGTAGCTTTCTACAAACCGTTCCATTTACTCAAACAGTTGTTTATTTTTGCAGTTCCTCAATCTCCTTGGCTATATACAGTACATACATTACATTTTGTCTCTCAATCTACTTCTTCTGCTAGACGCTACCTGTAATGTTTGTAGCATGTAGGCATGGCTTTGTTAGATATTAGTTTAAATACTAAATAAAATGTACTTCTTCTACTTGTGTTACACGCATGTTTTGTAATGGGACAATTAGGTTCTACAACTTTACTAACGTGATTTATTTACAAATATCCTGTTCCTCATTGAGAAAGTGCAATGCGTTCTTTAATTCACTTTATACAACCTGAAAAGGTTAAATGGGCATAACTAATACTTGAAATGGCCTGGAAAGTATTTTCACTGAGACATAACAACTGTACCACAAGTCGCTGAAGACCGGCTGCCTCAGCCCCTTTTTTATGCTGCTCTCTGCCAGTCCCTGTCTAAAATTTCTGGTAGGCTAAGCAAAAAGAACTTGTGGTTTTGTAACTCTTTACTGCTATTTGAAAGCTTGAGGGAAAAAGATGTGAAAGGCAGGAAAAATTAGGATTTTTTTCTTACTTGGTCTAGATATTGGGTTCCAGGTTGGAATACTCATAAGTTAACATTCTGACTGCCTGTTTTTGATATGAGGACATGATCCTGTGCACTTCGTGTTCCCTCGAACTCCTCTAAAATTGGGTTATAAATGATCTTTTACTTGAGGTCTTTTTACTCTGAAAACAATATGTTGTCAGCGTTGACTATTCTATGAATAAAACAACGGTTTTCCAATATGAGAGATTGCAAAATCATTTCATAACGGGTTATTTTTTTACATTTTTTGCAGGACTTTGTTACTGTTCCATATTGCATCTGTTATGGCTTTGTTTTGCAGTGTGCCATTGATGTAGAATTGAGAAAAAAGAGCCGGTTTTAGTTGTAACTCCCTCCCTTAGGGTATGTTCACACGCAGTGTTTTCAGACATAATTCGGGCATTTTACGCCTCGAATTACGCCTGAAAAAACGGCTCCATTACGCCTACAAACATCTGCCCATTGCTTGCAATGGGTTTTACGGTATTCTGTTCCGACGAGGCTTAATTTTACGCGTCGCTGCCAAAATACGGCGCGTAAACAGACGCCCGCGAAAAAGAAGTGCATGTCACTTCTTGGGACGTTTTTGGAGGCGTTTTTGATTGACTTCATTGGCAAACAGCTCCAATAACGGCCGTAAAATACGCCGCGAAAAACGCGAGTTGTTACAAAAACGTCTGAAAATCAGGAGCTGTTTTCGCTTGAAAACCGCTCCGTATTTTCAGACGTTTTTAGTCACTGCGTGTGAACATACCCTTAGCTTTATACACAGCCTCTGCACATGGCTTCTAGTCATCCAGGTACAGACATTTTTATTGAAGGTACAATAGGCGATAGGGCCAGGACTGACCAGGCACACATTGGTGATCATGGATGTTTTTTGTATGTTTGGGATAACCTACATTCTGCATAAATGACTATTGCATGAGCACCGTATGCCCTTGCAAGTTGTTTTTGTCACACAGACTATCTTATGATCGCAGCACTCCAGAAATAGATTTCAAATAAAGATGTGGTTTATTATTCCATGTTCAATATCAAGCTACTTTTCAGTCCTCTCACAGGACCTTACTCGAGCTTGAGTTCAAATTTTGAAGAAATTAAATTGCATTTCAGTCCAAATACTTGTTCTGATATTGAGAGGAAAATTATGAAGTATAATTTGTGCATTTTTGTTTCTTCCAAAATACATTTTTTGACTGTACTCCAGAAGACTGATCGCAATTGCTGTAGAATGTGGATTAATCTAAGTCTTGAATTGATTATTTATGGTATGAAACTAATGTTAATTTTCCATCACGCAGATTACTTGCTTAGATTGCTACATTTGTATGGTGTAACCGTTTTTGAAAGATGAAGTGAAGAATTAGCTCCATTAAACTTTTGCTGTATTGTTTGCTCTCTTGAGCTAGTGGCCTCAAAACTGTTGACAGAATGATTAGTATAACGGTATTGAAAACCATGTTTGAACTCCCTAGTGCCGCCATCGCAATTGCCGCCTTGGGTAAGGCCACACGCGGCGGCATTGTCCTGGCTGCAACAACCATGTTGACTTCATGTTCAGCGTTGCTGTCAAGTGGTCTGTTGATGGTAAAACGACCATATACCTGCAAAATTGTGCAGCCGTAAAGGGTTTATTAATTAATGGCCACACACTTTTGCAGGTAAAATGCTTTTTTACCCGCAACAACACGTGGCCATATACAGGCTATTTGACAACTGCACTGAACATGGTGCTGGCGTAGTTGTTGGCCGTAGTGCGGCCGGGTCAGTGTCGCCTTACCCTAAGGTGGGCTCTTGATGTGCTGGTGCTGCGAGATGCCTGCTGCTATACCCACCCCTCTTCTCTGAGTAACAGCCCTAGCAGTCAAATGTTTGGCCACTAGAGCCATCACTCAGAATAGAGCGTGGCACATGCAACGCCTTTGCTGGGGAATGTTTGGTTTCTCGGTCATGCAAATTGCTGGACCAAAACAAAAGTTATGTTTACTCTGCCCTTCTCCTCCACTTTATCGCTCTGTCGGCAGTTTTAAAGGACTCAAAACTGCTGACCAATTCCCTTTAAATATAATGTAGTCCTAGTATCATAACAAGAAGCCTCATTAGAATACAAGTTCTTTTTCTAGTGACATTCGGTACAAGGATAACAGCTGGGCTTGGCGTTTGCTGGAATCACATGGTTGAGTCCATCTTTACACGAGACAGTCGGTTTCTCAGAAATTCTGGTTGTTATAAAGCAACAGACCTACACTTAAGTCCGGAATTATTTTAGTATTGGATAAAAAGTGGTTTTCCACAATGATAGATATGTAAGCATAATATTCATATCTGGACAACTTGTTAAAATGATTACTTATAATTTATAGAGTCTATATATTCTTATTTGTCTATTGTATTACTTCTCTGTTTGGCCATCCATTTAGGCATCAATGCTATTTTTAATCTATATGTATTTGTTGATTTCTTTGCATATCATACTAAGGGCCCATAACCTATGTATATTTGCTAGAATTTTTAGACTTAGCCTGCTGTTTGAGGAACTTCAGAGAACTTGGCCTATCTTTTTTCTTCTGCCCTATAAATATAGATAAAGCACAAATTCATAGAATACTTAAAGGGTAACAAAACTTTAAAAAAAAAACTATAAAACGTGTCACAGTGACATGTCAGAAGTTTTGATCAGTGGGGATCTGAGCACCGAGACCCCCACCAATCGCTAAAACAAAGCAGCAGAATCTCGCGGGTCACTGTTGTGCTGCTTTGTTCTAGCGATCGGTGATGGTCTCCGTGCTCGGACCCCCACTGATCAAAATGACTATGACATGTCAAAAGTTTTGTTACCCTTTAATACATAGAATTCGCATTATGCCTAAATTGTCTTTGTATTTCTTGCCAGGGTTAAAGCTGCTCAGACTGAACTGGGACAACAGATACTAGCTGATTTTGAGGAAGCCTTTCCAGCACAGGGCACTAAGGTAATTCCTTTATGGATACTTTTTTATTTTATTTTATCATGAGGCCTAAAAAAATTATTGATGATGTTCACCTTTGAAATTTATTGTACATTTTTATATAGAAAAAAGTTTAGTAACTTTGTAAATACATCGCTTTACTTGTCATGAGTTCCAGCTTGTGTTTATTAGATTCCAGAGTTGCATTTACAATTCTCCTTGTTGCTATTAGACACACTTGACAAACTTCTTGACAGTCCTGCTAACAGTTATAATACAGTGGGACGATTAACATTTCCTAAGTCTAATGACTGTACCTAACCTGGGGTACATATGATACTTCCCAGAATGCAAATCAAGGAGCAAGCTCTGTGTAGCCAACAAGGAGTTCTGGGAGGTTTCAGCTCTGAAGCCAACAAAATTGTGAATTTCTGAAGGCATCTCTGTAGATTTATCTTATGTATAAACTAGAATGATGTGTGTGTGTGTGTGAGTGTGTGTGTGTGTGTGTGTGTGTGTGTGTGTGTGTGTACATATGTATGTGCATATATATATATATATATATATATATGTATATATATATATATATTTATTTTTAAATCTAAGGATTTACACAAATGGGAGAAAACGCTATCATTAATAATTGACTATTTAAACAAGTTTAAAAGATAAAAATTTCTACCTGTGCTTGCAAAGAACCAGTTACATGAACCAAAATGTAACTTCTTACATCATTTTCAATCAGAGAACAGGCGGACCCAGTAACGTCCTGCGTGATGCCTGCTTAGTAGGCAATGTTTTGGATGTCCGGATTAAACAAGAAATCATCAAGAAATTTATTAGACAGCACCTGTCTGAATACTTAGTCCTCTTCCAAGAAAATCAAGATGTAAGTAGACACTTAAATGTTCTAGATTTACAGTTATGTGAAAACTTTGCATCTAACATTAGGACTATTAAAGGGGTTTTCCGACATCATTTTTTAAATTTAATAAACATTTATATGTGTTACTTCTGTTCAACCTATGTTCGCCATCTGTTTTTATGGCTCAATTTCTTCATTCTATGCCCCCTTAAAGTTATTTTCCAGTTTGTTTATATCGCATTTTGTTGTGACCGGACGTTTCCTGTTGTGAATAAAGACTACAAATCCCATGAATCAAAGCGCCGATGTTTCCTCCCCTAGTAGTTTCTCCCCACTGAAGATCCTGTGTCTCCCCCTGTATTCAGCGCCGCAGTATACAACGGCGCTGAACACGGGGAGAGCATGCCAGTGTGTCTCTCCGCTCTGCGCCAGTCTCTCCCCACTCTGCCACTGTGTCTCCCCGCTCTGCCCGAGTCTCCCCCTGTGCTCAGCGCCGCAGCATTCAACGGTGCTGAACACAGGGAGAGCATGCAAGTGTCACTTCGCTCTGTCACTTTGTCTCCCCGCTCTGCCCGTCTCTCCTTGTGTTCAGCGCTGCAGCATACAACTTTGCTGAACATGAGGAGAGCATGCCAGTGTGTCTCTCCTCCTGTCTCCCCGTTGAACGCAGGGAGAGCATGCTAGAGTGTCTTCCCGCTCTGCCACTGTGTCGCTTTGCCTCTTTGTTTCTCCGCTCTGCCCCCGGAACTCTCCCTGTCTTCAGCGCCGCAGCATACAGCGGTGCTGAAAACGGGGAGAGCATGCAAGTGTCACTTCGCTCTGTGAAGGTCTCCCCGCTCTGCCCCTGTCTCTCCCTGTCTTCAGCGCCGCAGCATACAACGGTGCTAAACATGAGGAGAGCATGCCAGTGTCTCTCCTCCTGTCTCCCCGTTGAACACACGGAGAGCATGCCAGAGCGTCTTCCCGCTCTGCCACTGTGTCGCTCTGCCCCTTTATTTCTCCGCTCTGCCCCTGTCTCTCCCTGTCTTCAGCGCCGCAGCATACAGCGGCGCTGAACATGGGGAGAGCATGCAAGTGTGTCTCTCCACCTGACTTTCCCCGCTCTGTCCCTGAGTCTCTCCCTGTGTTCAGCGCCGCAGCATACAACGGCTTTGAACACAGGGAGAGCATGCCAGAGTGTCTCCCCGCTCTGCCACTGTGTCACTCTGCCCCTTTGTCTCCCCGCTCTGCACCCGAGTCTCCCTGTCTTCAGCGTCGTAACCTACAATGGCACTGAATACAGGGAGAGCGTGCCAGGTGCCGAAGGTTGCTGAACACTGGAATAGAGCATTCGTGTTGGACACTGAGTGTATCAACCACACATGCTCTGAATAGGAGTATAGAGAACATGGTACAACCCATTAACACAGTGTACAGTTACGTCATTTATGACGTGACCGTACACTCAGACTGCCGGAAAACGGAAGTTAGAGCTCATGGACGGGGCTGAGGCGGAAGTTAGAATTTCGGGTTATCGAGGCATCACATGATAGAAGATGAGATACGCCGCTAGGAACATCTTTTCAAACGCAAGTACATTGCAAAAAGATTAGGTTTGACATGTTTAGTTTAACAGGCTTGTATTAATTGGTTCCGGAAAACCCCTTTAAAGGGGTAGTCCATCGATTCTAAATATTACATTTCTTTGTTAGTTAACGCAAAACATTATTTTTTTTCAATTGGAGTAATCTTAAATAATTCCACTGTGTGTGTATATATATATATATATATATATATATATATATATATATATATATATATTCATATTCTTTTTGGAATACCTTCTCAGAACGTATAGCTAATGTTTCCAGTGCTGGGGGGGGCATGCATGCTCAGAGTGATTCTTGCTATTGTGCAGACCAGCCAATGAGAATTGTTGCACTAGAAGCGGCCTCTTCTCACGGGGGCGCTATAAAAAGTATGTATCAACAATATCTAGACACAGAAGCATTTTTGGAAATTATTCAAAATGATTAATTTTATTATTTAGCATGATCTAACAGAAATGTCATATTTAATTGTGGAACAACTCCTTTAAATACTCTTATCTCCCCTTTGTGAACATTAGCTTAGGCTCTGTGGACACTGGCATTTTGGCTTTCATTTTTACAGGATGTATGACTGATCTATCATAATTTGTTTGACGGATCAGTCATGAGCAGATAGGATCCGGGTTTTTCAACCACATTAACTTATATTGTGACTGTCAGGTTTCCGTCAGATAAGTTTTTTTTTTTTGTTTTTTTCTCCACTGGATAGACTCGCGCAGCATTTTACTCTATCCTAATTATCGAAAACAGGATAGAAAAAAACGAACACAAGTGTGACAGCGCCCTATATTACTTAATTTGCTTCACAATGAGCTACATGCGGAGGTCCATCGGCAGCAACTCACAGAGATCAGTGGCGACCATTTGGTGCTCCTTTAGACACTTCTGTCTAACTTTATACCACCTTTTGGTTGGCATCTTAAGCCACGCCCCATTTTCCAGCTAAGTTGACCCCCTTGTTGGATGAGTAACAAACATCTGTTCTTTTTGGTGCAAACTTAAGCCATAATTCTGCCCAAGTAAATCTGCCCTTTTCCTTTTTTTTCTAGTCCTATTTTTTATTTTCTGATTGTATATTTTTTTTATTCTATTTTCTGTACAGAATTACCATTTTTAGCTGCCCTGCTCTGTGAAAACCATTTAGAGATATGCTTTAAAGCTGCCACATACAGTGGATATAAAAGGGTCTACACACCCCTGTTAAAATAACAGGTTTTTGTCATATTACAAAATCAGTCCAAGCTTAATAATTTCTGAACTTTTTCCACCTTAATGTCACCTATAATTTGTACAATTATATTGAAAAACAAACTGAATTTTTTTATGATGAAAAAATAAAGAACAAAAATAATGTGGTTGCATAAATATGCACACCTTTAAACTAATACTCTTTGACTTTATGACAGCATTCAGTCTTTTGGGTAGAAGTCTATCAGCATGGCACATCTTGACTTGGCAATAGTTGCCCACTCTTCCTTTCAAAAGCGCTCCAAATCTGTTAGATTGTGAGGGCATCTCCTGTATACAGCCCTCTTCAAGTCACCCCATAGATTTTCAATGGGATGGGATGGTCTGGGCTCCGGCTGGGCCATTCCAAAACTTTGATCTTCTTCTGGTGAAGCCATTCTGTTGTTGCTTTGAAGGTATGCTTTGGGTCGTTTTCGTGCTGAAAGATGAAATTTCTCTTCATCTTCAGCTTTTTAGCAGTGGCTCACAGGACTTGTGCCAATATTACCTGATACTTGGAACTGTTCATATTTCCCTCCACCTTGACTAAAGCTTCAGTTCCAGCTGCAGAAAAACCGCCCCAAAGCATAATGCTGCCTCCACCATGCTTCACTGTGGGTACGGTGTTCTTTTGGTGATGTGCAGTGTTGCCTTTGTGCCAAAAATACCTTTTGGAATAATGGCCAAAATGTTCAACCTTGGTTTCATCAGACCATAACCTGTTTTAACCTGAGTTTCATATAATAGAAAGTGCATTCAGTAATTATACATTCCTCAAATATCTATAGATGTGGGTGTAAAGTCGATCTCGGCCTAAGGCAAATGGCAAAATGAAAGAATTCACTGGTTAACTAAGACAAACAGTTTCCACAAGTACAAGTGAATAATGAGACTGACAGGTAATATTCAGCAAAAGGTCTGGGTCAAAACCTATACAGCATTATAGAAGAAAATATATATAGTTTATTTGTAAATTTAAACATGGAATGAGAAAAGGGTGAACAGAATAAGGGTTAAGTAGAACCCCCTTTTGTAGTAAACAGGTTAAGGGCTCGGGGGAGAGTCAGAGTCTATATTCGGAAGAAGGGACTGTGGAAGAGGACTGCAGACACCTGTCCCAAATTTTAGTGAACTTGAGCGGGCAATGTCTATGTTGATACAACCACTTCTTGTGAGGCAACATACTTCTTACAATGGATACCCATTCTGCAAATGTGGGGGCATGACTGGACAGCCAGGTTTTGGCTAAGAGCTTTTTGGCATAGTATAACGTCTCCACAACAAAAGTGTGGGTATTTCGTGAGTGTCAGTCTACAGGGTCAGGAGTCAATAGACAAAACTTAGGGCACAGTTGGAGAGGCGTCCCCATCTCATCATTTAAAAATTTAACAACCTGATCCCAGAACCGGGCTACATTAGAGCAGGACCACACCAAATGATAAAAAGAGCCTGATGTGAGCCCACATTTAGGGCATTCGTCCGGCTGTTTGGGACGGAATTTATGCAGTCTGGAGGTTGTATGATATGCCCTATGTATTATATTAAATTGTATGAGTCGCTCATTGTGATTGTAAGATACAGCTTTAGGGGAGGAGAGGGCCCACTCATCATCAGTCAGTGGACCTACATCACCTTCCCATTTTCCCTTCAGTGGAACAAGCAGAGATTCTCTGAACTTACTGGATAGTAAGCTATAAAGTCTGGAAATCAGGTGTTTAACAGGGAAGAAAGTATAAAATTGGGAAGTGGAAAGCTTTGGAAAGTTACCTCACCTGAGCCCAACCTGCAGCTCGTTTAATGTTGCTGTAGGCCTCTTGGTAGCCTCTCAAACTAATTTTAGTCTTGTCTTTTCATCAAGTTTTGAGGGATGTCCAGTTCTTTGTAATGTTACTGTTGTGCCAAATGTAATCGACTTCTTGATGACCATCTTCACTGTGTTCCATGGTATATCTAATGCCTTGGAAATTCTTTGGTACCATTCTACTGACTGATGCCTTTCAACAATCTGATCCCTTTGATGTATTGTAAGCTCTTTACGGACCATGGCTTTTGCTGTCACATGCAACAAAGAAAATGTCAGGAAAATCCGAATAGAACAGCTGAACTTTATATGGGGTTACTCCGAATCACTTTAAATAATGGCAGCTGTGTACTGACTACTATTTAACATGAGTTTAACATGAGTTTAAATGTGATTTGGCTAATTCTGAACACAACCACATCCCCAATTATAAGGGGGTGTTCACACTTATGCAACCACATTATGTAGTTTTGTGTTTTTATTTTTCCCCTCTAAATTATTTCAGTTTGTTTTTCAATATAATTGTACAGATTATAGGTGACATTAAAGGTGGAAACATGACAATTACCTGGCATTTAACAGGGGTGTGTAGACTTGTTATATCCACTGTATATAACATAGGAGGCTGTGAACAGGAGAGGATCCCTTGATTTTTATGGTAGAGTTTTCTAGGCATGCTTTGTGACCCGTGCAGAGGTCATTTTGCAGGGAGGGGAGCTGTGTCCATCATCTATTGTCAGTGGCGGATCCAGTGCTATCTATATAGAGGTGTTACCTTTCATTGTAATCCGGCCTGTGATAGTGAGATGACTGCTGAGAAGTGATCTCTACAGAACGGGAAGGGTCAGTCTATCGTAAGGCTCAGTGGGCAGAGGGAAAACTGCAAGATTTTTTAATTACTTTTTAATATACTTTTTAATATCAATAAAGACATGGGGGAAAAAAAAATATTTAACTTCAAAACTTGATCTAAATCTTAGGTCATTTTATGATGACACATTCCTCTTAAATTCATGTGTCAATTCTGTACTTTTTATATCAATAATTGCTGGGTTCAAAAAGCCAAAACGATTGACTCATTTGCAAATATAATCTAACCTAGTAATATTTCTGACTTAATTTTGGTTTGTTCATCACTATAGTTGTAGCATATGAACAGCGATTAATAGAGAAAATGTCACTAATGTGCATTTCATCATTGTAACCATATTCTGTAGCCATCTTTTTACTTTCTTACATTTGTTTACATGGTAGGTTGCTTGGCTTGATAAAATTGATAGACGCTATGCTTGGATTAAACGTCAGCTGGTGGAATATGAAGAAAAGTATGGTCACATGTTCCCAGGGGACTGGTGCATGACTGAACGCATTGCTGTAGAATTTTGCCATATAACCAGGTAAATTGAGAATGTAAAGTGGTCTTTTTATGGTTTGTTTTTTTTCAAAATGGACTTTTCCCAATTTTTCTATTTTTTTTTATTTTTTATTAATGAACAAGAGATTAGAACTTGTGTGGAATATTAGTTCAGTTTGATATTTAGATGGTTTATGAAGTTGACGTCCTTATTACTTTGTATATATCTTTGTATAATCCAGTCTCAATAACACTCTACATATTGACTGTCATGGGAAAAACATAGCAAACCAAATAATATTGTGAGCAAGTATTCATCCCAGCCAAATGTTGTCTTTAAAGGATAGCTCCATCCTGAACCCACTGAAATATTTTAACGCGACTCTCCAGGCTCCCCGTTACTAAGGCTTATTTGCCTCCGTATATTTGTGGCAATTACCTAATAATCTCTCTGCTGCTTTAGTAGTATGTACTTTTTCAGTCCTTCTTCCTTTGTTATAATAGAAATCAACTCTCCATGCACTGACATGCTGGAGGACTTGTAGTAGTTTTAATACATAGCAGCCAATCTGAAGAGGGAGAACTTCAGCCTGCACCAATGATGAAGCAGAAGGTTGATTTCAGACTACCTCCAGATCCCTGTAGCCACTGCAGCTATGGCTACGTTCATTGCTAAATGCTGTTCTTTCTAGTCACGCTATTCGTGCATTCAAATGACGGAAACCAAGATGGTCCTCCTTTTATAAGTCAATAGGTCTTTTTAAATGACATTGGAATCTGTTGTTCGAAATGTAATGAACGGAAGCCTGGACAAAGATGTGAACAGAACCTTACGACGAAAACTAGGAAGCCGTTCAGGATCTGTCATGTGGCAAATACTACCAACGCCCGTCAAGGTACGATCAGGATGTCTGTCATTTTGATGGAAAAAAATTGCACCGCATGCAGTTTTATTCTACCCTTCAAATTTGATGGAATCTGCAATGGAGGCTTTGAAACATTCGCTGTGATCACAGCTTTGCCTTAATGAGGCTGAGCTAAAAAGCAGATAAGCACTAAAGTTGCAGGTAAGCATAGCTAATGGGTACTAGCATATATCATTTATAATAAGGAATTGTCTTTTAAGCAAGTTCTTGATATATCCTTTAATCCCTTAGCGTGCGTAAATGTACAGCACTGGGTACTTGTACATTTTTATATGCTACCTTTAGAATTCTGTGATAGACAGCTACTACCCCGCGCCAAGAGCCGGGCTGGGAGAAAACTTTAATCTGGACTGTTTTATCCCTGTGATGCTGCAATCAATAGCGATTACTTAGGGCATCTCTGGCAATCTCTATCACCGGGTCTAACGATCTGCTGCTAATTCCAAAGCATTATAATATAAAAATAAAATTGAACAGTAAGGCCCTGTTCACACGGAGTTATTTGACGAGTTTTTTGGCGCGGAAACCGCTCTGCAAAACTCATCAAAAAACGCCCGAAAATGCCTCCCATTGATTTCAATGGGAGTTGGACGAGTTTTTTTTTACCGCGAGCAAAAAAACCACGTCACGGTAAAAAGAAGCGACATGACTGACATCTTGAGGCGGTTTCCGCCTCCAAAACCCCATTTCAATCAGTCAGAAAGGGTAAAAAAAAGACCTCGATGAGTGTTTTGACGAGTTTTTGTCAAACCACTGTGCAAAAAACGTCTGGAGCAGTTTTTGCTGGAGGAATTTTTCTCCTGCAAAAAACTCTGTGTGAACACAGGCTAAAACTCCTCTTGTGGTACGAAAAAAAACCTGTCCTGTAAATAAAGTTTAATAAAATAATTTGTTTTAAAAAATACGCTAGCAAAACCAATCAACTTAAAAATAAACACGATTATTTAAACAAACAAAACTTTTTATTGAATATCATAAAACATTGAAAATATTACCTATTTTTATGTATTATATGTGCCCTTTATTGTCACAACCTATACAAGAAATGTAAAACATAACTTAAGGTTTTCGGAGATCTATGGAAAAAATAATTACACAAAAAAAACAAAACAATGACAGAAATGAATTTTTTGTACTTTCGACTTAACATTTAGTAGTTTTTTATAAAAAAATTTATGTATCAAAAATGTAAATATAAAGTCAAAAAGCAGCAGTTTAAACATGCTTTCTAGCAGTATTTTTTCCCCCAACAACATGCAATAGGTAGAATAGAATGTCCGTATAGCTGCCACTTGTTCGACCTGGAATACTCGCTCAAAAATACCTCCTGAATGAATGTTTGACTGCTGCTTTGACTGAATGAGCGGCAAAACTTTGTTTTATCTGCATTAAGGTACATAAACTGGCCTTTGCCATTATTTACCTGCTCCAGTCGGACGTATAAGAAAAGGTTGCATAGTTGCAGATTTTTTTTATATCTATGTACCAAAAATTTATCCAAAAATAATAAAAAATGAAATGTGTGTGTGTGTATGTATATAGACAAATTGGAGCGCCACTTTAAAGTACTATATGTATAATACCATGAGAGCTATGTCAGGTGCTTCACTTGAAATAGTAGTCTTTATTTATTTTTTTTGCATATTGAATAACTTTGTAGTACATGATTTTAAGGGGAAAAAATCTACCAATTGATTTAGTTTAGTATTGCAACACAAAGCCATCATTGAAGCAATAAGCGGCTACAATAGACAATAAGAAATATACGGCGCCACTTCTTTTAACCTTACATTTCTATTCCTGTGTCTTCCACTTATCTGCATGTACTCGCCTAATAGTTGAACTCTCTCATCAACATACTTGGTTTTGAATTGTTTCTTACATTTTTACTCGTATTGCACCGAATCCACTTCTGTGTTGTTTTTACTGTGAGAGAACCTGTGGAGCTTTATTTTGTGTTACAGAGCACTATATGGAATATGTTGATCATTATCATCATCTTCATCTTTTTTATTTTATTTTTTTATATTCTACAAAGTAGTGGCATTGATTTTATTCTTGTTTATTGTGCCTGGGTTCCCCGTGAACATACCTTTGACTGTTATAATGAAGCTGAAGTAAGGCAGTTCTCGGTCACAAGCTAAAAATATCATGCACTTCCTTTTTACCTCAGCGAAAGGCTTACTCCGTGCGAGGCCTTGAGCCGCCCAGCTATTTTGTTCAATAATTTAATGGTATATTCTGTCCTGAACTTACTCCAGGAAAAAGAAGAAATCCCCTTGAGATGAAAAGTATCTACGCTACCAGAGCTTTTATAATATCCTTTCTACCTGTCATTGTTCTCACTTTAATGAGAACTGCATCGGCTGCCAAAGCTTTGTTCTAATACTCGCTGGCTTAAACCCCTTGAGTTGTGCCCTGAACTCCTCACCTTTCCACAAACAGATTTCTTGCCCAGCACTAATAGTAAAAAGACAAGCCTAAAAGTCAAGTTTCTGTATTTTCCCTACATGGAGAAGCCTATTTCTATGTCACAAAATGACTCGCTGTTCGTATTATTTACTTGCCTCTCGTAGCATCTTTTGCGTCCCCATCAATGTGCACATTACTGGATGTTTTCTTTCTTTTATAAACCGTAAAAGTCAGTAATACATAGTGGCTTCGCTTTTCCCCTTGTACTGGTTTTGATAAATCCCCTCCATTGAGTCAATTTCATGATGAACTCCTTTTTTTCTTTTTTCTTTTTTTATCTAAATAGGTCCAAAATTCTGTTCTGATTAATCTTGTATTGTATATAACTTATACATTAAAACCGTGTGCAGGTCCTAGGCCTCTTTCCCTTTGGAGCTTGCGAAGGACTGCATCCTTGTGCACTTTTTTTTTTTTTTCTTTGTTCAAACTTTTTTATGATACTTGGATGAGAGCGCAATCTTGGGCTTTCAATTAGAAAAAAATCAGTTGCATGACAATTTTAAGAATTATTGATACGTATTTTAAAATATTAAAGGGGTTGCCCGGTTTCAGCAAGTTAATGTTATTTTTGTGTATAAATAGGTTATCCAATTTTTCCATTATACTTTCTGTATCAATTCCTCATCATTTTTTAAGATCTCTGCTTGTTGTTAGTCAGCAGGAACATTCATTGTTTACTTCCAGTGTATAAAATTCTGTCCGTGGTCATGTGATGGACACACAGGTGCTGGGATTGTTAGAAGATACAGCTCTGATACACATACTGTAACGAGCCGTGCACCTGTGTGATCGTCACATGACCAGGACAGTAGTTCTACAGAGAATAATTTTTGGTAAAATCGGGATACCCCCTTAATGATGAGTTTGTCTTGTTATAATAATCATTTGTTATTTTTTTTCCTGTAGAAATGATCTTTCCAAAATAATGAGGACGAGAGCTAAAGAGATTGAGGTGAAGCTACTGCTCTTTGCTATTCAGAGAACCACTAATTTTGAGGGACTTCTAGCGAAGCGTTTCTCTGGCTGCACCTTGACTGACACCGTTGTGGTAAGACCATACTTTGTTTTGTACTACATTGCCTTCTTTATAATAATCTTTACATAGCGCCAACATATTGCGCAGCATTTTACAATTCAGAGCGAACATGTACAGACAATATCAGAAGTTATATAGTGACAAAACTAACAATTCATGCAAGAGGATGGGGGCCCTGCTCGCAGGAGCTTACAATCTATGACAGTATAACTGGGCCTATGTATGGGCTCATGTATTCTAGTCTTTGACAGCTATGATTTTCATCCTTTTTTTCTTTATAAAGACAAATGGGAACGGATTCCAGCATATGGGAGAAGGTTCTCCTTCTTTCCCTTATAGATAGATAGATATATCCCAATGTAAGGGAATACAAAGTTGCACAGCATAAGTATAAACATACATTTATCCACCTATGGGACTTCCACTAATCAGAACTGGGGTTTTGTAAGTCCTGTTTTGTAATACAAGGCAGCCAGTGGTTGGACATTTAGTCTAGGAGTAAGTGAGGAGTGGTTTCTTTAAGGCCTTGTTCACACTGCGCTTAAAAAAACGCTAGCGTTTTTGTAAAGAGCTTTTAAAACGACAAGCGTATTTGACGTGCTTTCATTGTGCTTTCGGTGCGGTTTTTGATGCGTAATCAGGACTCCCATTGACTATTGGAATAAGGCGTCTGGTGCGTTTTCGTCGCGTTTTACGTACCAAAGAATAGACCTGACGCATCTTTTTTTACACAACGTGTCTTTTAAACGCATGCACGTAAAAAAAACGCATTGTATGCACTAACGGCGTGCTTTCCCAATGATGTCAATGGGAAGCTTAAACCAAGTTTTTTTGACGCGTCAAATACACACTGTGTGAACAGGGCCTAAAGGACATATATAGTCCATTTATTATTATTATTTTTGTTTTAATCAATGTTGTATTTCATTTTGAACAACTTTAGTATTGTTTTTTTTATTTCTAAAACCTGTTATACATAGAAGCTGTAACTTGTGTTCAAAGCCTAATCCATCAGGTCAGCGGGACTGACGGCTTCCTTGAGCACTGGTTCATGAACTTTGATGTGATCATTATTAGCCGGACACGTGTTGGACACGCAGGACCAGGGTTTACTGAAGCCGTCAATCCTGCAGCCGTCAATACTTCTGTTTATAACAGCTGCCAGTCATCTTGTCCGTCCTATTGCAAAACTGTATTTTGACGGACCCACATTCTCACGATAAGAGAGGTCCTAAGAGATGTGACCCTCACCTTTTTAGACATTTCTAGAATTTCCTGTCTGAATAGCTATTTGAACACGCTGAGGTTCCTGTGGTTTCTTAGTGACGTGCTTTTCCAACACGGGACTTCGGCAGCCAATCACTGGCTACAGCAGTGATGTCAATATCCACAATAGTCTGTGATTGGCTGCAGCGCTTACGTGTTGGTACGGCACGTCACTCTTCAGCAGAGTTACCTGAGACCAGTGAGGGACCATGGGGCCATCGGCGCTGGAGCGATGGGGGATATAAAAGGCTTTATTCTACTGCCACTCAGGAATGACCCTCTGTTGCTGTGTAGCCCCTAGGTTTGTACAGGCTAGAGAGGGCAAAAATTTGAAATGCATACACGTGACCATTCCTTTAGACGTTTTGTGACCACCTTCCTGTCTGTCCATTTATTTTATTTAATTTATTTTATTAGCACAAACTTAGTGTACCTCCAGTTGTACTCTCGTGCCTGAACAGAGGTCGTGCGCGCAGGAGCGTTTCTCTAGACATTATAGTTTGGGGAGAGATTACAAGTGGAGGGACGCTATAAGTAAAAACTAAAAGTACATAGAAATCATACCAAGTAAATACGATTGAAATAATGTTAGAGGTGTACCTTTTACATTTTCTCATGTGAATTCTTCAGTGCCCCATTTCCTATTAAACAATAAAAAGGGCTGATTCTGATTCAGCCTGACCACTGTAGACTTGGCATTTGATCTAAATTCCTTCCTCAATTACTCACAAACTTGTGGCTGCCTGGAGTAAAAGTAGTCTTTTATTTGTTATGTGGCTGGCTGTGTGAGTTTCTTATGTCTGATATTTTATTGTAAATGATCTCCTTTATTGAGAGAATCTGGGCTACTATATTTATAATATTATTACTGCATGCTTTTACATCTATTGATTTTATAGTATGTATATATTCATGAAGGCATAATTCTACTATTCCTAGAACATGAATGAGTGATACTGTTGTGTGCATTAGCCATAAACCGCAATTCGATCTGTAAGGGTGTATTCACACTGTGTGGTTTTGCTGCGGTTTTTGCCGCACAGCCAGAAACCGCATCTAAGAACGCATGCTTTTTTACTGCGATTAGCAGCAATTTTGCAAATCGCGTCAAAAATGCATGAGTTATTCAGTGCTGGTTTTGGTCACAGGGCCAAGAACGCAGCAAACCGCACTATGTGAATACACCATAATCATTAATAATTTAAGGAGATATAACTGCATGTCAACGACTTCTCTTCCTTCGTTTGATATTGAAAAGGAATGGGACTACTTCTAGCCTGGACTGAAAACTCTCCTAAGCTAGTGATAGTTTGAATGCGCACGATCTTACAACCTATTATTGTCTTGTATTTCTGGACTATCCAAAAAGCCTTTTAGAGCAGAATTTTGCTTCCTTAAAGGGGTTTCCTGTGAATTTGCCATAAATGTCCAATAGATGCAGGTCCCACCTTTGGGACCCGCTCCAATCTCTAGAACAGGGCCCCCTAAACCCCATTCTACATGTTTCTGGAACTCTGTAGCTACGGAAACCGCGTAGTGCGCAGTCCATAACTCCCGTTCACTTCTATGGGAGTTACGTAAACAGCGTAGCTCATCGAGCTCGGCTGTATCTGTAACTCCCAACCATCTAATCAGGAAGCAGCAGTAGTAGAGCAAGGTAGAACGGTGTTTAGGGGGCCCCGTTCTAGAGAGAGGTGCGGGTCCCAGAGGTGGGACCCACAACTATCGGACATTTATAGCATATCCTGTGTATATGACATAAATGTCCAAGATGGGAAAACCCCTTGCCGCCGCATCCATTTATTTTTTTCATTTTAGTTTTTCCTCCCCACCTTCCAAGGCCATAACTGTTTTCTTTTTCCATTGACATAGCCATATTAAGGGGCTTGTTTATTGCAGGACGAGTTGTAGTTTTTAATGGCTCCATTTACTCTGCCGTAATATGTACTGGGAACTGAAAAGAAAATAGCGATTTCTCTAATGTGTTTTGGGTCGCGTTTTTACGGTGTTGACTGTGCGGTAAAAACATGTTAACTCAATGGGATGACTGAGGGGCTTTCAGCCTCTTTCTAACAGGTTAGATGTTGGGGTCGCTGTTACCAGCAACATCTAAGTAGTTAAACGGCCAGGATCATAGTGGTCTCTGATGTCGGCCATCACAGTGAAGTGTCAGCTGTAACACACAGCCGACACTCGCAGAATATGACTCATGCTCAGCCCGGGGATCCGCTCCATATTCCCCTTTCCCACCCATGACGTACGGTTATGTCAAATATTAGGAAAGGGTTAAACTAAGGGCCTCTTAATATGGCTCTTTCAGTCCATATAAGACTGTGAGACTATCGATTTTTTTTGCCAGAGGACATGTAATGGTTAATTCATTAATAGAGTTTAAAAGTGGCCTGGATGGCTTTCTTGAAAGTAATTCTATTACAAGTTATATGGACCCGATTACTGGAGATGGGTCTTTGATCCAGGCATTTATTTTGATTGCCATATGTGGAGTCTAGAAGGAATTTTCCTCTAAGAGGAGGAAAATTGTCTTCTGAGGGGCCCTAAACAAAATTGCAGGAGAATAGGTTCATCTAGATGGACTTATGACTTCTTTCAACCCTACTAATGATGTTACTTTGCTACATATATTGAAATGGTTACTAGTGGGTGAAATGGTATGAATGGTAACTTAAAGAGGCTCTGTCACCAGATTTTGCAGCCCCTATCTGCTATTGCAGCAGATAGGCGCTGCAATGTAAATTACAGTAACGTTTTTATTTTTAAAAAACGAGCATTTTTGGCCAAGTTATGACCATTTTCGTATTTATGCAAATGAGGCTTGCAAAAGTACAACTGGGCGTGTTGAAAAGTAAAAGTACAACTGGGCGTGTATTATGTGCGTACATCGGGGCGTGTTTACTACTATTACTAGCTGGGCGTTGTGTATAGAAGTGTCATCCACTTCTCTTCACAACGCCCAGCTTCTGGCAGTGCAGCACTGTGACGTCACTCACAGGTCCTGCATCGTGTCGGCACCAGAGGCTACACTTGATTCTGCAGCAGCACCAGCGTTTGCAGGTAAGTAGCTACATCGACTTACCTGCAAACGCCGATGCTGCTGCAGAATCATCTGTAGCCTCTGGTGCCGACACGATGCAGGACCTGTGAGTGACGTCACAGTGCTGCACTGCCAGAAGCTGGGCGTTGTGAAGAGAAGTGGATGACACTTCTCTTCAGAAAGCCCAGCTAGTAAAAGTAGTAAACACGCCCCGATGTACGCACATAATACACGCCCAGTTGTACTTTTACTTTTCAACACGCCCAGTTGTACTTTTGCAAGCCTCATTTGCATAAATACGAAAATGGTCATAACTTGGCCAAAAATGCTCGTTTTTTAAAAATAAAAACGTTACTGTAATCTACATTGCAGCGCCTATCTGCTGCAATAGCAGATAGGGGTTGCAAAATCTGGTGACAGAGCCTCTTTAAGTATCTATACCAGGGGTCTCAAACTCGGTCGGGTAAGTGGGCCACATATAGAAAAAATGGGAAGTTGACGGGCCGCATTACTTTCAAATTTGATAAAATACAAAATTATTATTAATCAATTAGTTATTTGAACTACTATAACACTATATTCCTATAATACTATATTACTATAATAATAATGCAACATTACTATAATAATAATAATACTACAGTACTATAATAATACTACATTACTATAATAATACCGCTAGGTTTAAAATTTGAGATATTTCTCCACATGCTTATTTCAACAATCCAGCTTTCCAGTTTAAGTGTCGCTAAATGCAGTCCGGCGGCTCAGTTAGCAGCGTTTGGCAGACACACATGTCAAGATTGGGCAGCCCCTTTTTAGATCATGCTACTGTGCCCTCTGTAGATGCTGCCTCAGTGCCCTCTGCGGATGCTGCCGCCGTGCCCTCTGCGGATGCTGCCGCAGTGCCCTCTGCGGATGCTGCCGCAGTGCCCTCTGCGGATGCTGCCGCAGTGCCCTCTGCGGATGCTGCCGCAGTGCCCTCTGCGGATGCTGGACAGCGTTACTTGCCTATTCTAAGCTCTAATTCTCTTAACCCCTTCGCGCTCAGGTCAGTAATAGTACGTCCTGCTAAGTAGAACGTTCGCGCTCAGGTCAGTACTATTACTGACCTGAGTAAACACGGCGCCATCTTTCCCCGGCGCGTGTCTGAGCTGTGATACCTGCTGTTTCCGACAGCAGGCTATCACAGCTTAGTGTGCAGGGACCGATCGCGGTGGTCCCCGCCGATTAACCCCTTAGAAGCCGCGTTCAATAGCGATCGCGGCTTCTTAGGGGTTAAGCTGCCATCGCCGGCCTGCTACACGATAGCGGGCCGTGATGGCTACTATGGCAACCAGAATCCTAACAATGGACTCTGGCTACGCCATCGACGGAAGCCTAGTGGGTCCCGACAAAATCAGGACCCACTATGCTTGCTGTCAGCGAACAGCTGACAGCTCTAATACACTGCACTACGCATGTAGTGCAGTGTATTAGAATAGCGATCAGAGCCTCCTGCCCTCATGTCCCCTAGTGGGACAAAGTAAAAAAAGTGTAAAAAAGTAAAAAAAAGTTGTGTAAAAATAAGAAAATAAAAGATTTAAAAGTAATAAAAGTAAAAGTCCCCCTTTTTCCCTTATCAGTTCTTTATTATTAATAAAAATATATAAATAAACAAATAAACTATACATAATTGGTATCGCCGCGTCCGTAACGACCTGAACTACAAAACGATGTCGTTATTTATCCCGCGCGGTGAACGCCGTAAGAGAAAATAATAATAAACCGTACCACAATCACAATTGTTTGGTCACTTCACCTCCCAAAAAATGGAATAAAAAGAGATCAAAAAGTCGCATGTACCGAAAAATGGTACTGATCGAAACTACAGTTCGTTACGCAAAAAATAAGTCCTCGCACGGCTTTCCTGATGGAAAAATAAAACAGTTATGGCTCTTAGAATAAGGGAACACAAAAAGTAAATTATACTTTACAAAATGTATTTTATTGTGCAAACGCCATAAGACATAAAATAAAACTATAAACATCTGGTATCGCCGTAATTGTATCGCCCCGCAGAATAAAGTGAATATGTCATTTATAGCGCACGGTGAACGCTGTAAAAAAAATTGAATAAAAAACAATAGTAAAATTGCTGTTTTTTTAGTCACCACGCCACCTAAAAATAGAATAAAAACTGATCAAAAAGCCGCATGCACCCCAAGAAAACTACAATGGATTCCTCAAGGGGTCTAGTTTCCAAAAAGGGGTCACTTTTGGGGGGTTTCCACTGTTTTAGCACCACAAGACCTCCTCAAACCGGATATGGTGCCTAATAAATTAAATTAAATTAATTAAATGTCACCTCTACTTTGCTCTAAATTCCTGTGAAACGCCTAAAGGGTTAATAAACTTTTTAAATGCTGTTGTGAATACTTTGAGGGGTCTAGTTTCTGAAATGGGGTGTTTGATAAGGGTGTCTAATATATGGGCCCCTCAAAGCAACTTCAGAACTGAGCTGGAAACTAAAAAATAAAATAAAAATGAGGCAATACTTCGCTTCTTACATTATACTGATAATGAGCCGTGCCCACCCCGAGATGACCCCAGTTTTGACCGTTTGTATAAACGGAGACCCCTATTAGACCGTTTCAGTGCCCGGTTTTCCCAGCATTCACCCCCGAGAAGTGTATTGAAAGGGAGGCTTCAATTCCGCCAGTACCTGCCGGGTAAGAGGGCAAGGTATGGCGTGAAGATGTATAAGCTGTGCGAGAGTGCATCCGGGTATACCTACAAATTTAGGATATATGAAGGGAAGGACACCAGTTCTCAGCCCCCAGAATGCCCCCCCTTACTGGGAGTTAATACAAAAATTGTGTGGGATTTGGTGCACCCACTGCTGGACCAGGGTTACCACCTCTACCTGGATAATTTTTATACCAGCGTCCCACTCTTCAACTGCCTCGCTTCCAGAAGTCCTGCGGCATGCGGCACTGCTAGAAGAAACCTGAGAGGCCTCCCTACGACTCTGCTTGGGCAAACACTCAGAAGGGGTGAGAGCAGGGCAAAATCTAGCAGCAACATATTGTGTGTCAAGTACAAGACCAGGGAGATGCCACACCAGTACCCATGTACCTGTACGAGGTACCAGTACAGGGACCCCCAAACTAGACTGCATCCTGGACTACAATAGGTACATGGGAGGGGTGGACTTGTCAGATCAAGTCCTGAAGCCTTACAGTACTTCTGGAAGCGGGGCCACAGGCATCGTACCAGGGCAACACTTTTTAGGAGAAGTTCCCCAAACTGGCAAGAAGGGAAAAAGTCAAAAGAGGTGCAGAGTCTGCTATAAGAGGGGGATAAGGAAGGACACAATATATCAATGTGACGCGTGTCCCGAAAAACCAGAGCTCTGTATGAAAGAGTGTTTTCAAATTTATCATCCATCCCTTTATTTTTAATTTACCCCAGTTTTACTCGCTCTGATCCACTTCGCACAGCTTACCCCTCCTCATCTTTCCCCTCTGAGCCCTGCTGTGTGCCCAGGCAGCTGATAACAGCCACATGTAGGGTATTGCCGTACCCGGGAGAGCCAACATTACAGTTTATGGGGTGTAGGTCTCCGGTGGCACATGCTGGGCACAATATATCGGACACTGACATGGCATATATATAGAAAATTGCAAATCTCACTCTGCACCAACTGCTGCACATTATCTTTTACACAATACCTGTGGGGTCAAAATGCTCACTACACCTCTAGATGAATTCCTTAAGGGGTGTCGTTTTTAAAACGGGGTCACTTCTCGGGGGTTTCAACTGTACTGATACCTCAGGGGCTTCTGCACACACGACTTAGCACCAGAAAATTCCCAGTAGGCCACATGGTGGTCCTTTCCTTCTGAGCCCTCCCATGGGCCCA
Organism: Rhinoderma darwinii; assembly: GCF_050947455.1. NCBI lineage: Eukaryota > Metazoa > Chordata > Amphibia > Anura > Rhinodermatidae > Rhinoderma > Rhinoderma darwinii. The sequence continues at coordinate 232,228,476 of NC_134688.1, forward strand.
AACGGCAGTTTATCACCACAAATAGGGTATTGCCACACTCAGGACAAATTGGGCAACAAAATGCGGTATTTTATTCCTTGTGAAAATAAGAAATTTTGAGCCAAAACTACCTCTTATTGGAAAAAATAAATTTTTTTTTAATTCACAGCCCAATTCAAATAAATTCTGTGAAAAAACTGTGGGGTCTAAATGGTCACAACACCCATAAATAAATTCTTTGAGGGGTGTAGTTTCCAAAATGGGGTGACTTCCATTGCTTTGATACCTTTGGGGCTCTGCAAATGCGACATGGCACCCGAAAACCAATCCAGCAAAATCTGTGCTCCAAAGAACACATAGCGCTCCTTTCCTTCTAATACCTCCCATGGGCCCAAACGGCAGTTTATGGCCACAAATAGGGTATTGCCGCACTCAGGACAAATTTGGCAACAAAATGGGGTATTTTATTCGTTGTGAAAATAAGACATTTTGAGCCAAAACTACATCTTATTGGAAAAAAGTTTTTCTTTTTAAATTCACAGCCCAATTCAAATAAGTTCTGTGAAAAAACTGTGGGGTCTAAATGGTCACAACACCCATAAATAAATTCCTTGAGGGGTTTTGTTTCCAAAATGGGGTCACTTTTGGTGGGTTTCCATTGCTTTGATACCTCTGAGGCTCTGCAAATGCGACATGGCACCCGAAAACCAATCCAGTAAAATCTGGACTCCAACAAACACATAGCGCTCCTTTCCTTCTGAGGCCTCCCATGGGCCCAAACAGCAGTTTATCACCACAAATGGGGTATTGCCGCACTCAGGACAAATTGGGCAACAAAATGGGGCATTTTGTTCCCTGTGAAAATAAGAAATTCTGATCAAAAATGACATCTTATTGGAAAAATTGTCATTCTTTTAATTTCACAGCCCAATTCAAATACGCGCTGTGAAAAAACTACGGGGTCAAAATGGTAACAATAACCATAAATTAATTCCTTGAGGGGTGTAGTTTCCAAAATGGGGTCAGTTTTGGGGGATTCCTACTGTTTTGGCACCTCAACACCTCTCCAAACCTGGCATGCTGCCTAAAATATATGCTAATAAAAAAGCACCACCAAAATGCACTAGGTGCTTCTTTGCTTCTGGGGCTTGTGTTTTATTCCACGAGCACACTAGAGCCACATGTGGGACATTTCTAAAAACTGAAGAATCTGGACAATACATATTTAGTAGTGTTTCTCTGGTAAAACCTTCTTTGTTACAGAAAAAAAATAGAATAAAATTGAAATTCAGAAATAAAAACGAAATTTGCAAATTTCACCTCCACTTTGCTTTAATTCCTGTGAAATGCCTGAAGGGTTAAAAAACTTTCTAAATGCTGTTTTGAATACTTTGAGGGGTCTAGTTTTTAAAATGGGGTGCTTTATGGGGGTTTCTAATACATAGGCCCCTCAAAGCCACTTCAGAACTGAACAGGTACCTTAAAAAAAAGGCTTTTGAAATTTTCTTAAAAATATGAGAAATTGCTGTTTATGTTCTAAGCCTTGTAACGTCCAAGAAAAATAAAATAATGTTCTAAAAACGATGCCAATCTAAAGTAGACATATGGGAAATGTGAACTAGTGACTATTGTGGGTGGTATAACCGTCTGTTTTTCAAGCAGATGCATTTAAATTCTGAAAAATGCTATTTTTTCTAAATTTTCTCTAAATTTTGCAATTTTTCTCAAATAAAGACTGAATATATCGACCAAATTTTACCACTAACATGAAGGCCAAAGTGTCACGAGAAAACAATCTCGGAATCGCTTGGATAGGTTTAAGCATTCCGACGTTATTACCACATAAAGTGAAATATGTCAGATTTGAAAAATGGGCTCTGAGCCTTAAGGCCCAAACTAGGCTGCGTCCTTAAGGGGTTAATTACCTTCACTTTTCTCAGTATTCACTACTTTTGTTTATTCATTTTTTTGTTTATAAAATCCTTTGTCTAGTTAGTTTATTTTTTTAATTCAGTTTTTTTTGTGTTTCCAATAGATTTTATTTGCTTACTCTGGTGCCAAAGTAAATCAAAAGTGGATCTTCATTTTAATGGAAATATTAATTTGGCATTTCTTTTTCTTTTTTTTCCCACTAGAAAAAGCCTGAAGTTCAGCCTCCTGTTTCTACTAACCCTTTTCTTGATGATGACAATCTAGCAGAAGAGTCTGCGCTGGAGAGAGATGGTGACCTAGACAAGGTGAGTATTGCACATTTCACCCTCGAGCCCATTCTCTGCAGTCATGTCATATGTCTATTGTTTGGTTTAAAGAAATAATTGCTTTTCATTTTATATTTTAAAGGGTTTGTTTATTTTAGAAAACACATCTTAATACACCCTACTAGGAAATTCTGAGTTAATAGAGCGAGGTCCCCTGTTCAGGATCCAAATCCCTTGGGCAGAGTGAAGAGTGGTTACAAAGAGTGTCTCTTGCTCTGGAGAACCTGCCCTGTGTTACTTACTCAAGACCACTCATGGGTTTGAACGAGCACTGTGTAATGCAGAATTTTTCCTGTGGTGGCGCCCTCCTTAGGTATATGTTGGGAGGACTCCCGACGTATACCTCCGATGGAAGGCTGCAACGTATACCATTATATTGGCATACAGTATGATATGTTGCTCGAAGCTCACCCCCCCTCCCCCCCCCCCCCCCCGGCAGCACGTTACCTGAAGAGCTGTGCTCAGGGAATCTCCTGATGTTACTGTCCATATATGGACAGTGATGTCAGGCGCCACAATGCCGTAGTTCCTGGCCAGAGCATCGCAAGTGATCTAGCCGGGTACTTTGGACCTGACGAAGCTCTTGAAATCACAGTCCAAACATGCTATACTATCCTTCAAAAAGAGTTAAAATAAAAGGTGAACTGACATATTCCAGTCCATCGGAGACCGAATGACGATTCTTTTGGTCTTTGTCGAGCCAATGGGGCACTATCGACATGTTTATCGTGTACGTCAAAATCTTCACATACACGATAAACATAAGGCACAAACGTGATGTGGCATTACCACTGACTGACGGGCTGCTGTGTGTCTAGCTGTATAAAGAATGAAGACAGATCTGATATCCGTAGAAAAAAACCAAAAAGTGTAATGTACATAGAAAACTCAACTCAAATTCCTAGAAATCCATTCAACTTGTACCATTGTCCTTTTGGCCTTTATCCCATATCTATTTAGTGCACAGTATTACAATAGGATTAACAAGTGATAGTTTTGTCTTAAGGGGTTTTCCAGTCCTTAAAGGTTGATGGCCTATCCTCCGGATAGGAAATCAATATCTGATCGGTCGGGGGTCCGACTCCCGGGACCTTCGCCAATCAGCTGTTTTGAAGTGGGTGCAGCTCTGGTACGAGCGCTGCTTCCCCTTCATTTCTACTTGCTCACTGTGAATTATCGACAAAGATGTAGCGGCGATTCACAGTATTACAGCCTTCTGTCATTCACTTCAGTAGGAGAAGGCTGCAATACTGTGAATTGCCGCTACATATGTGTTGACGATTCACAGTGAGCAAGTAGAAATGAAGGGGAAGTAGAGCTTGTACGAGCGCTGCATCTCCTTCAAAACAGCTGATCAGCGGGGGTCCCGGGAGTCGTACACTGACTCATCAGCTATTGATGGCCTATCCTGAGGATAGGCCATCAATTTTTAGGGAGTGGAAAACCCCTTTAAATTTGACTTTTTTTTATTTCTTTATTTTTTACAGCCAAAGAAACCCAAAGCACCAGAAAATCCATTCCACGGCATAATTTCAAAGTGTTTTGAGCCCCATCTTTATGTCTACATAGAGTCCCAAGACAAGTGAGTATAATTTTTGGTTTTATTTTTGACTTTTTACATTTCTGCATTTCGAGACTAAACATTAGTTAGAAAACTGCATTGTATCCGCTTTGAATAATTTTGTACTATTAATATTCTGTTGTGTTATGTCTACATGCTCATTGAATGGGTACTTTTTTTATTACTATTATTTTTGTACCTGGGTCTACTATTCTAAGTCTCTCTGGTACCTAATTGAATCTAATACTGAACTAGTTTTACAGTAAGTTACTTAGTGGTGCCAACACTGCCAGGGGTCTGTCATACTGCCTGCCAGCCAATGTAATCCCAGCATTCAGTAATCCCGCCACACCCTGTTCTGACTTTAAACTGAAATTCATTTTTATTTTCCACTCAATCAGAAATGTTTTCCATTAGTGTTTCCCTCGCAGGCACCCTAAACTTGAAAGGAATTTGTAACCTTAGCTAAAGGTTTTTAAGCAAAGAAATCCTTCAATTTCCCAGTTTGTTAACCAATGCATGCCCTGAAATGAGTGACTTTGCAACTTGTATTAAGAGTTCTTCTTTGTTCTTTCTTCTAACCTTTAGTTTTAGCTATGTTTAATAAATGTGTTAGAAGACCAATTTAATGTATTTTTTATTCTTTTATTGTTAGAAAACCTGCTTTAACTCTTTTGTGCAATTGCTTATGCTACTATGGCATTGCATCTTATGTTGTATCAGTTGGGTGGGCTTTGAAAATTCTTTCAATATCACAGTTCTGCATAGTCTGAAGCTCATCCTTGCGGTGTATTTATCATTTTCTTTTGTATTTATCTAAATAATTAAAACATGTTGTGCTGATTTGATATTATAATTTATCTTTACAGGTTTGAGGTTTCTGATACAGAACTTCAAATCCACTGCTTTTTTCACATCACATTTTTTTAAATCTGTCTTGAGTAATCGCCCCCTAGGGGCAGCTGCAGGTTAACAGAATTTTAGCATTTAACAATACGGTTGTGTTTAGAAAAGCACGAGATTAGGAGCCCTATATGAAAAAAAGAAATACCCCCAAAAAAGATTTTGAAATTGGTCACAGAATAATGAACCTATATAGATTTAAAAAAAACGCACAAGCAAAAACTAATAACATCATTAAAAAAAATATAGCCACGTGTTTTAATATTCAGCTGTGTGCCTTCAAGATATTTTCTGTTGTGTATTGTTTTAGTTCGCTACAACATTACAGATATTTTATGGGATTTTTGTAGGAATGATGAGCCCACACACCCATATCTTTCCTTATCAGCTTTGCAGTAGGTCTTTCAAGTTTAATAAATGTCTTTTTATTTCTAGTATAAATTAAATTTTAATGTCTGAAAACCATATTCTTGCAATTTCTTTTTTTTATTGCTTTACCAACGCAGAGGTGGTCTTGTGGGACCACCTGATTGTGACAGTGCACTAAATTGGTAGCCGCATCCATTGGATCTTCAACATTACATTTCATCGAAGAGGTTGTCACACTGCGACTACTCCTGTCTATATAGCGTATTAGGACATATGGACATCATAAATTGGTGGTCCACTGTAAGAGCAGCTCCCACTCTGGCAGACCCTGTGCGCTTGTTCTTTACATGAACGACCATTCATTTAAACATGTAATGCTACATTTTCCCTGCAGCGGCCACTTATTTTCCCCGTTTTATGCCTCTTACAGGGACTGTTTGTGAATATATCCTCCATATGTGCTCTTTAATGGGACATAATATGCCGCTCCATGTCAAGTTTAGGGTCTTCTGCTTAGTTTTCAGACTGCTTCTCCTGTGACCTGTAAAATGATAATTACAATCGCACTAAAAAAAAGGGCCCTAATTTTAGGAACTGCCTGACGACTGCTTACCCTTCTCCAGAGACGCTTTTTGTAGTCGCACTCTACTCTGGCTAATTGATGGCATTTAGGAATGCGGGAACCCCCTTTATTAACTCACAATTCCCGAATATGATATTTTAAAATAGGTTTTCCAAATCTGACAACCCCCTTAGGTCTTCGTTCACACATTGCAGATTTAGTCAGTATTGTGACGCAAAAACCAGGTCTGGATCCTAAACACAGAGGAAATATAATCGAAAGATTTTTACTTCTTCGTTTCTTTGCATCCACTCCTGATTTTGGCTTCAAGTACTGACCAAATCTGCACTGTGTGAATGAGGCCTTTAGGGAGTGTTAAAACAAAAAGGTTTCCTGAGTGAAAGGCGATGACAACCACTGAGTGAGATGTACGTACCTGGTTCTTTATCTGTTTTCTAGAATTATTGTAAGTAGTGATTTTTTGTATGTAGCTATGTGGCTGTTTTCCCTATTTCCTTTCTTCATAGCGATTATAACCGTCTGCTACAAAATGTTGTCCTCAATGACTGGGAACTTCTGATATGAAACGTTTAAAACGAAGTGTGTTTTTATTTAAATGCAGATGGGGAGATGGATTTCTTTCCACACAAGTTAAGCTGTTTTTCGAGGTCTGTGGAAAATGAATGCATTAAGTTCATGCTTGCTCAGCAGTGTGGAAAATTACTGGCCCCATTATTTTCAAGTCCTTATTCTTCATAGCAGGAGGGTTCACTATTATTATTTAACAAGACACTAAAAATAAGACATTGTACATTATTCTTTGCTGGTGCTTTACTGTCGGTACAATAACCGTATTAAACGCCGAAATTCTTCTTCAGCGTGTTTTCTTCTATTCTTTTAATAATTTAATACAGGTTTTTCCAGTTTTACTTATTTATTTTTTTAACCAATATAAAATAATAAAAGGAGGAGCTTACAATACCTCATGATATTTCCGCCCTTGCCTGCCGCCATGTTGATGTCGCCTCAGATGTATACCCTGTCCATGTTATGACTTGAGTACGTGGCTACAATATCCCTTCTTACCGCATCGGCTCATGGATGTACATACGTGTTACTAACATGCCATGGTGTGACCATTGTTTATATTGGAGGCAGCTTCTCGACATCAGTGAACTATGGTACACCTTTTTTTTAGTTTTTTGTCTCGATCAATAAATCTTAGAAAACCCCTTTAAATATACAAGTGTGAAAATGTAAACTCATTGTCCACCTCTTCATGGTGTTTATTCAACAAGATGCCAAAACCTTATTTCCAGTCGACACGACTCTATAACTACTGGGAGGGGTGAAGGCAGATGTTGCGACTTCTGATCAAAGGCTAGGAGCACACTGCTGTGACTACTGGGATGGGGGGGGGGGCTGTATTGACCACTCTGTCGGCACAGTGTAATGTCTTTTAGGCCTGGAAGACTCCATTCCTGCCATCAGATTCATTGGCTGGACAGGATCTGAGTTTTCCCTGGGAGATTAGAGAGTCGGAGTTGTATGACAGCTGCTTAACTACGCTGTCCTGTTGAAATAGAATACTGTATACTATTGGCCGAGCTCAACATAAATCTTTATGGAGGGGTCCCAACTGATATTTGTCGACTGCCTTCACAAACCCCCACCTGGCAATATTCAGAAGGCTCATTCTAAAGGCACATTTTCTTATCTGAAATACAAGAAACCACGTCATGCCGTATTACCTTTCTTTTTCATTATGAATGATATATGTAAAACAGATGTACACAGTAGTTTTACAGGAAAAACGCTTCCCTTTGATTTGGGAGCCAGTAAAATGTGATTTCCTTTGCTACTGGCACATTTTAGTAGAAATCAAACCACAAGATTTTGAAGCCAGGTATGTGTGATGCAAATGTGGTTTGGATTCAGATAATGAATTTTTTTTGAAAATACAAATTATGTATAAAATAGGTGAAATCTCTGACTGTTGCTGCTCTTTTCCGTATAAGGGATTTTTAACCCCTTAGTGACCAGCCTATTTTAGGCCCTAATGACCAAGCTATTTTATTCGTTTTTCTATAGTCTCATTCAAAGAGCTATAACTTTTTTATTTTTTCCTCTACATAGCTGTATGAGGACTTGTTTTTTGCGGGATTAGTTGTACTTTTTAATAGCATCATTTTAGCGTACATATAATTTTTTATTAACTTTATTTGGGGGGATTATAAAAAAAAAAACTGAAATTCCGCCATTGTTCTATGCGTTTTAAATTGACGCCGTTCACTGTGCGGCATAAATAACACATTACCTTTATTCTATGGGTCGGTACGATTACGGCGATACCACATATGTAGAGGTTTTTTATGTTTTACGACTTTTGCACAATAAAAACACTTTTGAACTAAAATTATTTGTTTTTGCATCGTCTCTTTCCAAGAGCCGTAATTTTTTTATTTTTCCATCAATGTAGTGATTTTTTGGGCTTGTTTTTTGTGGGATGAGACGTAGTTTTGACTGGTACTATTTTGGGGTGCATGGGACTTATTGATTCATTTTTATTATGACTTTTTTGGGGGGCAATGGGAAAAAAATTGCAATTTCGTTATTTGTTTTTTGCGTTTTTTTTTACGGTGTTCACCTTGCGGTTTAAATTACATTAACTTTATTAACGGTCGCGGCGATACCATATATATATGTACTTTTATCTATTTTTTACACTTTTACTAAATAAAACCACTTTTTATGGAAAAAAAAAATGGTTTTATTTTTTTTACTGTAATTTTTATTAATAATCTTTATTTCACATTTATTATTTATTTCATTAGTCCCACTAGGGGATTTTACCATGCGATCTTCAGATTGCTGCTATAATGCTTTGGTATACTTCGTATACCAGAGCATTATTGCCTGTCAGTGTAAATCTGACAGGCAATCTATTAGGACGTGCCTCAGGCATATGTCCAGGGCAGACCTGGGGGCTTTTATCAGGCCCCCGGCTGCCATGACACCCCATCGGAGACCCGCGATTGCATTTGCGCGCCACCGATGGGTGACAGAGGGAGAGCATCTCCCTCTGTAATCAAGTTAAATGCCGCGGTCACTATGGACGGTGACACTTAACGGGTTAAACGGCCGCGATCAAAGTAAACTTCGATCGCGGGTGTTGGAGCAGGAGCCCAGCTGTCATCAGACAGCAGAGCCCCGGCTCCAGCCTGCACGGGAGACCCGTGCAGGACTTAGACTGGGCCACCGTGAAAAGGCGGCAGCCTAGCCGAAGGCCCCTTAGTGACCGACGTGAAAAGGCGTATTAGTGGTAACTAAGAGGTTAAGGACTTTTGAATACAATGTCTTAATAGCAATACCTACATGAAAACTAAGGAATATTCATTCTGGAAAGTCTCAGAATATTTTGAGGAGTCTGAATATTGAGTAGTATTAGCGAGTTTAATATTGTGCTTTAACTAAGGCCATCTTTTCTCAACATGTGATGTTTCTGTGCCCATAGGAACCTAGGAGAATTAATTGACCGTTTTGTTGGAGATTTCAAGGCCCAGGGTCCACCAAAATCAACCTCCGAAGATGCAGGAGCTGTTCTTCCAAGTTGTGCTGACTTGTTTGTCTACTACAAAAAGTGCATGGTACAGTGCTCCCAGCTAAGCACAGGGGAACCAATGATTGCTCTCACCACTATATTCCAGAAGTACCTCAGAGAATACGCTTGGAAAATTCTGTCCGGTAACCTGCCCAAGTAAGTTTGTTTAAAAAATATATATATTTTTTTTATTATATTTACACTTTTCTGTTGTGCTTAAAAAGGCAAAATCCTAAAGTGTATTATGCTGAAATAAATTCTATTCTTGATCCGTTACTGATTTAGAGTAATATTAATAAACCTCAGTCTGTGTTGAATTAACCGTAAAGCCTTCTAGTTTAACAAGTATCAAAAGTGTAAAAATGCTGTACAGATGCAGAACTCTTATCTGTGGTATGCAGATTTAGTTTATTTCCAGGTTTCAAAGGGGTTCAATCTTCAAAGCAAATATAGTAGGAGAAAGACCGTATTACATGACCTTGTAATACATGGCCTGGACTGCCAGAGTAAGAGATGCTTTTTGTTACCAGGTCCATGATCTGGATAATAGTGGAGCATATAAAAAAGGGCATGTAGGGCATATAAAAACTGTTGCTATGTATTGACTGTAACCAAAGCCAAACCTTTATCTGTTCAAAATTTTCTACATGGAAGCATCTATTCTGCCTAATTCTGCCTACTTCTTATAAGGGGCCCTTGACAATAAGCATATCACAAAGTGTCTCCCTGCTGGGATCCCCTGCGATCAGCTGTAATCTTTGGGGAATCCTAGAAGTAAGTGTTTCAGTTTCCTGCAGCGCCAGCACAGGAGAAATTAAGTATTACACAGTGCCAATTCAAATAATGGGTTGTATGTGTAATGCAGGATAAGTTTTCCAGAAAGACACTCTTTGAAACTGCTCTCAACTCTGGCCAAGAGATGAGAATCCTGAACAGAGGACCCTTCTCTATCAAAATGCACAACCCCTTTAAGACATTGTCTATTGGTCATTCTATGATGACCGATGTTAACAAATGTCGTTCTTGCCAACTAATTTAGAGATGATAAAAATGATTTATTTGTTTAGGATAGAAGTAAACGATCAGTTATTGATGTGTCATAATATAATTAAGTAGAGCACAGACTTCATCATGGAAATAATTTTACACTGCAATCCACTAAAAGAAAAGGATCGATTATATGTTACAGAAAAAACATATATTTGAAAATAAAAATATTTCCAATCATTCTCGGAATCTGATTGTATTCACTGCCACATGTCTTCAGCTCCACAATGGAAACATCAGGAACTTTAACATGGTTTTGTATGTGAAACAGGGAATCAGAACTTGCATTAAGTCCTTAGCATCTGTATCTAAAGTCCCTTTTACTCGGCCGGTGCAGCGAGTGCCTATCAATGAGACATCGTTGATCGGCACTCGCTTGCTCCTATCACACGGAGCTATGGATGGGGACGAGCGGCCGTTACTCTGCCGATCGCTCGTCCCCATACATTATTATCATGTCGGCAGTGCGTCTCCCTACATAGGGAGACGTGCTGCCGACAAGCATAATCTTTTACTTTTTTTAAAACGATACGACCAGCAGATGATCGAGCGTTTGCTCGTTCATCTGCTGATCGCTGCCATTTTTACACTTGGCAATTATCGTCAACGAGCGTTATATTATATTATTATTTGGTATCCCTCCTATTCTATAGAAAAACGATTATAGCGCAGGTTTTTGCTAAAGATTTGTTTTTCTGTATAACATGCTTAGCAGATTCTGTGTCTACACAGCAGCACGGGCCAGCAACGGTCTATGCTGCGGGCTGCTCATAACTCTTGAGGTACACTTTAAGAGATTAAATGAGGTTACATAGCTACATAGTACGGTTGAAAAAAGATACATGTCCATCAAGTTCAGCCAAGGTTACAATTAAATCTTTTGTCATTAAAGAGACTCTGTCACCACATTATAAGTGCCCTATCTCCTACATAAGGAGATCGGCGCTGTAATGTACGTGACTGCAGTGCTTTTTATTTAGAAAAACGATACATTTTTACCACTTTATGAGCGATTTTTAGCTTTATGCTAATTAGTTTCTTAATGCCCAAGTGGACGTATTTTTACTTTAGACCAAGTGGGCGTTGTACAGAGGAGTGTATGGCGCCGACCAATCAGTGACCAATCAGCGTCATGCACTTCTCCCTGTTCATTTACACAGCACTAGCGATATAGCTATATCGCTATGTTCAGACACATAAACACACTATAACATTACTGCAGTGTCCTGATAATGAATATACATTACCTCCAACCAGGACGTGATGTGTATTCAGAATCCTGTCACTTCTGTAGCGTCTCTGTGAGATTTACAGTAAGGCAAGCGTAATCTCGCGAGATTACGATGTAACCTGTCATTTCAAACGAGGTTATGTTTGCCTTGCTGTAATCTCACAGAAAAGATTCAGACGTGTCAGGATTCTGAGTACACATGACGTCGAGGCTGGTAGTGATGTATATTCATTATCAGGACACTGCAGTAATGTTAGTGTTTGTGTATGTGGCTGCACAAAGCTATATAGCTATATCGCTAGTGCAGTGTAAATGAATGGAGAGAAGTGTGTGACGCTGATTGGTCAGCGTCATGCACTCCTCTGTACAACGCCCACTTGGTCTAAAGTAAAAACGCCCACTTGGGCATTACGAAACTAATTAGCATAAAGCTAAAAATCGCTCATAAAGTGGCAAAAAAAATAGATAGTTTTTCTGAATAAAAAGCACTGCTGTCACCTACATTATAGCGCCGATCTCCTTATATAGGAGACAGGGCACTTATAATGTGGTGACAGAGCCTCTTTAAATAGTGTCAATGGCACCTGTTCCCTTAGCTAGAATGATTTTATGGCACTTTAAATATTTGACCAATTACAAATGTATGCCCTATCCTTAGGATAGGTCAGCATTCTTTATCCTGGAAAACCCCTTCAACAAACAAATGTAGAAGTGTACACTCTGAAAAACATACCGTGCACAAATTTTGTTTGAATCTTTGGAAATATATTTTAAGTTAATTCGAGAATAAAATGTTTTTTTTAGTTTGGTAACATTTTTTACTGGTATAATGAGAAGTGATATTATTGTTCTGCTCATAAAAGACTTTTAAATGAAGGGTGTGGACTCACATTGAACAGTTGCTTGATAAAAACAGCAAGCCTAAATATAAAGCAGATTATACCGTTCACTAGGCGTGGAAAACTTGGGATACAAAGTCTATTTTTACTTTCCTTTTTTATCTGATCAAAAGACTGTAATAAAACAATTTTGTTTACGTGCTATTAAAAGTGGTTTTGTTCAAACAATAAAATTCCCAGCAACCCCCAGAAATCAGCTGTTATTGCCTGGCAAAGCTGCGGGCAGCCATACATTTCCCTGTAAGGGAAATGTTTTTTTTTAATTCGAATGAATGGGCAACCATGTAATACTCGGTCACGTCATCCAGAGTGGAGACGCTACTTCCAACAAAACTTTGCTCTGGCTTATAGAGGGTGATTATTCGGAACCTTGTCTTGAGTTCTGGACATACTCAATAGATCATTGAGTTAAAGGGGTTGTCCAGGATTGTAAAATAAGGCTGCTTTCCTCCAGAAGCAATGCCACACCTGTCCATGGGTTAGGTCTGGTATTGCAGATTTGCTCCATTATATTAAGTGGGGCTGAGCTGCAATACCACACACAACCTATTGAGGAGTGGCAGTGTTTCTGGACTAATTTTGGACTACCCCTTTAAGGATTTGCTTATAATTACAGTGCTTGAGTTCTGGTTTTCATAATCATTCCTGCATTCCAGTTTCATAGAATTCGCCAATTTAGATTTCTCAATGAACACGTTACATTCTTGATTTATTTATTATTTTTTGGTTTTCAGGCATACTGCAGTGTTTATCAGTTATTAGAGGTCAGCTAATTGCTTGTTGGGTACTTTTAATTTTAACATAAGTAGGCTTTCATTTTGGTGAAGATAGCAGATATGAATTGATCAATATGTACTGTATATCTGATTTTTATTTTTTTTACCCCACCTCAATGATTTTACAGACATGTGCTAAATGTGTGTATGAACTATATATTCCTATCAATTTATGCACTTTATCCATGTCTGTATTTTATTTAAAATTTTATTTACGGACATATTTTGTGGCATAAGTCCATTAACACTGTGCATCCACAGTCCTATTGAGGTGTTAAAATTATTTTATATTTTCCCCACTCCCTCTCTCTTTTTATTATTAAGCTCTGAGGCAGCTTTTGTTCCACACAATTTGACCCATATGATTGCTTTTTGATATGAAATATCTATTGATTTGGGAAATGCTATATGTTCTATATAAAATAATTCTGCAGCTATACCAGAGAGCCCCTGAATATAATGGATATTCATTTTATAACTTTCACATAGCCTACTGTTTTTTACCTTACCAGGAGTCCCTTAAAAGACGTAAGATCTTTTACAGTAGGGTGGCAAACTAATTTTATAGCATGCTTTACTCATCCCTACACGTAACTTCTTTGAGCTAGGGATGGTATTGGGGTTTTCTTGGTGGAATGGAAACATTTTTTCCGGGGGTTCATCTATGATAAGATTAGCAGGCCTAGCCTGTCTTTGTCGGTAAAACCTGATAGCTGCTCTGGTGGAAGATAACCCACACTATTCTAATTTGGGAGAGTCTCTCTCTTCTCGCCTTCCACCTTAGTTGGGTAAGATGTAGCGACAGCAGTGTTGAGTGTGGAAGAAGTCTCTCTCGGTAGCAGCTTAGCATTTCACAAGTACAGGGTGTCTGACACTCTCGGAGAGAGTGCTCCTAAGGTGTTACAGACACAAAGCAGTAGTTTAGCAGTGGTGTGTTAGTCTCTTTTTACTAGCCCAGTCTGAGTTGTGTGTCAGCTTATTAACGTCTCAATGCCCCGATGGCTCGTAAATTCCTCACATATGTACAGCACGCTAAGGAAGTCGTCCTGTCTGCTCGGTTTCCTACCAATGAATTGCTGTTTTTGTGCACACATATGATGTCTGTTGCTAAATGTAGTAGTAAGTCCTGCAGTCCAATAAATCTTTATTCTGCTTTTCTAGTAGGGGGGGAATCTGGGGATTATTGTGCAAGCTGGAAAGGTGTATGGTTGTTTTTTGTTTTTTTATTACTTGAAACAAGACACCAGTAGATTCCTTTCCACTGAGAAACTCCTAAAAACATACTTTTTGTCTTGGGGACTGAATAAGGCATACCTGGACTATGCTTTCCTCAGCCGCCTTAATGACATCTGCGGCTTCCAAAACAAACATGTCCTAGACGGAGAGGAAGGAGGCTATTCTGTCATCTGGGAAAATAAGATGACCTAAAAAAAAACGGACTGTACAGAATCTACCTGTTCGGTTCAGCCTTCACGGCCTTATTGAATACATTCTTATCCATGGATTTTACATTTTGTTAGCTGGTCTACGATGCCAGGATACGTCATGTAATGTTTTGTTAGCAGTAATCTGGGCTACTAAGTTTTACTTTTATCTCCTTTGTTTATGTATTCGTATACTATCATCCATGCAGGGAGCGGATGTGGCATGGCGTTCTCCTATCATCACTAGTACTCTGTTCCAGCAACCAGCGAGGGTCACAACAATTGGATCTCCACAGATCGGATGTTGATGGCATAGCCTTGTGATATGACATCAATGACTATAGTGCGACAACCACTATGATCATTGTATAATAACACATTATACAACTTTGCGTTCCAATTTCTGACCACTTTCGAAATCTCTGCTTGTCGTCAGTGAATGAAAACATTATTTTTTTTACATCCATAAGCTGAAATCCTGTTGTACTCCTTTCCAGCTGATAAAGGTGCACAGCTCATTAACCAGTTCAGGTCGAAGGTATTTTGAGCTTTCAGACACAGTTCAACCGGTTCAGGCCTGCCCACTGTATATCTATGTTGGACGGCCATTAAAGCCAGCGCCAAAATATATTTCTGGCGTGGTGTTTAGCTGGCTGCTGAATGACGGGTGTTCTAGAAGCTATTCAGACTTTGCGGTTTATACGCACTTCTGTTTGCTGGTTTACTCCAAGTTACTCTCCATTGGGTTCACAACCATATCAACTTTCCATGACACTTGGAGACACCCCTCTTGGGCGATACCTTACTATTGTATTATTGACAGCATAGATCCTGGTTCACTATATTCTTGGTTCACATGTATTTTTTTTTATGATGCGCATTATCTTATGCTCATTTGTCATGTCTTATTTTACTATGCTTTCATCCATGCCTCTTGCTGGCTCACTATTTCTTGTCTGGCACCCACCAACTCATCTTGCATTTAGACTACCCTATATACACTTTCTCTTACTGTGCATGATGGCTTGCTATATATTTTGTTTCCGATACATCCCGCATTTTGCTTCATCATGAGGTTGTACCCCTGTGGTACCATATTGCCTTATACTGTCTTTTCGGGACTGGCTGGCTTCACTTGCACACTCCGTATTGTCCATCGCTGCTGTTGTACTATTCTGTATTATTGTATTTACCGTATGTCTGTTGTTCGGATTATATCTCCGATCCACGGATTTTCACATTTGTTTATTTATTTTTGTATCACAGCTTGACCGTATAGGTCCAAAACTTTTTGCATTTCTTTGCTGATATCATTGAAGGCACAATAAATCTGCCCAAGTTATTGCATTAAACTGATTGAGTTCTGCCCTTCTTTATATACACTGGATTACATTTTGGGCCAGTGACAGTGGGACCCATTAGGACCTCCACCATATAATACTCCAACTATACAAGGGAGTGCTGCCTCATACTACTTGCAATTAATATTGAGCTATGACATGGCAATTTGATCAGGGCTAGCCCTACAGCATTAGTTCATAAGTGTTTTTTGTTTATTTTCTAAACTATATCATATTTAGTATAGCCGCCCATTTACAGAGGAAATTGGCACACATATAGTGACAATAGTCACTTAGAGCTGTGCTGGATCTGGTTAGGTTCCTTAGCTCCCACCTGCAGTCAGTATGTTACCGATGATGTCCTTATTGGTACCTCTGTATTTTAGAGAAAGAATGGCTGAAGCAGTAAATATTAAAGCAGATGTTCTTAAAGGGCCCTGTTTTAGTTGGTCAAGCAAGGTTTTCAGCCTCCTGATATAAACGATATTTCCATTAATGGGGTATTCCCAGCTCAGACATTTGTGGCATATGCATAGGATATGCCATAAATGTCTGATAGATGCAGATCCCAGCTCTGGGGCCACACCTTTCTCCAGAACTGGTGTTATCCGATCCCCGTATCATCTGGTAATGCGGCCGCTGGCCATCACATACGGGAGGAGAATGAATAGAGAGGTGGCTGCACATGTGCAATGCTCTCTCAACCACTTCTATGGAAATTACGGTAACAGTCGAGCCAGCTTGCTATCTATTGGATTTTACATAAATCTCAGAGTTGGGCATAACCCTTTAACTGATGGCAAGCAGAGATCTTTACTGGTGGAAAATTATTACAAAAAGTATATTTGAAAGTTGTGTGCATTTTCATTATACAATGAATAGCTTAATTTAAATAAAACTGGAAGACCCCTTTTACTGTAATCTATCCTTTTTATGTTTTGTATACATTGGCCTACAGCTGGACAATTATGAGCTAAATCAAAATTACGATTAATTGAACATGCAACCTTGATTACGATTATTTAGGCCACACCCATTTTGCACACCACGCCCCCTATTTGCATGCTATGCCATTCAATTAATATACCCCTGACACTGCCCCCACACAGTTTATTTCCCCCACACAGTATAATGCCCCATAGCTGTCCTCCCCACAGTTTAATGCCCCATAGCTGTCCTCCCCACAGTATAATGCCCCATAGCTGTCCTCCCCACAGTATAATGCTCCATAGCTGCCCTCCCCACAGTATAATGCCCCATAGCTGCCCTCCCCACAGTATAATGCCCCATAGCTGCCCTCCACACAGTGTAATGTCCCATAGCTGCCCCCCACACAGCGTAATGCCCCATAGCTGTCCTCCCCACAGTATAATGCTCCATAGCTGTCCTCCCCACAGTATAATGCTCCATAGCTGCCCTCCCCACAGTATAATGCCCCATAGCTGCCCTCCCCACAGTATAATGCCCCATAGCTACCCTCCCCACAGTATAATGCCCCATAGCTGCCATCCACACAGTGTAATGTCCCATAGCTGCCCCCACACAGCGTAATGCCCCATAGCTGCCCCCACAGAGTGTAATGCCCCTCATAACTGTCCTCCACACTGTATAATGTCCCTCATAACTCTCCTTCACATAGTATAATGCCCCCATAGCTGTCTCTTCATAGTATAATGCCCCTATAACTGACTTCCACGCAATATAATGTCCCTACAGCTGCCCTCACACAGTATAATGCCCCCATAACTGCCCCTTATATGCACCCCACATAGTATAAAGTCCCCCATAGCTGCCCCCACACTGTATGGTGCCCCCAATAGTACCTGATAAAAATACTCTACATACTCCCCTAACCCCACTCCAATAACGAGTGGACATTCCTCTGCTCCTGTGGTCTGTGCAGCACAGGCGCGATGACTTCTCCGCCTCGCTTCCAGCGATCTATAGTGAATGGTAGAGCAGGGACCTTGCGGTCTACTGCTCTACCATTAGACTCAACTTTATCTGCCTCCTGAAGATGCAGATACAGTGTAAACCGGGGATAAAAGAATTTGCAAGATGACACAGATTAAATGCGCTGTATTTCGATTTCCATTATTTTTCGATTAATTGTCCAGCCCTACATTTGCCCACTTCTTTTTTTCCTTTTTTTTTTTTTTGTCTGGACAAATGCTGGACCATCCTGCAGTCTGTCTAACCATGTGTACCACTGAAAACACCTTCATAATTGACAACAGTTACCTTCCACTTTTACCCCCATAATAATGAGAATATCAGGCAAGGGTATAATATTTGGAAGATATGCTTTTAAAATGAGATGTCTTCTGTTCTATTTTGATTGAAATCAACGCCACTGTGTCAAAGAATACAAACTTTTGGGTTAAAGAGGATCTGTCACTAGTTTAGTAATCTCCTATCTAATCTAATAGGCGCTGGGACACTTATAATGCTAGTGAAAATTGTGTCCCAAAACGTTTATTATTTAAAAAGTTTTTCTAAATATGCAAATGAGGCTATACTAGACAAATGGGTGACAACAGCAGCGATTCTCCTGAGGTGGAGCCTCCTCACAGCCTCGGACTCTGTCATATAAGCATGAACCTGCTTCACACAGTGTGAGAGACTGAGAGGGAAGGGGGGTCACTTCAAACAGCCATAGCTCCGGGTGTGGAGCACCCGAGAACCTAGTGGCATTTGAAAGGAGATTCTAATCTTTACAGTTCTAGCTGTGACACAACCGAAGATATCGCCAGTTGAATACACAGTTGGGAGTGTATACTATATGATCAGGCTGTGTTGCCGGGCAGGGAAGGGGGAGAAGCTGATTGGACAGCGTCATACAGAAAACATAACACCGCCCAGAGCGCAAAGAAAGAGTCCCCTCCTATTTGGCTATTAGAGCCACATTAGAATATTTAGAAAAACACTCATAACTTTGCAAATAATAAACGATTTAAAAAAAAAAAAAATCATGCTGTAGTTATGACCAACATAGCGCCTATTAGATTAGTTAGGAGATAGGAAATTAATAGACTGGTGACAGATCCTCTTTTAGGAATTCCCTGGCAGCATTTTACAGAGCAACTCGGTACCCTTTTTTTTTTTTTTTTATTAATTCGAGAGGGTCTTGGCTTACAATGAAACCTCCAATGATCTTTCTGATGTATTTCAATGACTTTTCTGTAGATATCTTATAGTTACCCTTTAAATAGGTTCTACTCCAATCGATTATAGGGTTAAATAGTGTGAGTACATGTAGCACATCCACTTGCAATATTAACATGAACACTTTTCCCGCTGGGAGTAGTGACTGGATGTAGTCACTTCTGTGCTTATAGCTCTATACATGCTGCTTACTTATATAGGTTTCCATCTAAGCAGCTTTGTCTTTATACCATGAGCACTGACGTGACTATACGTGTATTATCTTTTGCGTTGAGTTCACAAAGTGTGAGATTTAGGTGTTCTCACACTTTTTATCCCAGTGTATGTAGAACCCATTTACAGTGAAAGGAAGTGTACTAGTTCTATTAGTTTGACTGTGGTATTTTTAACGCTATGATTACCAGGAAAAACAATTGCCCCAAGTATTAATAGATCTCTTTCACCTTGCTAGAACCAGCAGCAGTAGTACTGGACTGACCATCAGTAGTCTTCTCAAGGAAAAGGAAGGCTCTGAAGTTGCCAAGTTCACCACAGAAGAACTATGCCTAATCTGCAGTATCCTGAGTACAGCGGAGTACTGTCTGGCTACTACGCAACAGGTGCACATATTCAAAACTGTACCATATCTGTGACAGCCACTGTGGTATTTATACCTTTTAATATAACTGTATTTGTTACAGTGATCTGCCTATTAATCTAACATTATATATATATATATATATATATATATATATATACATACACATACATGCACGCACACACACACACACACACACACACACACACACGCACACGCACACACACCTGTAGGGCTCACCGACTTGTAGAACTCACAAGATCTTTGTTGAGTATATATATAGATGACTATGATCACACACAATCGGCCTGGTTTCCTGGTATTAGATACCAGTGCATGGCACTCCATGATCATTCTGTATATATAATATATAAAGCAGAAATACTACTACTACTGGCTTATGATCTCCGGGCTGCCCCTACGGGCACAGCTACTGGTTTCTTACAGGACCCAGCATAGCCCAGATTATGATTACGGTCATATTATCAGGGCTATTTCCCTCTAACTGCGATCTTATGACACTCAAGCAAAATCAACAAACAAAAATATATTGTCCCCAAAGGTGTGTTCTGATCTTTTGATGGATACTGTGTGTGAAATTAAATAAATAAAAGTAGTCAAAATAAAAGAAATAATTAAAAATATGAATAACGTAAAACTAATGGTGAACTATGATCTTAAAATTTGGCATTTTTGTTTTTGTTTACAGCTTGAAGAGAAGCTGAAAGAAAAAGTAGATGTGACACTCACAGAAAGGATAAACCTAACAGGAGAGATGGATACTTTCAGCACGTAAGCTTGCTTTTGTTGTTGGTATATTGTACACTACTGAACATATGGCATATACATGTCATTTATATGCCCTCTTCTATTATATCCGTCATATTGGTGGTATAAGCTTAAATACGACGATGGGAAAAATAAATCATTGTTTGGTCATTAAAGGGTAACCAAACGTTCGGCAAACTTCTGACATGTCATAGTGAGATGTCAGAAGTTTTGATTCTTCATTTTAGCGATTGGTGGGGGTCTCAGTGCTCGGACACCCACCAATCAAAACTTCTGACGTCACTATGCCTACAACTTACAATTTACGCGTTACCTTCCCTAAAAGTATGCATATTAAGGCAGTCCATAGTATTCTTTAATGGCTTCATTGGGTTTGCTCAGTAACAATCAACACTTAAAGGTTAGGCACACTTTTTGAATGTCGTTGTTTGTTTTTGTTTAATTTTGGGGTAAAAATAATACACATATGTTATACACTGCTCTGTCCCATTACCATTTCTATCCGTTAGTGCATGATGAATCTTCAGCCCCTCTGTCTCCTCTCCTGAGCGCTTATAAACGCTCATTTTAGCCGAATTGGAATCCACTTAATGGTAATTTATATAGAGAAGCCTGCAATCTATGTAAATACGTGCAGGCTGCACAAGCAAAGCATTGCAGCATTTTTAATAAAGGGAAATTATTTTTACCCCAAAATCAGTACAATTTGGAAAAATAACATTCAAAGATGTCCCTAGCCTACATACAGTGAATGATTTATGTCGTTTTCTAGGTCTTTTGCTTTTGAACAACCTCCTATTAAATAAATCTGTGTAGCCAACCGCAAGGTTTCTCCCGCTGTGCTGTTGTTGTTATGCTTGTTGTCCATCAGTGTCTATAATGTATTGGGGGTCCCAAGCGGGAGACAACCCTATCCCTTTAGCTAAAGTTGTCTTAAGTACATACCATAATTGAGTGAATGCAAAAGTGGAAAGGAAATATCCTGAAGCAAAATTGTAGGACTGTATTTTCTCTTTATAATTATAAATGTGTACATAAATGAGAAATATGTTAAAATGACTAAAGGCTAAAAGCAAATTTGCAGACTTAATTGTCTCCCCATTCAATCGTGCCGACTTGCATCATGTATTAGACCAATGCTTGCCCATTGTGGTGTGTAATTCAGGATTTCAAAGTCAGACCTAGCAGCCCATCTGGTATAGCCATAGCATTGTTTCCTGGGTTTTTCTGCAAAGTATCTACCTGTGGTAATTTTGTACTGTAGCTCCAACATTAAACTGTTTTTTTCTTTCTTTCTTTCTAGAGTAATATCAAACAGTATTCAGCTTCTTGTACAAGACCTAGATTCTGCTTGTGATCCTGCGCTAACAGCTATGAGCAAGGTATGCACATGTCCGACTAATCTGCTCTTCAACCTATAGCCAGCAAGAAAAATAAGTTGTGTGTTCTAATGCTATAGACCAGTGGGAAACAAGTGTCGAAACTAGGCCATATGTGGCCCTTGAGTAGTCACTCTGCAGCTGTAAAAGAACTATTTTGCGGTCATGTTGCACACTTTATGGTCATCTTACATTCCCTACGCTTATTTTAAAATGCATTTATAGATCAATTGGGTGATTATTTTTAGTGACTAAAACAACCGTCTTCGCAGACTGTATATAAGGGGGGAAAAATATCTACATAGTCACCAAATGTAAAGCTTTTAAATTAACAAAGTTTGTTGTAAAACAGTCCAGGAAAGTAAAAACAGTGCATTTCACGGTTTACTGCATTATATAAGACTTTAAAGAGGATCGGTCTTTAACTTTCCGAAATTGGTATCTCTGCCTGATAGACTTACGGCATGCCCAAAATGTCATCAACGAGATGTGGGAGTGTCCGAATATCAAGGTTTTTAGGATAGGGTGATTGGCTGTGTGGGCTCACAGTGGGCTTTCCAATTAGTAATAGATCCATTGCTGTTGGTGTTCCAGTCTATTTTGGGTTCTGATCTGCAGTCCAGGTTTAGGCCACGAAGGTTCTCCCATTATTACACGTAGTACTTTTTTGTGGCTAAGAGATGCATTCTTAATAATTGGTTGTCGCCAGGCATACCTGAGATTTCAGCGCTTATAGCTCAGCTAGACAAAATTCATGGACCTGGAGACAATTGATATTGAGAGACCTAAGGGAACCCATACGAAAAACTATTTCAACAAGTGAAAAACATTTTATTGTGGCTCATTAGTCGCGATAGAAACTTTGAAGTCCTATCAATGTACCCAGTGGTATCTCAAGGGAAACTTGAGAGGTACTCAGGGGAGGCTCTCAGTGCGATCTCTCCATTCCTAGGCTCCTGCACCACATATCACTTATCATTGTATATCCCCTCTGGGTTGACTGGGAATTTGCCTTGGTTTGGGAGGAGGGGGGGGAGCCACCCTAAGTGGGCTTGACGGGTATCGGAGAATGTTGAAGCTATTACACTGTAACATTTGGTGACAGGCACATATGTTGTATAATCGGTTTCGTACCCCATGTACAGTATGTAATAATATGTTTTACTATGTTGAAGTCACGAATGTGTCTCACTGTATTGCTTAGCTCTGTACCATTGACGATGTAATGTTTGCTTTTAATATAATGTTTATGGAAAGAAAAAAACTGATCTGTCACCAGATATCACAATACAAACTGCATACATTATTAAATAGATCTCTTAGACCTGATGAGTGATATACCCACTATGAAAAGCCATGCCAGAATAGCTGTATAATCCTTTCTCAAAGTTTTCCTGCCTGATATTAAAAGGGTTTTCCCATCGGGGACATTTGTCATATCCACAGGATATGCCATAAATGTCTGATCGATGTGGGTCCCACCTCTGGGACTCGCACTTATCTCTGGAACTCGGCCCTCTAAACCCCGTTCTACCTTTCTGTGTTCCCGCTTCCACTTGTAATTTCCGACCATGTGAGTTGAAAACAGCGTAGCTCGCTGAGCTTCGCTGTTCCGTAACTCCCATAGAAGAGAATGGCAGTTACAGAAAAACAGACGCTGAGAAAATCCCTTTAAATTGAGCAATTTATGACACAAAGTATATGCATGATGTAATCTCAATCTCCTCCCACCTATAGCTGACAATCACCTACCAGTGTTCCTCCTCCCCGGTACCATGTTGAAATCTCGCAGATGCTGAGTACAAGCTGCTTCTAAATCCACCTGCTGCTTTCTTTTACCGCAAAGCCAGGGAGACTGCAGCTTGTACTAAGCATGTGCGAAATTTCAACATGGTGCAGGGGTGGAGAAACACTGGTAAGAGATTGACAGCTCTAGGAGGGAGGAGATTGAGATTACATCATGCATATACTTGTTTTCATAAAATGCTAATTTGAATATCAGACAGGAAAACTTTGAGAAGGGACTATACAGCCATTCTTGCGCGGATTTTCCAAGTAAGTACAGAAAGGGATTTATTTAATTATGTATGCAGTTTGTTTTGGTAAATCCAGTGACCGATCATGTCATCCACATTTATGCTATCGTCACTGAGGACAGCATTATGTAGTGGTCACTCTGATTTCAGTGGTATGTCACTTGTGTGCTAATATCAACCCTTTTCTGAGTACTTACATTCAGAGCCCAGGCAGTGCCACCAGAGATAAGATCGGCGTATTCATTCACTGCCACTAGCTCTGCCACCTCTATGCTGATTGACCGATGTCTCCCTATGAAAAGTTATGGGGGACATCAGTCAATCGGCGGAGAGTGGTATATTGTCTGGGCTCTGAATATAGGGTTCACATTAGCACATACAGTGCCTTGCAGAAGTATTCAACCCCCGTTGTATTTTTCCTGTTGTGTTGCGTTACAACCTTGAATTAAAATGGATTTTTTTGGGGTTTTGTGCCGTTTGGTTACACAACATGCCTACCACTTTGAAGGTGTGAAATATTTTTTACTGTTTCACAAACAATAACTAAAACAAAAAGTAAGTCAATACTTTGTGGAGCCACATTTTGCTACAATTACAAATATGAGTCTCTTGGGGTATGCCTCCTGTTTTTTTTTTTTTTTGTTTTTTTTTAGCAAAACACATCTAGACACTGGGATTTTTTCCATTCTTTAAGGCAAAACTGAGTCAACTCCTTCAAGTCAGGTAGTTGCATTGGTGTACAGCAGTCTTCAAGTCATGCCACAGATTCTCAATTCGCCTAGGCCATTGCAAAGCATCTAAATGTTTCACCTTAAACCACTCCAGTGTAGCTTTAGCGGTATATTTAGGGTTATTGCACTGCTAGAAAGTGAACCTCTGTCTCAGTCTGGAATCTCTGGTAGTCTGAAACAGGTTTTCCTCAAGAATTGTCCTGTAATTACTGCCATCCACATTTCCTACAATCCTGACAGTTTTCCAGTCTCTGACAATGAAAAGCATTCCAACAGAATAATTCTTCCACCACCATGCTTAACTGTGGGTATGGTGTTCTTGGGGTGATGGAAAGGGTTGGATCTTCATCACACATAGTATTTACCATGATGGCCAAAAAGCTCAGTTTTAGTTTCTTCTGACCGGAGAACCTTTTTCCATGTGTTTGGGGAGTCTGCGATATGGTGTTTGGCAAACTCAAAGCGTGTTATCTTATGTTTTTCATTAAGCAATGGCTTTTTTTCTGTCCACTCCTACATAAAGCCCTACTCTGGGGTGTACGGCTTATAGTGGTCCCATGGACAGATACTTCCATCTCCAATGTGGATCTTTGGAGCTCTTTTAGTGTTGTCGTTGGTGTCTTTGAATCTCTGATGCCCTCCTTTCCCAGTCAGTGAGGTTTGGTGGGTGGCCTTCTCTTGTCTGGTTTGTAGTTGTGCCTTATTCTTTTCATTTTGTTATAATGGATGTAATGGTGCTCTGTGGGACATTTAAAGTTTGGGATAGTTTTTTATAACCCAACCCTGATTTATACTTCTCCAAAATGTTGTGTCTAACCTG
Organism: Rhinoderma darwinii; assembly: GCF_050947455.1. Lineage (NCBI taxonomy): Eukaryota > Metazoa > Chordata > Amphibia > Anura > Rhinodermatidae > Rhinoderma > Rhinoderma darwinii. The sequence continues at coordinate 232,253,923 of NC_134688.1, forward strand.
TTTGGAGAGCTCCTTGGTCTTCATATTGCGTTCTTAATAGTGTTCCAGACTCGGGGGGGGGGGGGGGGCCTTTCAGAACAGGTGTATTTATACTGACATCATGTGACACTTTGATTACACACAGGGGGATCTTATTCAATTGAAGTGACTTCTGAAGTTAATGAGTTTGACCAGATCTTATTTATGTGTTTCATAGCAAAGGGGGTAAATACGTGCACTTACAATGTCACAGTTTGTATTTATTTTTTTAAGTAGGATATTTTTTTATTTTACTGTAACATTTTGGACTATTTTGTCAGGTCCATTTCATAAAATCCAATATAAAATCCATTTTATTTTAAGGTTGTAACAAAACAGGGAAAACACGAAGGGGATTAATGCTTTCGCAAGGCACTTTAAAGGACGGACCGCTGACATTTCGGTCAGGACAACATAATGTGTATGACAGGTTCTCTTTACGGTTTCTTTTAACTTGACAAAGCCAACTTTATTTTATAAAGTTGCCAAATAGGATCCTACAGAAGATGTCTGTCCTCTTCCCTGCTCCTTCGCAAACGTATTACTTCTTCACAGCGATCTTTCTAAGACTCCTGTATATTTCATGTTACATATAAGATCTGGTATAGATGTAAAAAATAGCACATTACATGAACCATAAAATAAACACAGAAGCTATTTTAGGAATAGTATAAAAAAAAACAAATAACTCTTTTTATTGGAGTTACTGATAAATTTCACTAAACTTCCAGATAAACTAATTTATGGATGTAGAGCTTTAAGGGGTTCTTAGTTTTTACTGTGGCGCATATGGATTTGTTCTTTGTCAAGTAGGACAACTGTAGGATATCATTATGTACCGCTCATGTAAAGTCACTTTTTTTAAAAAATTAATGTATTTATTTTATTCAGATGTTATTTTTTACATTTTTTTTTTTTCTTCATCTTCTATTACTAATGAGAGAATTTGTAACAGGAGGGAGTAGTCGCATGTGTTGAAGGTAGAGGACAGGAATGAATCCCTTTAGAAGACAAGAGAAGTGATTCTAAAGGAAACTTTCAGTAATGTTTTCCCTCTTCTTGCTCCTGGGATCCATTCATCTTTTTGGTTAGAAAAAAAAAAGAATAAATTGAAGCAGAATTAATTTCTTAGACACTTTTAAGATTTGAGTCGTAACCAGCCCCTTTCTTAGCTTTTGCCTGTATTACAGCTTGTGATCACAAATCTCCAATGCATTTTTGTACAGAGAAAGGGGGTTGAATTTAACCGGGGAAATAAAAGGGTTGCAATAAATGACAGCCGGACATGAGGACAATTTTAGATCACCAATCCTGTTGCATGGGTTTCCTTTTGAGATCATTAGTCCCCAGCATCAGTCCAAGCAGGCAGACAGGCACCTGTGTGCAGGCAAACTGCACTCCGCAGGTAGCAATTGCAGATGCTGACTTTTTATTGTTATACATGTTGGATTGAAGCAGTTGAAAACTACCTGGAATGGGCCCAAACAAAACACAAGGGGAAAAACGTTTAAGGCCTGATGAGAAAATTTATTCTGACAGGGGCAAAACATCCACAGCAGAGTTCAGTTTTCCCTTAATGGATTTTCATGCTGCTGCTTCTCTAAGCACTAGAATAAGGATGATAAACTGAAATCTCCGTTCACAGCTATTTTCCAAACACTTTCGATCGTAAAAAAAAAAAAAAATGTTTTGGGATTATGAAAATAGGGGGGGGAAAGTGACATAAATATCTGTGTTGTAATCATAGACACTACAAATAATCCCTTTGTGCTGCAGAGATTTGAGATTATTTACTGGCATGGTTCTAGTATGTCATCAAAGCTTGTAAGATGCTACACATGTATTTAACATAGATATTGAAAAAGGGGAATAAATACAGAGTTCTGCCCGCGTGTGTTCTATCGCTATTCGAAATCAAAGTGAATAAATAGAATTGTGTGCCGTCCACGCCCGCGTGCAATTGTGTTCTAACTTTATTCAGTGAGTCAATACAGGGTTCTGTTTGCCTACCGACAGTCTGCACAGCACATATGTATGTAATGCACATGTCCTCTAGGTGATATTTTGCAGACAAGTGTATCTTAAAGGGGTTATATGAGATTAGAAAAAAAGGATCTTTTTTTCTCAAAAACAGTTGTCGAACTTTCCTTTGACTCTATCTAGTATTGACGTGCAACCCAATTTGCTTAAATTATCACTGGGGGAAGCTTCAGCTGGCTATGCAGTAGCCGCCACAGGGGAAATGTAGTGATATATGCTGGCCGACTATGTAATTCATGGGCAGGTGCGACAGCCCTCCACTCTAATGGCCCTACACTGTGGCTAATAGAGGAGAGTCCCCAGTAGGGTACCCCTAATATGAGAACATCTCACATGCATTTCCCCGCTGTTAGCCCGCAAATGGGTCATCCACTGCATGTTGAGGACGCGTCTAAGTAGTCCTCTCCATTGTATTGCTGAGCTTAGGAGTCCTCTCTATGGATCAGCATGCAGTGCATCACTCGTTTGCGGGTTTACAGCGGGGGAATGCAAGTGAGTAGAAAGATGAAAATTACAGATTCAGAATCGGCGTCTATCAAGGTATTTACAGAATACTATAGTTTAGGGGAATTTTCGGAGGTGACCGTAAAAGTGGAGCATCATATTGTATGTATGCTTATTAAATAGTTTACTAGTTCAGCTAAACTTCTAAAGTCTTTAGTATTATTATGTAAACTGTTCTTCGACAGTAAATTTTATCACTGTTCAGGATCTACACATTTACTAGTTAGGGGGATAGTTGGATGCACACTGAATGGCTTTTTAATAAGGCCTCATTCAGACGGCTGTGTTCGGTCCGTGATATACAGACCGTATGTCGGCAGTATTTCCTGGACTGAACACTGTTTAGGGAGCCGGGCTCCTAGCATCATTGTTATCTCTGATGCGCAGAGTACCAGCCTCCCTGCTGGAATACTGTCCCGTACTGAAAACATGATTACAGTATTTGCTGGACTGAACACGTCTCTGAATGAGGCCTTAAAGTTAAAATCCTATTGAAACCAAAGGGGACTGTCAATGGATCAGTTAATATACATTTTTTAACTGAAAATAAAACACTTGCGTGGTTAAACTGTATAGAACATCAATATATGTATTTATAGGTGACGTTTTTCATTGATTAGTCCCTCTTTTTCTCTGTTTTAATTAGTGTTTCGTTTAGCATTTGTGATGTTGCTTTAACATTAATTTCCTAAATTTAGCTTTAAATATATTTGCTGTTTTTGATGTTTTGTTAAATTTTGCTATACAGATGCAGTGGCAGAATGTGGAACATGTTGGTGATCAAAGTCCCTATGTTACTTCAATTATCCTACATGTGAAGCAGAACGTCCCCATTATACGAGATAACTTGGCATCTACTCGAAAATACTTCACTCAGTTCTGTATCAAGTTTGCAAAGTAAGTTACTAAAGATTTGATTGACTCGTAGAATACAGTCCTTCATATATCATTTGGTAGCTTTCAAGATCCAAGTAATTTTGTTTAGCAGAATTGCTAGAATCAATCTTTGTGTTTTTTTCTTGAATTGTCAGAGGGAAATCTATAGTTAAGTCTGAGGCCAGCCCTTTAGAACACAATCTATAGATGAAGTACTTTAACCCCTTAAGGACACAGCCTGTTTTGGCCTTCAGTACACAGCCAATTTTTTCAAATCTGACATGTTTCACTTTATGTGGTAATAACTTCGGAATGATTTTACCTATCCAAGCGATTCTGAGATTGTTTTCTCGTGACACATTGGACTTTATGTTACTGGCAAAATTTGCTCGATACATTAAGTATTTAATTGTGAAAAACACCAAAATTTAGCGAAAAATTGCAAAATTAGCATTTTTCAAAATGTATATGTATCTGCTTGTAAGACAGACAGTAATACCACACAAAATTGTTGCTAATTAACATCCCCCATATGTCTACTTTAGATTGGCATTGTTTTTTGAACATCCCTTTATTTTTCTATGACATCACAAGGCTTATAACTTTAGCAGCAATTTCTCACATTTTCAAGAAAATGTCAAAAGGCTATTTTTACAGGGACCAGTTCAGTTGTGAAGTGGATTTTAGGGCCTTATATATTAGAAACCCTCGATAAGTCACCCCATTTTGAAAACTTTACCCCTCAAAGTATTCAAAACCGCATTTAGAAAGTTTCTTAACCCTTTCGATGTTTCACAGGAATTAAGGCAAAGTAGATGTGAAGTTTTCAAATGTCTTTTTTTTTTTTTTGCAGAAATTAATTTTTTATCTATTTTTTTTGTAACACAGAAAGTTTTACCAGAGAAATGCAACTCAATATCTATTGCCCAGATTCTGCAGTTTTTAGAAATACCCCACATGTGGCCCTAGTGCACTTATTGACTGCAGCACAGGCCTCAGAAACAAAGGAGCACCTAGAGGATTTTGGGGCCTTCTTTTTATTAGAAAATATTTTAGGCACCATGTCGGGTCTGAAAGGCTCTTGCGGCGCCAAAACAGTGGAAATCCCCCAAAAGTGACCCCATTTTGGAAACTATACCCCTTGAGGAAATTATCTAGGGGTATAGTGAGCATTTTGACCCCGCAGGTTTTTTGCAGAAATTATTGGAAGTAGGCCGTGAAAATGAAAATCTACATTCTTTCAAAGAAAATGTAGGTTTAGCTAATTTTTTCTAATTTCCACAAGGACTAAAAAGAGAAAATGCACCACTACTTTTGTAAAGCAATTTCTCCCGAGTAAAACAATAACCCACATGTGGTCATAAAAGGCTGTTTGGACACACGGCAGGGCTTAAAAGGGAAAGAGCGCCATTTGGCTTTTGGAGCTCAAATTTAGCAGGAATGGTTTGCGGAGACCACGTCGCGTTTGCAAAGCCCCTAAGGGACCAAAACAGTGAAAACACCAAAAAAGTGACTCCATTTAGGAAACTACACCCCTTGAAGAATCCATCCAGTGGTGTAGTGAGCATTTTGAACCCACAGGGGTTTCATAGATTTTATTAGAATTGGGCAGTGAAGATAAAAAAAATCATTTTTTTCCAATAAGACGTAGCTTTAGCTAAAAAAATTTCATTTTCTCAACAAATAAAGGACTAATAGAACCCCAATATTTGCAAAGCAACTTCTCTGGAGTACGACAATACCCCATTTGTGGTCATAAACTGCTGTTTGGGCACACGGCAAAGATCAGAACAGAAGGAGCGCCATTTGGCTTTTGGAGCACAGATTTTACTGGATTCTTTTCTTGACACCATGTCACATTTGCAAAGCTCCTAAGGTACCAGTACAGTGGAAACTCTCCAAAAGTGAATCGAGTCACGAAACTACACCCCTTGAGGAATTCATCTAGGGGTGTAGTGAGCATTTTGACCCCACAGGTGTTTCATAGATTTTATTAGAATTGGGCAGTGAAAATAAAAAAAATCCTTTTTCTTCAATAAGACGTAGATTTAGCTGAAAATGTTTCATTTTCTCAACAAATAAATGAAAAAAAGCACCCCAACACTTGTAAAGCAACTTCTCCTGTGTACGGCAATACCACATATGTGGTCATAAACTGCTATTTTGGCACAGAGTAGAGCTCAGAAGGGAAGGAGCGCCATTTGGCTTTTGGAGTACAGATTTTGCTGGATTGGTTTCTGGTCGCTATGTCGCATTTGCAAAGTCCCTGAGGGACCAAAACAGTGGATCCCCCCCAGAAGTGACCCCATTTTGGAAACCACACCCCTCAAGGTATTCACCTAGGGGTGTAGTGAGCATATTAACCCCACAGGTGATTGGCAGAAATTGGTGTGCACTCGATGTTGCAGAGTGAAAATGGGATTTTTTCCATAGATATGCCAATATGTGGCGCCCAGCTTGTGCCACTGGAGAGACACACCCCAAAAATTGTTAAAAGGGTTCTCCCGGGTGTGGCGATGCCATATATGTGGAAGTAAACTTCTGTTTGGGCACACTGTAGGGTTCAGAAGGGAGGTAGCGCAATTTGGCTTTTGGAGCGTGGATTTTGCTTGTAGTAGTTTTGTTTGGAGTCTTACTGGTGTTTCCGTTTATAATGTGGGGGTACATGTAAGCCGGGCAGAGTATATAAGGGGCATAGTCGGGTGGTATAATAATGGGGTAAAAAAAATAATCCATAGATATTTGTTACGCTGTGACACAATTCTTTCTGCACAGTCCGGTGTCGCACTAATAAATGGTCCTTATTCCCCTTTTGGTCCACACTCGGGATCTTTGCAGTTTGAGGAATTTTGCTGGGAAGTGTTGTCCTGGTATAATACAGGCACCTTTCGCTTCCAGCAGATATGTTTGGGCCCTCCCCTTCCTGGTTCCCTAATTTTAGGGGCTTGATAATTCGCCACTTGAAACAGAAGAAACGTTCCCCTCGGGCCGGCACAACTGCATATTTTTATTTCCTGGCTTATTGGAGCCGTAACTAATTTTATTTTTTCATAGACGTAGTGGTATGACGGCTGTTTTTTTTGCGGGACGAGCTGTAGTTTTTATTGGTACCATTTTGGGGTACATGCGACTTTTTGATCACTTGTTATCCTTTTTTTTTTGGAAGGCAAGGTGACTAAAAAAATATGCCAGAATTGCTGTTTTTTGATTGTTTTTATACAGCGTTCACCACGCGTTATAAATTACATGTTACCTTTATTCTGCAGGTCAGTCCGATGCCCAATAAAATTACTTTTGTAAAGAGAATTTATTTTTTCTGTCGCCAAGTTGTGAGAGCCATAACGGTTTTAATTTTTTCGTCGACGGAGCTGTCTGAGGGCTTGTTTTTAGCGAGACGAGTTATAGTTTTTATAGGTACCATTTTTGATCACTTTTTATTTCAAGTTTTGGAAGACAAAGTGACCAAAAAATAGCAACTATGTCAGTGTTTTTTTTATTTATTTTTTACGGCGTTCAGTGTGCGGAATAAATAACATAATATTTTTATAGTTAAGGCCGTTACGGTCGCAGCGATACCAAATATGTATGGCTTTATTATTTTTTTCAATAATAAATGACTTGATAAGTGAAAAAGGGCGATTGTGTTTTATTTTATTACAACTTTTTTTTTTTTTTACACACTTTAGTCCCACTAGGGGACTTGAATGTCCAACCGTTTGTTTGATGTTCTAATACATTGCACTACCTATGTAGTGCGATGTATTGTAACTGTCAGTTGTTCACTGACAGCAAGCCGATCAGGCTCCTCCTCTGGGCGGGGCCTAATCAGCTTACGTAATGGCAGACAGGAGTCCATTGTTAGGGCTCCTGTTGCCATAGTAACAGTCGCCAGCCTTGCCATCGCGTGGCAAGGCTGCCGATTTGCTACAAACCTCTAGGATGCAGCGATCACAATGGATCGCTGCATCGAAGGGGTTAATGCCAGGAATCGGAGCTAGCTCCGGTTCCTGGCGATAGATCGGGGTGTCCGCTGTAACATACAACGGACACCCACTGCTGATGACGCCGGCTTAGCTTCTGAGCCGGAAGCTGGGCCGGCGCCATCTTGCCGATGGTACCGGAAGCCTCCTGGGCCCCGCCGACGACGGGACATAGGAGGATTTCGTTACAGGCTGACCGGGAGGTAAGTATTAGCCCTCCGATCGCCTTTGCAGCCACCGGCAACCCAGCGATCACGTTGCTGGGGTGCCGGTGGCTATAAACTCCTCACATGCTGCGATCTCTATTGAACGCAGCATGTGAGGGGTTAATCGGTCGGATCGGAGCCAACTCCAGTCCTGGCCGATACCTCAGGGTGCCAGCTGTAACATACAGCTGTCACCCGGCGGTGATGTCGCTGGCTCAGCTCCATCTGTTTCACGTACAGTTACGTGGAATTGCGGGAAAACACCATCTCCCGTCACGTAACTGTACGTGAAATTGCGGGAAGCGGTTAAAGGGGTTGGCCAGGAAAAAAATTTTTTTCTAAAAAGTGTCCCCCAACCATGGTTTGCCTTCCCTAAAACCACCTACATACTTTCTAACCAGTTTCTGTTTGATCTCCATCGTCACTGCTGCTCTTTCTGTTTGTTTACATCCCTTGCTTCTGTTCCTGTCTTGTAACCCACCATACCCATGTTCCCTTGCTGCATCTGAGGAGACAGCTTACCATCCCCCCTTCCTCTCTCCACAGCATCTCAGCTATTTGCATACTGCCACACCCCTCTTTATCCACAGGTCATTCCCTGCTCTAATTACAGTCACCCAGCTCCCTGCACAGTCAGACACACCCAGTGATTATCACATAGGGCGATGGGGGTTATGTAGAGGGACGATGGGGGTTATATAGAGGGACCTACGGGGTTATATGCAGGGATGATGGGGGTTATATGCAGGGATGATGGGGGTTATATGCAGGGATGATGGGGGTTATATACAGGGATGATGGGGGTTATATACAGGGATGATGGGGGTTATACACAGGGATGATGGGGGTTATACACAGGGATGATGGGGGTTATATACAGGGATGATGGGGATTATACACAGGGATGTTGTGGTTATACACAGGGATGTTGTGGTTATACACACAGATGATAGAACTCCATCATACCTGAATACTACCTATATGTAACCCCCATCATCCCTTTGTATTACCTCATCCGTGTAATACGTCATCATCCCTGTGTAGTACCTAATCATCCACAGGGATGATGAGGTAATAAACAGGGATGATGGGGGTTTATATACAGGGATGATGGGGGTTATACAGTGTTGCTGGGGGTAATACACAGGGATAATGGGGGTTATGCACAGGGACGATGGGAGTTATATTCAGGGATGATGGCCCCATCATTCCTGTATTTTTATATCCCCTGTAATAACTGTATATAACATCGGGGGGAGCCGTCGGGGGGGCTCAGCGCAGGTGGGGGCTGCAGGGGGTTGGGGGCCATGGGGGGTGGGGTGGGAGATTAGAGGAGACGGGCAGGCAGTGCGAGACCTCTGAGATAGGAGGAGGGTGCGTGTACAAGCACGACGTTCCGTGTCTCTGCTCAGCCAGTACTTCCTGCTGTGTAGAGACTCGGCGCGTCATCAACTATGTTTCCAGGCTGTGGGAACAGAGGAGGCGGAGCTATGAAGAGCTCATGAAACATCCACCCGGTCCACTGCCTGTAAATGTAGTTGATGACGCGCCGTGGTTTTCTCAGCCGGAAGTGCTGACTGAGCAAAGACACGGAACGTCACAGGAAATGAAAAAATTGCTCTCGGTGCGGTCACTTGCCCGCAGATCACAACAGAGTAATGCTGCCACAGGTAAACAGACATTATATTAGAGATTTACTTAAATATGTCCAATTAAGTTAAAATATAAATAAAATGTGTTCCTGGACAACCCCTTTAAGTGGATCAAGAATTATTCAAAAGTTGCCCATTTGATATTTCAAATATATTTACATATTTTCTTTGCTAGAAGTTTTTATATAAATTAAATGTTTTCGTTTTTCTCCATTTTGTTTTTATTTGTTGATACAATTTGATTTTCCTGGCAGTGTGCTTTCGAATCACATTAAAAAATATGTTGCTGATTTTCTTGCAATACTGTTAAAGAAAAAATTGGTTTAATCACTTCTGTTTTTGACTGTCCGCAAATACGGATCTGACTGCTATGGATACACATCCGTAGTTGTCCGCAATTACTAAAGCACCCATAGACTTCTGTTCCGCAATTGTGGACAAGAATAGAACATGTTCGATAATTTGTGGATCATTTCTACTGCCCAGACACACATCTGTAAATATACGGAAAGGTATCCGAGGCCAATAGAGATTAATGGGTCCACAATTTCATCCGTAACTACGGATGAAAATTACGGTCGTGTGCATGGGGCCTCTGGCTATCGGGCTCTCCTCATGAGCCTTGCTATAGCCTACATATTCATAAGGGTTCCCATAAGTAGGTTATGGTGTGCTGATGTGCTTTTTGGGAAATTTGTATATATGAAATATCCTCATATGTAATCTTCCAAAAGGCTCCAAGGGTGGATTCTCAGTGTAAAAACTTTATACATTTTGCATACTGCTACATTAGTTCAGGAGGGTCATGAAAAGTTACATTTTTGTAAAAAAATTTATTTTTGCATTGTGCGGAAAGACCAGCCAGAAGAGCTGGTACCTATAGCAGTAAACTAGATTTTTTTTCCTGAGTAACAGCAATAAAATATTGAAACTTTACTAAATTGTCTCAGAATTTCTGATAGACCTAGAAAAGGAAAAACTCTGTTTCCTTGTCAATCTTCTAAGAATAATAATTTAGGAAATATCAGTTTAATGTTTTGAGTTTTGTTGCAATAGGGCTGCGTTACTGAATGTCTGGATACCTCATACTTATATGAAGTGAGTAACCCACTTTCAGATTTGTTTTTTTGGTGTCATCTAAAGTACATTAAAGGGTTGTCCAGGGAAAGGGAAAAAATGGTCCGCTTTATATCTAGAAACAGTGCAACATCTGGATAGGGTTTGCCTTCAATACCACACACAACCCATGGACAGGTGTGGCACGGTTTCTGGGGAACAAAACGGACCATTAATGTGTTAAATTAATTTGGAACTGCAAATATTCACTTAGTGGCCACAATATTTTGTGCCACGGATTCATCAAGGTACTGTAAACATTCCTTAGGCTCTGATGCCCATGGTTTCTGTTTGTCTCTGTTGTGCATCGGATCCGTCGTTTTGCTGGAAGCAATAGTATAGTCGACTACGCTATTGCTTCCGCCAAAATGACGGGTCCGGTGCACAACAGATACAAACGGAAACCATGGGCGCTGGATCCATCACCATTGAAATCAATGGTGATGGAAACGGAAACCTCTGGTTTCCGTTCGTGTCTGTTCAGGGTCCCGTTCTGATGGAAACCTCAGATGGAATGTCAGAACGGGACCCCAACACAGATGTGAACTGAGCCTTAGACGTTTTGCCCACTGTTAACATTCTCGCCTACTACACAATTCGTTTTTTTTTACCTTTGTCCAGTCATGGTGAGCAATTGCCGCTGTAGCCTTAGTTTCCTGTTATTGGCTTACAAGAGTGGACCTGGTGAGATCTGCTGCTGCTATTACCCATCCACCTCAAGGTTCTGATCTCTCATCAACAAGAGACTTTTTGAACACAAAACTGGTGGTTACTGGATGAAAATAAAGACTGAAATCTGATTCACAGCTATATATGCATGATAAAAAAATGTTAGAACTGATAAATACTACAATTCTGGCAGCCACCTGTTGTACCCTTCGGAGTTTACTGCTTACAGATTTATTATTAAATTCAAGGTGGTTGCAGGCAGCTAGAATTTTATTGAGGAGGAATGGAGTGCTCTAGTTCTAGTGGTCTGTCGGGGTCCTAGCGGTAGGGCCACTTTCCGATTAGACATTTTTTACTTATCCACAGGATAAGTGATGAGTGTCTATTTTGGGAGTAGCTTTTTTAAGAATTTAATCTACCTGTTAGTCTGAATTTCAGAAATATTCAGTAACACCGTATTCCCCGTGTTTGGGCGAATACACCCAAACGGCTTACACCATTCTGCAATTTTTTATCTGCTGTTACTTTCCAAAGTATATGGTTGTAACCATCATTACACTTGTAGATGTTTTTGTTTACAAATATAAAAACTAGGTTTTTACAACATTTACCATAGATGTTAATTGTAAGGTTCAGTTCACACAGTTTTTTGGTGCTGATTTTACGTGGAAAACGTGTCTGAATCAGCGCCAAAAAATGTCCGAAAACGCTTCCCATTGACTTCAATGGGAGGCAGAGACTTTTTTTTCTTTTCTAAGTGGCTTGTTCTTTCTTGCTGTGGTTTCTACCTGTGACCTCTCATTGAAATCAATGGGAGGCAGAACAAAAAACTCTGGCGCTCATTTCTGAGCATTTTTTGCAGGTTTTTTTTGCCCGCGGTCCTTGCATTAGATACAATGGCTACAGGCAAAAAACAAAGTGGGAAAAAAAGCACAGGCAGTTAAAAATCTGCCTCCAAATACCTGAAGGTATTCTTAGCAGATTTTTTCTGCCTGCAAAAAAAAAACTGTGAACAGTGCCTAAAGGTGTTATACTTTCCAGCCTCTAGTCATTTTCCCTTTGTCCCTCCTTGGGTGAGTGTTTGTATTGATATTTGCTGGTCCCCTTTGTTTTCTCTCCTACTTTAACAGACTGATTGCTGAGTAACCTCCCCCTGTTCTTGGCTAGGTTTATAGGTACCATTCAGGGCTTATTTAGACACCTGGTTTGTACAGCTTTTCCAGCAGTATGGGCAAGCTTCACATTTCCTTTAGTTATTTATGTTTTGTCCTGGGACCAAGTTCATATAATTAAGCCAGTCTACTTGGATCTTTTATATTGTTTATATTATTTAAAACACACTATTCTTTGTTGTATACACAGGATGAGCATACTTTAGTGTTTTAAATTATAATTTACAAGTCTAAAGTGTATTTGTACATACTTTTGGTTTATATTTGGTGTATTTCCCATATACCATATATTGGGTTACACATTATTATGATATAGTTACTTGTTCATAGGCATGATTAAATCAGAAACTCCTGGATCTCCCATATGAACTATAATTTGTATTGTGAGAGATTACGGTCTTATTTATTGTAGGTCATGGAGCTACGAAGACATGATATTAATGAAAACCTATAAAATGCTCACGGTGTTACAGCACAGTAGTATACAGTAGGTGGCAGATAGATAGCTTAGAAAATGTTCTCTGTTTTTATTTATCATGGTTTAAATAACAAATGTTTGGTCCTCACCAATTTCTATAAGCAAGCTGATAACCTCTGGTGACAATCCCAAAAAACACCATAGATTTCAATATGTAGCCGTTCTTTCCAAAAAAAGTACACCCTATAATTCTGTAACCTGTAGAACCACCTTTAGCAACAATAACTTGAAGCAAATGTTTTCTGTAGGAGGTTATCGGTCTCTTGAGGTGTTTATGGTGATAAGCGGTGTTTGGGTTTCGTCACACATAGTACTGTGTATGATGACCAAACATCTACAGCGTTGTTCCAGATCTTCTGTGGTTTCTTCAAATGCAATTTACCTAACCTAAGTCGTGCTGCCGTTATATTTTTGGAGAGGGGGGTCTTTTTCTATTCACTCATCCATGAAAGCCATACTTGTTCAGCCTTCTTCCAATTGTGCTGTCATGAATATAAAGATTTAATGTGCTTACCTAGGCCTGTAGGTTACGTGATGTAATTCTTTGGTCTTTACATTTCTGATCATTAGACGGTCTGACCTTGGATGAAATTTGCCGGGATGCCTACTCCTGGGAAGATCGGCAACTGTCTTGAGAACACCATTTCTAAACCGTCATTCTGACTGTAGAGTGTTGAATTTCAAATTGTTTAGCGATGACCTTATAACCCCTCCTGATATGAGTAGAAACCATTGCTTGTCTTATATGTGTGGCTATTATATAGTGTTGGTAGCCTGACTAAATGGGGTTTTACACTGGGGGATTATCGGACAGACAAGCATTCATAGAACGCTGGTTGCCGATAATTGCCCTGTGTAAACAGGGCAGCGATCCGCAGATAAACGAGCAAACGCCTGTTCATCTGCTTATCATATCGTTTTAAAAAAGTAAAATATTGTTGCTGGCAGCACATCTCCCTGTGTAAAACCACTCATCCCCATGCATAGCTCCGTGTGACAGGAACAAACGAGCACCGTTCAACTATGTCTCATTGATCGGCGCTCGCTGAATCGGCCGATTATCTATGTAAAAGGGCCTTTATCTAGACTTTCAGTATAATATAAATATAGTTAAAGGAGTTTTGCCCAGTAAAGTAAAGGCACTTTTACATGGGCCGAAGTTTGGGTGAACTAGTGAACAAAAGCTTGTTCCCGATCATCAGCTTATGTAACATTCACAGCGATCAGCCGGCAAACGAGCAAGCACTCGTTTGTCAGCTGATCGGATCTTTTATGCGGGCATTTAAATCATCAGTTGTTTGTAGAATATCACCCCATGTAAAAGGGAGTGTGCTGCTGACAATAATGAAACTGTTTGTACCCGAACGACCGCACTAAAGGTCCTATTACACTGTCCTCGTTGATCGGTGCTCGTTTGCTCCTTAACCCTTTCATGCCGACAATCTGTATATTCACGTCCTTTTCGCACATACCCCGTGCAGCCAGGGCGTGAATATACAGATAACTGTTACAGCTGGCATGGGAAATGTGCTATTGACAACGATAATATTTATTGCTGCATAAACCAGCAGATCATACGATGAATGAGCGTTTGCTCATTTACCGGCTCATCCTTGCCCTGGAAGCAAGCGTTCATATGCCCCATCATTGGCCCGTGCAAAAGGGCCTTAACGATCATTCATTGACATTTACTACTGATGATTACTGTATGTAAATAAAGCTAAACTAGCACTGATTGACTTGCTATAGTGTCGATCGATTACTTGTTACAGGCAGAAAATCTGCCAGTGTATAGGACCCTAAGTGATGGCATATCGCTAGGGGTCTGACTGCCTAGACCTCCACTGATCCTTAGAATGAAGGTGCTGCAGCACTAGTAAATTATTTTCCCTGCACAGTGATTCCCCCAGCCACCCGCTTTTCAGGGAACTGCAACACAGCCCTATTCACTTGAACAGAGTTGTGCACCACCCAACTTTCAAAGGCTGGAAAGGCGGACAAGTTAGGCATTGTCTGCAGCACTAAAACGGTACTCTGGCCCCTTCATTTTTAGGATTGAAGGCATGCAGAATTTTTTTTATTTTATAATAGTGGTAAACAGATAGTGTTTATTGTAATAGTGCGCCCTTAGTAGCCAGCACGGTACGAGTGCCCCCTATTGTGCCACACACAATAATAGTGCCCCCATTATGCTACACATAGAAAAAGTGCCCGCCATTGTACCATTCATAGTAATAGTGCCCCCATGCTGTAAAACTGGCACCTATACAGTAATAGTCCCCCCACGCCGTAATTGTGCCCCCCACACAATAATAGTGTCTTCCTTTTTGCCCTTTTTCTTCATTACGACCGAATTCAAAACTAACTCCATCATTCCCACAATATGCTCATATTGAAATTTTTGACAAAATGGTCAGTGCAGATTTGAAAAAACTTAAACCCGATAAAGTTAGAGCTTTGAGTAACCTTACTGAGACAGAGAGACTAGCGTTAGACGAACTTTGCCAAAAGGAACAAATAATCCTGAAACCGTCTGATAAGGGTGGTAACATTGTGGTTATGGACCATGGTGACGATGTTCATATTGTCCACAGACTATTAGATGACAGTACCACATATGTCATCCTTGGAAAAAATCCTACTGATTCCCTTCTATTAGAGCTACACCTTCTTCTTACTGAGGCTAAGACACAAAACATTATTACGCAGGATGAATTAAAACGAATGTTCAATCCAAGCCCTACACTTGCTGCTTTTTATGCCTTACCTAAAATTCATAACGCCCTTCACCCTGTCCCTGGCAGGCCCATAGTGTCTTGGAATGACAATCTCACACAAAGAATTAGTCTATATGTAGATGAGATGCTCTTGTCCTTTGTCACATCTCTACCCTTTTTTCTGCGGGATACGAAGGACACCATCTCCAGGAGATCCACGTTACTCCTACCACCATGATTGCCAGTATCGATGTTGAGTCTTTGTATACAAACATTCAGCATGAATTTGGCCTTACTGCTGTGGAATATTGCACTCCATTTCACGCACACAACAAATTTTTGTTATCACTTCTTCGATTTCTGTTAACACACAATTATTTCACTTTTAATCATAACTTTTAGCATCAATTAAAAGCCACTGTCATGGGCACTGTGTGTGCACCCACTTATGCTACCGTATATATCGGCGTACAAGACGACTTTTTACACCCTTAAAAAAATGTCAAAAGTGTGGGGTCGTCTTATATGCCGGATATTGTCTTGTACACAGGTTGTTTCTTACCTTGTGAGCCTGCAGTCCGGTACACAGGCTCCCGAGATGCACGGAATCCGCCACGGATCTGAGGGAAGCCGGTATTAGCCGCCAGGGAACATCTCTGTAAGCCTCCGTAGATCTCCCTTTCCTCTCATTCCCTGCCTCTTAGATCTCGCGCGATGAAGCAGCCTATCTGCGCATGCGCGAGTTCAAAGAGACAGAGTCCTGGGTCCTGCCGCCGATGTCCATAGTGAAGCGCTCCTGCACGAAATGGTGAGTATATCTTAAATTCTATATTTTAAGGGTAAAAGTTGGGGGTCGTCTTATACGCCCAGTCGTCTTATACGCCGACATATACGGTAATTTATTTTTAGGGTGGTGGGAAGACACTATTGTTTTCACTGAAGATTTACTTTTTTTTCACTTGTCACATTCTTTTTTGGGGGAGATATATCGATGATATCCTTATTCTCTGGGATGGGGATTTACTTATTTTTAAATCTATACTTAATAACAACTCTATTGGTATGAAATTCACCCATGAAATATTTCACAAAGAAATCAGCTTTCTGGATCTTAAGATCCCTCTGGACCCTGGTGGTGCTGTCCAGACTGATATTTCCCGCAAATCTACAGCCACAAATAGCTTTTTACATTGGGGAAGTTTCCATGCTCCCGCTCTTAAGAAGGGCATTCCAATAGGACAATACTTGAGAGGCAAGAGAAATTGCTCGGATGAGTGATCCTTTCAAACTGAATCTGATGGTAATTTTTCTAAATTTCTCTTGCTTGGCTACCCGAAGAAATGTCTACGTAGGGCATATGCCAGGGCGACAGACAGAAAGGACCTCTTATATAACCATAGTCAGAAATCAACTCAGTCCTGCACCGATATTAGACATAGTCGGAAATTCACTCGGTACTCCTCCAACATCAGATGCATTGGCACCTTTGATGCCTGTTCCTATCAGGTTACCAAGACTTTACAAAAATATTGGCCTATCCTTCATTCTGACTCTATCTCTGATGCTATTTCTACAACCCCTCCAGTATTACCTATGGAAGAGGAAAAAACCTGCATGATTAACTGCTGCATAGTCATTATTCTAAACCATCTACTGCATCCCAATGTTGGCTTAAATCGCCGGTTATACGCTCTCATTCCTTTGGAAGATGTTCCTTTTGTCCCTTTACGCCTACTGTCAAGAATTTCTGTAATCCCTCAGATGGGAGAATCTACAAGATCAGACAATTTATTAATTGCCAAAGCAGTGGAGTTATTTACATAGCAAAGTGCCCATGTCCAAAATTGTATGTGGGCAAAACTGTTCAGGGACTAAGGAGAAGAATCTCGAAGCATCTCAGTACTATAAACAATAAGGAAGATACACCTCTATCCAGACATATTCGATCTATACATGATGGTAACATTCGGTCATTACAATTCTGGGGTGTCACCCAGATTAAGTTGGGCCGTAGAGCCGGTAATCTAGACCGTAAACTTCTACAAGTAGAGGCACGGTGGATTCACCGCCTGGGCACTCTCATCCCTGTTGGGCTCAACAAAGGCTTCACTTTTGCAACTGTTCTGTAACACTCCTTCACATCCTTTAATACCTTGTAATATTATTTATATACTTTTCTAATATTTTCATTCATGTATATACTCACCAAATGACTTGTTTAGGTACCTGGGTGGTTATAACCATAATTATGCTGATAACTCCTTTTCTTCACCTACCTCTGCCCACTTCTGATGGTGATGGTCATTTTGCGCATCACTACTCCACAGTAAGTGATTGATGTTTTATACTCCTCTATTATTTTTTCCTTCAATTGTAGTCGAACTACATAATTATGACGGCCAACTCCTGTATTCCTTCTATTCCCCCTTTTTCCAATATTCATCCCTTGGCAGTGATCCCATTACGAATGGTCTAATGGTCTCCCCAAAAATGTATGGACTGATGTATATGTATGTATGTATATTGTATACCCGTGTTCGATTCATCTTAGTGCTTCCCATCTGGAGCCGTTATCTTCTTTTCTAGCACAGTTGATAATAGGCCAGTTTCACATTTTCTGCACTAAGTCCCAACACATGCGCTATAACAGTTTGTTTAATCATGAACTATCTCGGCAGTTCTATACTTAGATGCCGTTTATACGCTCATCATTGCACATGCGCTAAGGACTTCTTGCCACTGGTTACTTCAATGGAAACTTCTATTGGTCCGCTACTGTGTCTGTCACATAGCAGGGGGCTCGACTGAATGCACCGCTCTTATTGGCTGCCTCTTATGGAATCCCCACCTGTTTAGCACATTTAGCCTATTTAACAGGAAATCCACGGCGCACCGTCATTAGCCCCCATACAACTGAGGACGCTACATAGTCGCAAAACAGGTGGGGGGGGCTCTTTTGAATTTTAATTCCATGCTCTTGCTAGATCAACCTACTTAGCAGTTAGTGTAGCTACAGCGTTCTGCAGCCGCTGGCTTTCATTTCACTTTTATTCTTAGGTGCCTACCACCATAATTCTCTATATCTAGCATTGTCTTATACAGATCCTATTCTAGCAGCGTGCATGGCTCATTTTAACTCATTTATGTGGTTCGTCTACTTGCTTTTCATAGCCTAATAAAGATTTATTATTTAACTAACCTATTCAGGGTAGTTGGGAAGTAGTGTTTTTTTTGCCGGTTGGCATCCATTTGCGATGTATTCCTTTGAGCAGCACACAGTAATGGTGCCCCGACACAGTGCTAGTGTCCCTTTGTGCCCCACACATTTTCTTAGTGCCCTTGTATTGTGGCACACGGTAGTAGTGCCTCACACACACTGATGATGCCGCCATAGTACCCCCCTACACAGTAAGGTTGCTCCATTGGGGCCCCCAAGCAATAAGATTGCCCTCTTAGTGCCCCCACTCAGTAATAGTGCCCCTTTGTGCCCTCTTTCTGTGGCACATGCTAATAGTGCCTCTAACACCATAATGATGCCCCCTTAGTGCCCACCACACAGCATGCCCACCTAGTGCCCCCACACAATAAGTATGCCTTTTTGGTGCCTCCCCAGAAAAATAGTGCCAGACAAATATTGTCAGTTAAAATAATAAAATGTAATACTCCCCTAATCAAGTTCCCCTGGAGCACGTGGCTGATCCGAATTGAGCAAAGCCTGTTCTGTCCTGTGCTGGATGCAGGCAGACGCAATGACATCATTGCCCAGACCAACGCCGAACCACTGATGGAAGGGGTCAGAGAGTAAATGGTGGAGCAGGGAGCTGAAGGACTGAGGACGCAGATACAGTTGGACAGCAGGAAATGCGGTATGGCAGGCATCCCAGGACAGCTCCCAAAATCCAGGACCGATCCAGGCTGGATCTTAGATGGTTGGGAGGTCTGGAGTTGTGTTGCAGCTACCTGCACAATGGTTGACCAGAGGCACCACTGTGCATAAGAATTGTCAACAGGACCTCCTTCCCTTCTTTCATCGAAATGCCACAAAATTAAATGAGTTGCAGAAAATAGAACGTGTCAGCCTATAGTGACTGCTTTAGTAGTAAGTGTAAAAACGACAATATTTTAGTTTTTTGGTTCTACGGATAGTTAAAAAAATAAATAAAATACGCAAAAAGAGTTTATGATAAAAACTTGAATTAAATAATGTTTCTGATGATAGGCACCCTTTACGATTGCTAGTGCATACTTCTCTAGCATTTATTTCTTTTTGTAACCAAAGTCATGGAAAAGTTACGGTTAATCTTTAACCCCTTCCCTCTTTAGCCACTTTTGACCTTCCTGACAGAGCCTCATTTTTCAAATCTGACATGTGTCACTTTATGTGGTAATAACTCCGGAATGCTTTCACCTATCCAAGCGATTCTGAGATTGTTTTCTCGTGACACATTGGACTTTATGTTACTGGCAAAATTTGCTCGATATGTTCAGTATTTAATTGTGAAAAACACCAAAATGTAGCGAAAAATTGCAAAAATTAGCATTTTTCTCAATTTAAATGTATCTGCTTGTAAGACAGGCAGTTATAATACACAAAATTGTTGCTAATTAACATCCCCCATATGTCTACTTTAGATTGGCATCGTTTTTTGAACATCCTTTTATTTTTCTATGACCTCACAAGGCTTAGAACTTTAGCAGCAATTTCTCACATTTTCAAGAAAATTTCAAAAGGCTATTTTTACAGGGGCCAGTTCAGTTGTGAAGTGGTTTTGAGGGCCTTATATATTAGAAACCCCAAAAAAGTCACCCCATTTTAAAAACTTCACCCCTCAAAGTATTCAAAACAGCATTTAGAAAATGTCTTAACCCTTTAAACATTTCACAGGAATTAAAGCAAAGTAGAGGTGAAATTTACAAATTTCATATTTTTCTGCAGAAATACATTTTTAATACAATTTTTTTTATAACACAGAAGGTTTTACCAGAGAAATGCAACTCAATATTTGTTGCCCAGTTTTTGCAGTTTTAGGAAATATCCCACATGTGGCCGTAGCGTGCTACTGGACTGAAACACCGGCCTCAGAAGCAAAGGAGCACCTAGTGGATTTTGGGGCCTTATTTTTGTTAGAATATATTTTAGGCACCATGTCAGGTTTGAAGGGCTCTTGCGGTGCCAAAACAGTCAAAATCCCCCAAAAGTGACCCCATCTGGGAAACTAGACACCTCAAGGAAATTATCTAGGGGTATAGTGAGCATTTTCACCGCACAGGTTTTTTACAGAAATTATTGGAAGTAGGCCGTGAAAATTAAAATCAACATTTCTTCAAAGAAAATGTAGGTTTAGCGATTTTTTTTCTCATTTCCACAAGGACTAAAGGAGAAAAAGCACCGCAAAATTTGTAAAGCTATTTCTCCCGAGTAAAACAATACCTCACATGTGGTAATAAACGGTTGTTTGGACACACGGCAGGGCTGAGAAGGGAAAGAGCGCCATTTGGCTTTTGGAGTTCACATTTAGCAGGAATGGTTTGCGGAGGCCATGTCACATTTACAAAGCCCCTGAGGGGACAAAACAGTGAAAACCCCAAACAAGTGACCCCATTTTGGAAACTATACCCCTTGAGGAAATTATCTAGGGGTATAGTGAGCATTTTGACCCCACAGGTTTTTTGCAGAAATTTTTGCAAGTAGGCTGTGAAAATGAAAATCTACATTTTTTCAAATAAAATGTAGGTTTAGCTAATTTTTTTTCATTTCCACAAGGACTAAAGGAGAAAAATCACCATAAAATTTGTAAAGAAATTTCTCCCGAGTAAAACAGTACCCCACATGTGGTAATAAACGGCTGTTTGGACACACGGCGAGGCTGAGAAGGGAAAGAGCGCCATTTGGCTTTTGGAACTCAAATGTAGCAGGAATGGTTTGCGGAGGCCATGTTACATTTACAAAGCCCCTGAGGGGACAAAACAGTGGAAACCCCCCACAAGTGACCCCATTTTGGAAACAACACCCATTGAGGAAATTATCTAGGGGTATAGTGAGCGATTTGACACCACAGTTTTTTTGCAGAAATTATTGGAAGTAGGCCCTGAAAATAATAATCTACATTTTTTCAAAGAAAATGTAGGTTTAGCTAATTTTTTCTCATTTCCAGAAGGACTAAAGGAGAAAAAGCACCACAAAATTTGTAAAGCAATTTCTCCCGAGTAAAACAATACCCCACATGTGGTAATAAACGGCTGTTTGGACACACGGCAGGGCTTAGAAGGGAAAGAGCACTATTTGACTTTTTGAGATCACATTTAGCAGGAATGATTTGCGGAGGCCAGGTCACATTTGCAAAGCCCCTGAGGGGACAAAACAATGAAAACGCCCAAAAAGGGACTCCATTTAGGAAACTACACCTCTTGAAGAATGCATCTAGGGGTGTAGTGAGCATTTTGACCCCACAGATGTTTCATAGAATTTATTAGAATTAGGCAGTGAAAATAAAAACAGTCCTTTTTCTTCAATAAGACGTAGCTTTAGCGCAAATTTTTTCATTTTCTCAACAAATAAAGGAAAAAAAGAACCCAACATTTGTAAAGCTATTTCTCCCGAGTACGGCAATACCCCATATGTGGTCATAAACTGCTGTTTGGGCAAACGGCAGGGCTCAGAAGGGAAGGACCGCCATTTGGAGTGCAGATGTTGCTGGATTGGTTTCTGGGCACCTGTGGGCCCAAAACAGTGGAAACCCCCCAGAAGTGACCCCATTTTGTAAACTACACCCCTCAATGCATTTACCAAGGGGTGTAGTAAGCATTTTAACCCTGCAGGTGTTTTGTAGAAATTAGTGTGCGCTCAATGTTGCAGAGTGAAAATGGGATTTTTTTCCATAGATATGCCAATATGTGGTGCCCGGCTTGTGCCACCATAACAAGACAGCTCTCTAATTATTATGTGGTGTTTCCCGGTTTTAGAAACACCCTACATGTGGCCCTAATCTTTTGTCTGGACATATGACAGGGCTCAGAAGTGAAGAGTACCATGCGGAGTGGAGGCCTAATTTGGCGATTTACAAAGTATTGGTTCACAACTGCAGAGGCTCAGATGTGAAATAATAAAAAGAAACCCCTGATAAGTGACCCCATTATGGAACTGCACCCCTCAAGGCATTTATTAAGGGGTGTAGTGAGCATTTTCACCCCACAGGTCTTTTCCATAAATGAATGCGCTGCGGATGGTGCAAATTAAAAATTTATATTTTTCCCTAGATATGCCATTCAGTGGCAAATATGTCATGCCCAGCTTATGACGCTGGAGACACACACCACAAAAATTGTTAAAAGGGTTCTCACGGGTATGACGGTGCCATATATGTTGAAGGAAACTGCTGTTTGGGCACGCTGTAGGGTTCAGGGCCGAGGGAGCACCATTTGGCTTTTGGAGAGCGGATTTTGCTTGGTACTATATTTGTTTGAGTATTGCTGGTGTTTTATAATGTGGGGGTACATGTAAGCGGGGCGGAGTATATAAGGGGCATAGTCAGGTGGTATAAAAAAATAAAAATAATCCATAGATGTGTGTTACGCTGTGAAGCAATCCTTTCTGCACAGGCCGGTGTCGCACTGATAAATGGTGTCATTTCTTATCCCCCTTTTGGTCCACACTCCGCGCCTTTGTAGTTTGGGGAATTTTGCTGGGAAAGTATTATCCTGGTATAATACGGGCACCGTCGCTTCCATCGGATATGATTGGGCCCTCCCTTCCTGGTTCCCTAATTTTAGGTCCTTGATAAATCGCCTCTTGAAACAGAAGAAATGTTCTCCTCGGGCACAACTGCATATTTTTTTATTTCCTGACTTATTGGAGCCATAACTAATTTTATTTTTCATAGACGTAGCGGTATGAGGGCTGGTTTGTTGCGGGACGAGCTGTAGTTATTATTGGTACCATTTTGGGGTACATGTGACTTTTTGATCACCTTTTATCCTATTTTTTGGGATGCCAGGTAAACCAAAAAACGCAATTCTGGCACAGCTTTTTTTGGTTTTTTTTTATACAGAGTTCACCACGCATTATAAACTACATGTTACCTTTATTCTGCGGGTCAGTACGATTCCGGCGATACCTCATTTATAGAACTTTTTTATGTTTTACAACTTTTTGCACAATAAAATTACTTTTGTAAAAAGAATGTATTTTTTCTGTCGCCAAGTTGTGAGAACCATAACGTTTTAATTTTTTTGTCGACGGAGTTGTATGAGGGCTTGTTTTTTGCGGGACGAGCTATAGTTTTTATAGGTACCATTTTTGGATACGTGCGACTTTTTGATCACTTTTTATTGTAATATTTGTAGGGCAAAGTGACTAAAAAACAGAAACTCTGGTAACGTTTTTTACGGGTTTTTTTTACGCTGTTCACCGCGTGCAATAAATAATATAATATTTTGATACCTCAGGTCGTTACGGTCGTGGCGATACCAAATACATATGGTTTATTATTATTTTTCAATAATAAAGGACTTGATAAGAGTAAAAGGGGGATTGTGTGTTATTTGATTACTTGAAACTTTTATTGTTTTCAAACTTTTATTTTTTGCACTTTTTTTTACACTTTTTTATACTTTTTTTACACTTTTTCTCAAGTCCCACTAGGGGACTTGAAGGTCCAACGGTCAGATTTTTTTTTTTCTAATACATTGCACTACCTATGTAGTGCAATGTATTAGATCTGTCAGTCATTCACTGACAGCAAGCCGTTTAGGCTTCGCCTCCCGGCGGGGCCTAAATCGGCTTCCGTAATGGCAGAGCAGGAGACCATTGTGTCTCCTGTTGCCATAACAGCAGTCGCCAGTCCCGATTGCCTGTCAGGGCTGGCGATCTGCTTGTAACCGCTACGATGCAGCAATCGCTTTCGATTGCTGCATCGAAGGGGTTAATGGCAGGGATCGGAGCTAGCTCCGGTTCCTGCCGTTACAGGTGGATGTCAGCTGTACAGTACAGCTGACTTCCACCGCTGATGACGCCGGATCAGCACCTGACCCGGCGCCATCTTGCCGGCAGCTACGGAAGCCGATCAGGCTCCGACGCCGGGCGGATCTTGACCGGCTTCGGTGCTAGGCAGACCGGGAGGCCAGTATTAGGCCTCCGGTTGCCATTGCAGCCACCGGAACCCCGGCAATTTCATTACTGGGGTTCCGATGAGCTGCAAACACCTTAAGTGCAGCGATCGCGTTTGAGCGCTGCACTTAAGGGGTTAATGGCGGGGATCGAAGCTAATTTCGGTCCCCGCCGTTACAGTCGGATGTCAGCTGTAAGATACAGCTGAGATCCGGTGATGATGGGACCGGCTCAGCTTCTGAGCCGGTGCCAAACGTTTGACGTACATGTACGGCAAGATGCGGGAAGTCAGTACTTTCCATGACGTACATGTACGTCAAATGTCGGGAAGGGGTTAATCAGAATCATGTGGAATTCTGGGTCAAAGGGATCTTTTTACTGCAAGAATTTTTTTGGGCAGGATTGTGAAGGTTTAGTACTAAATAGATCTCTAGTTTTTGTTTATAATGCCTAAGCGATTTTCTCAAGGTAATATAATGTGAGGCATTATTTATGGCTATTGCCGTAGGCATGTAGGGTTGATTGCTTTTTTGTTTCTTATGTGATGTCTCTTGTATACACGATCTGAAATACAGGCCTTTGGAGGCTACTGTGATGTATAATATGCAGTAGTTATTACAGATAATAGTGAAACATCCACTATTTTCTTTGTACTTTACGTTCACAGACAACATATTTACAGTTTGTGACAGAAGTGTCACTGTTTTTATTTTAAATAGGTTCAATGATTTGGTGAGCAGGTCTAACAGGGTTTTACAGCAGTTTCCAGTAACAAAAAAAAAAAAATTGCAACATGTGGCTTCATCCTTAGGCCTCATGTACACGACCGTGCAGTATTTACAATCGGTAAATACTTGATGGGCCGCGGAGTGTCACCCGCATTTGCGGAAGGTGCTCACAGTAATAAGTATAAGAGCACAGTGCGTAGATGCAAAAAATGGGACGTCCTATTTTTTGCTGATCATTTCTTCGCCCCGGACACACCCCCTGTAAATATATGGGAAGGTGTCCGTGGCCAATAGAAATGAATGGGTCTGTATTTTATCCGCAATTACGGATCTGTAATTTCGGATAAAAATGGCGTTTGTGTGCCTGAGGCCTTAGATCTGGTAAACCTGAGTGTAATTAACTATTAATAAACATTTGGAATAATAAAGTAAACCGTTGTATAAGGATATGGCCCCACCTAGCGGCGGCGGCGGAAGCCCGTCTCACTTGCAGTAGCCAACAGCATCACGGTGTTAAGTATTACGATCTCAATTGTGCGGTCATTGGCAACCCCATGCAGTCGTGGTTTTAGCCTCATGTGGCCGCCGCTAAGTGGGACCATTCCCTTAATGACCAATTATATCACTAATGTGTATAAGATAAGATGTTTTTCTGAATTTACTCATTTACTTTGAGTTCTGTTGTTTTGCAGCTCCTTCATTCCAAAGTTTATCAACCACCTATTTAAATGCAAACCCATTAGTATGGTTGGAGCCGAACAGGTATGTAGCGTTTAATTCCATGTCTGGTATTTACTACCCCTTTCATGTTTTTATTGCTTTTTGCATGTTTTGAACGACTGACCGGTCAGACAGTAAGTTTGTATATGATGTCAGGGCTGATTAGCTATATTCAGCCCTGACATCCTTTCCTCAATAGGATTCCAGTAGCAGCTTTTAGCTGCTACCTCAATCCTAGTGGTAGCCATGACGACCAATGACCCTGTGACTTCAGACTTTGAGGAGACCTTATATTCGTACGCCCAATAAATCACACGGTGTTAAAAATTGCATAAAACAGCATTTAGGAAGTTTGTTTACCCTTTAGGTGTTTCACGGGGATTAAAGCAATGTGGAGGTGAAATATAAACATTGAAACATTTTTTTTGCATAATTTCTATTTTAATATTTTTTTTTCCATAACACAGCAAGTGTTAACAGTGGAACACAACTTATTATCCTTATTCTTCAGTTTTCAGAAATATCACATATGTGCCCCTAGTGTGCTACTTTACTTAAAGGTTTTGTAAACCTTTGATCAAATTTTTTTAATAAAACCGTGTATGAGAGGATTTTTTTTATTAAAAAATGTTTTTGCATTTTGAGATACAGTTTCTGTGTGTCCTGTATTCAGAGCAGCTGTATCTTGCACTCAAACCCGTATCAGCGAGGTCAGCGAGACTGACGGCTTCAGTGACAGCGGGTCCTGCATGTCTCTGACACGCAGGATCCAATTGTTATCGATCACTTCTAAGTTCATGACCTAAAGAAATGTTCCCGTCTGGCCTGCACATCGGGATAGTACCACAAGGCCTCAAAAAATTGTCTTCTCCGCTGCATCTACAGGGTCCAACTGTGGGGTCTAGCAAATGATGATGTTTGGCAAAAAACTGCTGGGCGTATAAATTAGTTTGGGCCATCATTTTGCATCATTGTACTCCGAGATTCAGAATGTTTTTATTTTTCTGTCGACATAGTTGTAAGAGGGCTTTTTTTGTGGGATGTGTTGTATTTTTTTAATGGAATAATTTTGGGGTACATCTAATGTATTGAAAAACTTTATAGAAAATAGAGAAAAATAGCATTGCACAATATTTTTTATACGTGGCGGGTGCTGGCAGTTTTATACAGCTGACACCCGCCTGCAACGCCCGACTTTGGAGATGACTCTCATCCCAGCCATTTAACCCCTCAGATGATGCGGTCTATAGCGACATGTGGTATCTGAGCTTTAAGAAACAAGGGGGCTCCCTCTCACCCAGATCGCCCCCCCCTGCGTTGAAATTGCAGGAATTCGAGTGGTTGCCATGGCAGCCGAAAGCCTTCAGATCAGCCTTATGTATTTTGATTATTAAGCCCTGCTAGAGGCTTAAACGGGTTGTACCAGAATTGTCAATTCTCACCTATCAATCAGATAGGTGATAATTGTCTGATCGCTGGGTCCCCACTACTAGGACCCCCCACTGATCAGTAAAACTGGAGGACATTGAATGGAGCTGCAGTCGAGTAAGCCTGCTGCCGCTCCAAAAGTCTATTGAAATGACGGAAACAGCCAAGTACAGAGCTCGGCTGTTTCCGTCAGTCTCCTAGACATTGAATGGAGCAGTGGTGGGGCTCCCACAATCAGACAATTATCACCTATCCTGTGGATAGGTGAAAATTGACGATTCTCGGAATACCCTTTTAGAAGGAGAGCATAGAAAAAGGCAATACTCTACAACACATCGTATTTTTCGGACTATAAGACGCACCTAGCGTATAAGACGCACTTGACTATAAAACACACCCAGGTTTTAAACAACAGAAAATAGGAAAAAAATATTTCATATTTTACTACTTTTACAAAGCAAAAACTATTTGTTAAAAAAAAAATTGTTCTGTTTCACCACATTGAGTGCCATAAGTTTTATATTTTATCATCGATTGAGGGGTTAGAGGGCTTGTTTTTTTGCGGGACGAGCTGTCGTTTTTATTGGCATTTTTTTTTTGTACATATGATTTTTTGATCACTTTTTATTTAATTTTTTAAGTTAAAGTGACCAAAAAAAACAAAGATTCTGGTGTTACATTTTATTTTTATGCCGTTCACCGAGCGAGTTAAATAATGTTATATTGTACCAGTTCAGAATTTTACGGACGCAGCGATACTAGTTTTTTTTTTAATTATTATTATTTTTTACATTGTGCTTAGGGAGAAATGGGAAAAGGGTATTTTTTGTTTTTTTTTGTGTGTGTTTTTTTTAAACTTTTAATATTTTATTATTATTTATTTTTTACACATTATTAGTTCCCCTAGGGGACTTGAACCAGTGTATTGCAGTATATTGTTATTTTTACAGGCGTCTGCTAAGCTCTGCCGGAGGCATGGCTTAGCAGAGGCAGACCTGGGTTCTTCATTATGCCCCCGGCAGCTATGACAAACATCGGCGCCTCCCGATCGCATTGCGGGGCTGGCCCCATCCTAACGGTTTAAATGCCACGGTCGCTCTCGACCATGGCATGGGGTTTTTCCATGAGATAAGGTTATGACATATCCACGGGATATGTCATAAATGTCAGATAGATGCGGGTCCCACCTCTGGGACCCGCACCTATGTCTTGAACAGGGCCCCCTAAATCCCGTTCTAGCTTTTTGTGCTTACGCTGACTCCTGGCCACTTCCTGATTACATGGTCGGGAGTTACGGAAACAGCGTAACTCGCTGAGCTATGCTGTTTCCGTAACTCCCTTAATAGTGAATGGCAGTTATAGAAGCAGCTTAGCATGCGAGCTACGCTGTTTCCGTAACTGCCGTTAGAGCAGCATGTCCGCTGTAAAACACAGCTGACTGCAGTGTATCAAGTGGGCTCCGCGTGTGAGCCTGCTCCAAACATTATCCCATGTCGGGAAGGGCTTAAGGAAGCGGAAAGGGGGTCAGGCACAGCCTGGCCCCTTGACTTCTGACTATAACACGCAGGGGCTTTTTAGAAAGATTTATTTGATTCTTAAGGGGCAAATTATTTTTCAAATAAAACAGGTACCCTATTTCTGGTGATAGACATTCTCTTAAGGTGCACACCCTAACCCCAAAGTTATACTTGCCTGTTCCCCGCAGTTCTGGATATTCATGGGGGGGTCTTCATACGGGCGGCTCCTTTACCATGGCTGCATGTTGAGGTCCTGAGCAGCTGGGGTTATGAGCTGGCCAGGAACCTGTACAGGAGTTATTTCCTGTACAAGTTTAGGACTAGATCATAGCAACCACTCCTTTGGACCTGAACAAGCAGCTAAGTTAAAGGAGCTGCCCATGTGAAGATCCCCATTGAACTCCGGAGCACTTTCATCTTTTCATTGGAGGGTCTCTTTAATTGGCTGATAGAATTCTTATTGTGTATTCCTTGTATAATTTACATATTATCCTTTCTTTTATTTTCTATTAATTTTAGCATTAGCATGTAGATCTTTTTTTTACCTTTTTACATCTGCATTTACCCAGTATTTATACTGGCCTTATGATGAGACCAAATATTAGTTACATTTCCCAATGGGATTTCCACCTAAAAATGTAAAAATTATCATATTTTGTTGCACACAAAGTTACAGCAGTAACCAAAGTTTGGTAATTATGTTTCTTTTATTTACAGAGAGATTGGCATTTTTGTTGTGGTGCCAGTTTTGCAAACGTGTGTTTAGGAAGTGCAGCCACATTGGCTGTCACTAATGTTTTGAACTTTTTGGTAAATTGTGACTTTGTTGGTGTTTGAACATGCTGCTGACAAAGTGATAGAAGGTCATCAGTTTCTGAAGCCAATTCAAAGGTGCCAACCAATATATCTACACTTCCTGTTCTCACCTTTGCAAAAATGGTATGGTAAATATTTTACATTTAAGGTGAAAATCCTCTTTAATGATGACGTCATTCATAGAAATTAGATCTTGTGTATGTTTACAGAGACACTGAAGTAGTATTTGCTGACCGTATTAAGTCCTATAGTAAGAACTGCTGGTATGCTAGCAAAACAGAATAGGTCTGTTTTATTTGTAGTAGCTGTGTTGACCCTACTTTCAGAATTTGTTAGTTGATGATTTCAAATTTCAATCTGTAACCTCATTTCTTTGGTTGTTTAATTTAATTTGGCGTCAACTTTTAACTTTAAAAACTAATTATTTTAACACCATTATAAGGGGAAGCCAATCTTTCAGCGTTAGGGTCCCTTTAAACTGGCCAATGTTGGCGGTAATAACAAGCGCAGATCAACGAGACAGCGACTTGATTGGCGCTCATGTACTCCTTTCACTACTATCGCTTGTCCCCATGCTTTTGTATCATCTTAGCAGCACGTCTACCTGTTTACACAATGAGATGTGCTTCTGACAATGATAATATTTATTGCATAAATGACACGATTAGCCGAAGGAACGAGCGTTTGATCGTTTATCAGCTGATTGTTGCCCTGTTTTCACAGTGCAGTAATCGGGAACGAGCATTCCTTTCCTGATAAATTGCCCATGTAAAGGGGCCCTAACAGTGAACACATTGTATAATTAGCATATAGTAAAACAGTGGACAATAAATAATTGTCGCTCTCTTACTATGTGTAGTAATAGCCATGCCTTGGCAAAGATCATGGAGAAGTATAGTGTCTGCCCTTGCTTTTCTTCCATTTTCATTTCATTTCATTTTTAAACTGTTAAAAAAAAATGACCAACCAGAATGGATCTGTCATAGAACCTGTAAAGATGGAAATTAGGCCAGTGTAAACCGAGCCTAAGGCTGGGTTCACACGACCACATTAACGTCCGTAATGGACGGACGTATTTCGGCCGGAAGTCCCGGACCGAACTCAGTGCAGGGAGCCGGGCTCCTAGCATCGTAGTTATGTACGACGCTAGGAGTCCCTGCCTCTCCGTGGAACTACTGTCCTGTACTGAAAACATGATTACAGTACGGGATAGTTGTCCTGCAGCGAGGCAGGGACTCCTAGCATCATACATAACTATGATGCTAGGAGCCCGGCTCCCTGCACTGAGTTCGGTCCGGGACTTCCGGCCGAAATACGTCCGTCCATTACGGACGTTAATGTGGTCGTGTGAACCCAGCCTTATGTTCACCGTTGATCTGTTTTAAAAGTTACTTCTAGACTTAATCTTCATAAAAAAGTTTATTAACGTTACAAAAACATGGCTTGTACTGGTTGTCATTTACAACCTATATTATATTCCAGAGTAGCATCCACAAATAAGCAGACTTCAGAGCTGAAATCCCCCAGAATTCCTGGATGGCCTATTAGCACAAAGCTTGCACTGGTGATGTGAAAAGCATCATCTTTACACCAGGCATTGTACAATAATATTATATAGGAAGAATGAACACCACAACTGTGCTCCTGAAAGTATGTCTATGAATATATATATATTTACACAGAGCCTCTATGGGAAATTAGACCTTTTAATAATGGGAAACAATTTAGAAATAGGCTTTCTTGTCTGAGCTGTTTATTTTAACGTGCATTAGGAAGTATTTTGAAGCATATGTTGTGCTGAGAATAAAGTTATTTAAGCAAAACCACATTGCCATCACCACTTACGCCATCAATCATCCTACTTTCCTAAACCCTGTCTATTTGTCTATTGCTTTTTCATTTTTTGTGTACAAGCGGCCAAATGCATGTCATTCAAAAGTTTTGGAACAAGCTGTGTATACTAATCCATGCTTCCTGCCCGGCAGTTCTATTTATACTTTTTTATTTCGCCTCCTTTTTTTGTACTTCATACTTGTGCCAAGCAAACACAAACACTTTACAGCATTTATCAGAGACTATAAAGACACCAGTAAATTACAAGCAGGGACCTAGCCGGCCAGAAGTCTTCTGACCTTCATAATGCTGAACTGCAGGGTATGTCTTTTTGAAATAGCCGTTATAAATCCTTTTGATGTACATCTTCCTTATGCTCCCTTCACATCATGTTTATTGGACTACATTTGACGTGTATGCCAGCAAAGCTCCCGACGTGTACATTAGACGTAGGTTGTGACGGATGCCTGACAGTGGCATCCGTCACCATGGTTTAGTGGTATACGTCATGAACAGGGTTATTCGAGTTCATAACGTGCATAAAACATATTTTGATGTGCTGTACAGAAATTGTCATCACTCCCTGTCCCCAATGGGGCTCGCAATCTAACTTCCTTAACTCAATCCATATTTTAACATTGTATCAGAAACCCACCCCTACCCCATCCTGATATTACAAAGTAAAATGTATTTAAATTCAATTAAAGGGAAGCTGTCACCAGCATTTCACCTATTAAACCAGCAATACCTGGTGGTAGTGGGTAAAAATAAAATTTTTATGTAACTTATAATTATATTCGAAGTAGGCTTCCGTTTTTTAGTGTTCCCATGCCGTATGCTAATGAGCATAAGAGTCATATCTTTGTTCGAAAAGAGTCATATTTTCATTCCTCAAGCCTTTCCGAGTTTACCCCGCCTCCTTACTTTTGATTGACAGCTCCTCGTCTTCCCCCAGCACACACAAAATCCCGCGCTTGCGCATTCATGTTCTGGTGCATGCGCACAATGGGACACCATAGCAGCGCATGTACAGTAACTAGATATGATGCCTGGACGACGCAGGGAAGGGTATCGGACCATAAATGACGAACGCATTCTCACAATCTCAGACGATTGGAGCAGCAGCATGCATGCTCGACCACCACGCCATTCAATGTCCTACTCTCTGCGGTCGAGCAGTGAGGAGGATCTGGGGGTTTCAGGACCCCTGTTCTCCAGATCAGTGGGGCCTCCAGCGATCACAAAATTATCACCTATCCTGTGGAAAGGTGATCATTTATGATTTTTTTTTTAACCCCTATTTAAATTGACTGCAAGTAAAAACACTTTTACTGTTCCTGACCGCGCATTTATGCAGCTAAACTGCCGTTTACTGTGTGGCCATTAACAATGAAAGCGCTTTTGTCTGCAGTCAATTTGAAAACATCACCCGTTTACATGTCAGCGTGGCTTCCGGAAAACCCCTGGCGTGGTGCATCTTTAGCATGAGGACCTAGTTTAAACACATTTGGTATTCCAGATTTTTCAGCTGCTAAGTTTAGTGTCACATACACCGTTCAGCCATTACATTAACCGGTTAAGGCCTCATGCACACTTCCGACACCGTTTTCACGGCCGTTTTTGACGGATCCATGTGCCCGGTTTAGCGGCCGTGTGCACTCCGTGTTTCTGTTGCCGAGCATGGTACTGTCCAGGGTGCTGAAAGAGTTAATGGGCTGCACTGATCGGCGGTAACTCTTTCAGCACCCTGGACAGTACCATGCTCGGCACTCGGAAAATACCATTTTAATTAAATAAAAAAAATAAGTTCATACTTACTTTCCTCCTGTCCAGCCTCTAGCGATGACGTTTCATCCATGTCACCGCTGCAGCCAATCACAGGCTGTAGTGGCGGTGACGCACGTCAGGATGACGTCAGAAGGCCGGCCTCCAGGGATGACACTTCATCCCACGTGACCGCCTGTGCAGCCAATCACAGGCTGCAGCGGCCTCTGCAGCCAATTACAGGCTGCTGCGTCAGAAAGGAAGGTCGGACTGGAGGAAGAAGAGGGACTCGTCACCAAGACAACGACCGGATACATATGAACTGCTTTTTATTTTATTTTTAATCAGCAGCCTTTTTTCTCTATCAGTGATTGATAGAGACAAGTGGCTGCCGATCAGTGTCATATTTTTGTAATGTATTTCTGCCCGCTCGGCCGTCACACACGGACGGCACACGGATGCCTTCCGTGTGCCTTCAGTTTTTTTGACGGCCCCATTGACTTGCATGGGCCTCACGGTCACGGAATCTCTGACCAAATTAGGACATGCTCTACTTTGGATCGGAACGGAGCAACGGGACCGTCAAAAAAACTGAAGTGTGCATGGCCCCATTGAAATGAATGGGTCCGGGTGCTATCCGTCAGAAAAATGGCTAGCACCCTGAAGAAAAACACTGAAGTGGGCATGAGGCCTTAGGACTAGGCTGTTTTACAGCTAAATGACCAGAGCAAATTTCACAATTTTGCTATACGCTTCTTTAGACGACTATAACTCTGCAGGTAAATAAAGTTCATCTTTGAAGTTTACACTCTTTTTTTAAAGGACAGATATACATCATTTTTATTTTTTTCTCTAAAATAGGCAAAATTGGAAAAAAATGCAAGAATTTAGCAATTGCATCAATTTATGATAGCATTTTTCACACATAGGGTATGTGCACACGTAGTGACCAAAAACGTCTGAAAATACAGAGCTGTTTTCAAGGGAAACCAGACCCTGCTTTTCAGACGTTTTTTGAGAAACTCGCGTTTTTCGCTGCATTTTTCGCGGCGTTTTCGCTGCGTTTTTTACGTCCGTTTTTGGAGCTGTTTTCATTGGAGTCTATGAGAAAACAGCTACAAAAACGTCCAAAGAAGTGTCCTGCACTTCTTTTGACGAGGCTGTATTTTTACGCGTCGTCGTTTGACAGCTGTCAAACGACGACACGTAAATGACAGGTCGTCTGCACAGTACGTCGGCAAACCCATTCAAATGAATGGGCAGATGTTTGCCGACGTATTGTAGCCTTATTTTCAGACGTAAAACGAGGCATAATACGCCTCATTTACGTCTAAAAATAGGTCGTGTGAACCCAGCCATAGTATGGACCACAGACAAAATTAATCTCCTTTCACATTCTTCCACTTCTCCCGTGCATGGGGATACCAAATATGTGTGCCTTATTCACTGTGCGGGCATGTGCCAGGGCTTGGCATAAAAGGAGGCTTTTTGGCCTTTTCGGTCCAGGAATTCTTCATTTGATTTTATAGCAGCATACTGTTTTCTGGGGTGCCTAATGCTGCTGAAACATTAGAAACACCCCATAAATGACTCCATCCACACAAGTAGACCCCACAAGGTTTCTTTCAAGGGGTTTATCATATTTTTAGAAAGGCCAGTTTTCTTCTGAAAGTTTCTTGAATAAGATGGAACAAAATAAAATTTGCATTTTTTTTTTTAGCAAATGCGTCAGTTTATGGTACCATTTTTCACACACAGTATAGACCACGGACAAAATTCATCTCATTCTTATTTACAAACTCTCTTTCTATATAAAAAATAAAAAACTAAATTAAATTAATTCAGAATAAATAAATATATAATAAAAAAACTTTTCTATACCCAAAGAGTGCCTTGAATATTTCCAGACCTTGTTCTTTTCTTTTTTTTGTTGTTGTTACTTTTGTCCTTCTGGGAATGGCACCATGCAATACATATTGCATTTTTTTAGGGAATTCTACTGGATAAAAAAAAAACATTTCGTTTTTCCACACCTGGTGGTGATCTGGTATCTGGGTCATGTGTACCCAAGGCTCACTGTTGCACATGGGGAAATTTTGGGTCCTGGCATTTCTGTGGATGTTACTTTGACATGTACCACCTACCTAAACATTGTTTCAGACCAAGTACACCCATTCATGGCGACAGTATTCCCTAATGACTGTGTCCTCTTCGAGCAGAATAATGAACCCTGACACATTTGCAAAAGAATGGTGTGAAAAACATGACAGAGTTAAAGGTGTTGACTTGGCCTTTAACCATTTAATGACCAGCCTATTTTAGGCCTTAAAGAGGCTCTGTCACCAGATTCTCGAATCCCTATCTCCTATTGCATGTGATCGGCGCTGCAATGTAGATAACAATTTATTTTTTTATTTTTTTTCAAAACGTTTATTTTTGGCCAAGTTATGAGCTATTTTATATATATATATGCAAATGAGCTTTGAAATGGACAATTGGGCGTTTTTTTTTTTTTTTGTTATGTCCAACTGGGCATGTATTGTGTTTTTAACTGGGCGTGTTTACGTGTATGACGCTGACCAATCAGTGACCAGTCAGCGTCATACACTCCTCTCCATTGATTTACACAGCAGCAATGTGCAGCCACATACACAGAGATTAACGTTAATCAAGTGTCCTGATAATGAATACACATGAAATCCAGCCTGGACGTCATGTGTATTCAGAATCCTGACACGTCTGAATCTTTTCTGTGAGATTCCAGCAAGCCACGCGTAATCTCGCGAGATTACGGAGGTAAACGAGATTTCGTTTCCCTTGCTGGAAATCTCAAAGAAAAGAGTCAGAAGTGTCAGGATTCTGAATACACATGACGTCCAGGCTGGATTTCATGTGTATTCATTATCAGGACGCTTGATTAACGTTAAAAATGAAAAAAAAAACTTTACTGTTATCTACATTGCAGTGCCGATCACATGCAATAGGAGATAGGGATTTGATAATCTGGTGACAGAGCCTCTTTAATGACCAAGCTATTTTTTACGTTTTTCCATAGTCTCAATCAAAGAGCTATAACTTTTTTATTTTTGTGTCGACATAGGTGTATAAGGTCTTGTTTTTTGCGGGAGAAGTTGTATTTTTTAACAGCCCCATTTTGGGGTACATATAGTTTATTGATTAACTTTTATTAAAAAAATTTGGGGGGGGAATAGAAAAAAACCAGCAATTTTGCCAGACTTTTTTGCGTCCTAATTTTACGCCGTTTACTGTGTGGTATAAATAACACAATAACTTTATTCAGCGGGTTGTTACGATTGCAATGATACCAAATTGATATAGATTTTGTGTGTTTTACTTATTTTATTTTTCCCCCGATGCAGTTGTATGAGGGCTTTTTTTTTTTTTTTTTGCAAGGCAACTTCTAGTTTTTATTGGTACCATTTTATAGTAGATGCGACTTTTTGATCACTTTTTACCACATATTTTTTTCGTTTTATTTAACAATAAAGCATTTTGTAAGGCGAAAAAGTGGGTTTTTCATTTTTCTTGACTTTTTTTTTTTTGTTTTTGTTTTTTTTAATTAACTTTAACTTTTTTTACTGGTCACACTAGGGGACTTCACTATGCGATCCTCTTTTATAATACACTGCAATACTTCTGTATTAGTTGTGTATTAGTGCCCGCCTGTGTAAAACGGACAGGCATCTGCTAGGCCATGCCTCTGACATGATCTAGCAGGCATACACTACAGGCAGACCTGGGGACCTGTATTAGGCCTCCCGGCTGCCATAGAAGACACCGACACCCGGCGATCTTATCGCCGGGTCCCGGTGGGATGAGAGGGAGCTCCCTCGCTCTCTCCAAAAGCAATCAGATGCGGCACTCGCTATTGAGCGCCGCATCTGAGGGGTTAAACGGGTGAGATCTATACTGATATCGATCTCACCCGTTAGAGCAGGGATGCCCCCAGTTATCTCTGGTAGCTGAGAACAGGGCGAATTAACGGCTCCCTGCTCTATTTATTCTGATGCAGCGCCATGAAAAGGCGTATGCATCAGAATAAAGCCCATTAGTGGCCACCGTGAAAAGGCATATTGGCAGTCACTAATGGGTTAAAATTCCACAATTTCAACCTGATCAAGCATTTGTGGGATGTGCTAGAAAATAAAAAGATCCATGGAGGCCCCACCTTGCAAGCTACAGGACTTAAAGGATCTGTTACTAATGTCTTTCCAGATACCACAAGACACCTTCAGAGGTCTTGTGAAGTCCATGCCTTAACTGTTTTGGCAGCACGAGGAGGCCTACTGTGTAGTGAAAAAGTATTTATTCTATTTTGCAATATTTGTTACAATGCTTCATATACTCAAAATACCTTAATATTAGACAAAGATATCGCAAGCAAAAAAACAAAATGCTGTTTTTAAAGGATTATTTCATTTATTGAAGGAAAAAGGCTGTTCCGCCCCACCTGGCCCTATGTAAATAACTGCCCCTTTAGCTACTAAATCAATTAGTTAACCTAATTCAATTGACAATTGGGTTCCATTTTGCTAGCCACACCTAGGTATGATTACTGCCAGACCTGTTGAATCTAATGTGAAGCATGCTAGAAGGTCTCATAAAGCAGCACATGATTCCAAGTTCTAAAGAAATTCAAGTCTGAAAAGGGTTACAGAGCCATTGCGAAGGCTCTGAAAGTCCAGAGAACAACAGTGAGAGCCATTATCCACAAATGGAGAAAACTTGGAGCAGTGGTGAAATTTCCCAGGAGTGGCTGGCCTACGAAGAGCGATTCGACGATTCATCCAGGAGGTCACAAAAGAACCCAGACGAACATCTAAGATCAGACACTGGGCAAAAATGGTTTCCATGAGAGAATTTCAAGACGCAAGCCACGGATAACCAAAAATATTACAAAGACTCGTCTCGTATTTGTCAAAAAAACATCTAAATGACACCCCCCAAGGCTTTTTGGATAATATTCTGTGGACTGATGAGTCGAAAGTGGAACTTTTTGGAAGACATGGGTCTCGTTACATCTGGTGTAAAGAGAACACCACATTCCACCTTAAGAACATCCTACCAACAGTCAAATATGGTGGTGGTAGTGTGATGGTCTGGGGCTGCTTTGCTTCAGCAGAACCTGGACGACTTGACATAATTGATGGAACCATGAAAAGCTGCATTTTGTGTTTACTTGTGTTGTCTTTATCTTTTGTTAATTTGTTGGATGGTCTGAAACATTTTAATGTTACAAATTAGCAAAAATAGATGTAAGGCTTCGTTCACATCTGCATTGGGGTTCCTTTTATGGGTTCCGTCAGATCCTACCGTCAGAGGAACCCATAAACGGAAACCACAGCTTTCTGTTTGCGTTACCATTGATTTCAATGGTAATGCTTCCTTTGCTAATGGTTTCCGTTTGCCTCCGTTCCGTAAGGTTTCCGTTTTTTGGGCGGAATCAATAGCGTAGTTGACTGCGCTATTGATTCTGCCAAAAAAAGGAAACCTTACGGAATGAAAAACCATTAGCAAAGGAACCATTACCTTTGAAATCAATAGTAATGCAAAAGGAAAGCTATGGTTTCCGTTTGGTTTCCATTCATGTGTTCCCCTGACGGAACCAATGAACGCAATGCCGACGCAGATGTGAACGAAGCCTAATCGGGTGAGGGGCAAATACTTTTTCACAGCACTGCACATATCAGGAAGGTGGTTTTAATGTTATGGCTTAACGGTGTATGTAATCAATAAGGACATTTGTACGCTTTATTGTTACACACACCAGCTCAATATATTTTTTTTTAAATTTACCCAAAAGATTTTAGTCATTTTGAGGGTTAATAAAATGAGTGTACAGTACTTGTTGCCTTAACATGATGAAAGAATAAACTTCTAAAATAAAAAAAACAAAGTAATTCCTTCAGAGAATTTTTGTAAATCTAAAACACTCAAGTCTTTAGTGATATTTTACCACTTTGTGGTTCCATTGTAGTTTTGCCGTTTACTTCTTTGCACACCTCCCAGAATTACAAATCTTAATTAACCGTTTTTACGGGAAGCCTACACAAACTCTGTGGTGGTCTTTTTATGGTTGGAACCACCTAACTAAGTGGAACGGTCATTTGGTTTCCTCCTTTTGTCTTTGAACAGAGCTAAGCTGCCCTGAAGCTTTCATTATGGTCTGTAGATTACAATAATGAGGATTTATGTTCTGGGAGAACTGACCTATACCACGTATACTGCTTGCTGGTGTCACAGGGTAAAAGAATGAACCCTTCTATTCTTGCTCCATTCTTTTTATTCCTGCTGTCCCACTTCACAGTAAGTGGTAAGTCATTTCGCTGCTAGACAAATGAAACAATGGTAAATCTGTGTCATCTTTTGCTATTTAGTTTCCCTGAAATCAGAACTTTCCGGCAAATGTTTGAGATTTCAATGTTGTGTTTTTTTTTGTTTGTTTTTTGTCTTTTGCTTGCAATTATGGCTTTGTAAATTTGGATTTTAGAAGTTGTACGGATTACTTTTTTGGGTAGGTTATTAACCTACTCCCTTCTTTCAACCATTGCCTGTACAAGAGTATTCTTTCTTCTGTGCATCTTTTCTGGTTTATCAGTAATGGGCATATAAAGACTGCAAACTATTACTATCATTGTATAATGATTAAAGTGAAGATTTACGTCATTTTCCCTAATATATTCCTATTCGCTGAATCTTCCCATCAGGAGTAATTTGGTAAATTGGACAGGGGGGTTGAGGACGTGTGGAGGATTGTATTCCCGATGTGTGCTCTCCACGTCACCATCAACAAAATGCAGACACCATTATGGCACTGTATTGTTAATAGAGAGGACAGGAGACTGTTGTGCCATTGTAAGCAAAGCAAGAGTGTTCTTCATAGGTTGTCCTTGCTGTCTGGTGTTGCAACGCTGTTTTAGCTCAACCCTATTCCCCGGAAAGGGTCTTCACTACAATACTAGCCACAGAGCCAGGACAAAACTGGCACTGCGCTTGTTAAAAACAGACTGGCGCCAATCACATATTAATGGCGACTCTTAGGCTGGGTTCACAATGTGTGTTTTTGTTTTTTGTTTTTTTGCTTAAGATGGTGAACTCTCATTGAGAGACTTAGGAGTTTTCTACCAAAACATTAGAACACATGTTAAAAACTCATCAGAAATGCACAATGTGAACCCAGCGTTCGTGGAAAGCCATCAACTACTATTACTTTGGATCCCCTTGAAAATAGATGTTTTCCATTTACCAAATGGAACTTGTTAAATACACTGTATTCAATGATGTAATCTAATAATCTATTCCTTCTTTAAGGAGTACACTTTTTGCAACTAGCTTGTATGACGTTTCTAAATCTAGTTGTCCAACACAGTGTACATAGGGAAATGCAGTTTTAACCACTTCAGGACTGCCCAGTGTAAATTTACATCCACATTTGTTAGGTTTTGTGCGGCACCAAAGTATATTCAGTAGATTTGAATAGAAGAAAACAGTTGCATGGAGTGCTGTTACATTACATCTCTGACACACCATGACCGATCCCGATGGATCCCATTGTCAATGGGTTCTGTTGGGCACTGGAGGTATCCATCATATGACCGGTTTGGCAATGCATTGTGGTTGCGGTTCTAAACGGAAACCATAACGCAAATATGAACATAGCCTAACAGCCTCTTGTCTTGTTCACATCATCCAAACCTGATTGGTTCAGGTCCCAATGACGTGATCACCATGATAACCAATTATGACACTCGCATACCAGGGTATTCTGCTTCATAAATCCCTCCTCTCTATCTCCTGCCTTGTCCTACTAGAGTGCGATCGGAGGAGAGAGAGAAGCAGTTATAGCAGAATCACACATTAAATGATGTACACATATTTAGCATCATCTACACTGGAGTAGTAGAAGATTCATTTTTGTAGTAAATATTATTGACTGAACCAACTACCTTAGAACAGAATATGAAAAAAGTAGGTTTTTTGTTTTGCTGCTCCAATTTAAAAAAAAAAAATAGAACCGTCTGTGTCCCACAAAAAAGGAAAATAAATATTTGAGTAGACGAAGATATAAATAAGTCACTTTTAGGCCCTGTTCGCACACTGTTTTTTTACAGGGCGGAAAAAATCTGCCTCCGAACTCCTTAAGGTATTTTGCGGCAGATTTTGACCTGCCTGCGCTGTTTTGCTGAGTTTTTCGCTCGCGGCCATTTAAGGTAATGCAAGGACTGCGTAAAAAAACAATCGGAAACTGTCTCCGCAGTATTTTACCTGCCTCCCATTGATTTCATGCGGAACAGCGGCAAGAAAGGACATGCCGCTTTTTTTTCCCTGCGAGCTGCTAAAAGCTGCCTGGGAAAAAACACCTGCCTCCCATTAAAATCAATGGGGGCGATTTTAGATTTTTTTTTTGCCGTTGATTCCGATGCGTTTTTTGCGTCGAA
Source organism: Rhinoderma darwinii (assembly GCF_050947455.1). Taxonomy (NCBI): domain Eukaryota; kingdom Metazoa; phylum Chordata; class Amphibia; order Anura; family Rhinodermatidae; genus Rhinoderma; species Rhinoderma darwinii. The sequence continues at coordinate 232,295,722 of NC_134688.1, forward strand.
AATCAGCACCAAAAAATCTCTGTGTGAGCAGGGCCTTAGAATGCAGCATTCTAAAAGGCCCGATATACCCTGGTCATGAAAGGGTTAATGTCGTAAGACTACGTTCACCCGGTCATGTTTAATAGTTTATTGCAAGCTTTTATTAAAGGGTTTTTCCCATCACAGAAAGTGAGAGCATATCTCTAGGACATACCATCACCCTCTCCATGAGCGTCCGACTGCCAGAATCCCCATTGATCATGAGAATGAAGGGGACGCAGCGCTGTTTTAGTGCTACGGTCCCTTCACAGGTTTTTCCTTCACGGCGGTGCTCCCGACCACCCACTGTGCAGGGAACTCGAACACAGCTCCAGTTAAGTAAATTTTGCTGTGCTGCACAACCTTTACAACCGGTGGACCAGGAGAGCCGCTGTGCTGGGAAAAATTTTGACCGGCGCTGCGGCCTCCTCATTCTTAGGATGGCGAACTATCACCGATGCTAGCTATATGCCTTCATTTTCTCCATGGGAAAACCCCTTTTAATATTTTAGTTCCGCTTGTATGTACACATCTTAACATATGTTTCATTTATTTACAGCTTCTTCTTGATACTCACTCTCTGAAAACCGTCCTCCTCGACTTACCATCCATCGGTTCTCAAGTCGTACGGAAAGCACCAGCAAGTTACACAAAAATTGTGGTGAAAGGCATGACTCGGGCTGAGATGATCCTGAAGGTGAGCTCAATATTTATGTGCTTGGTAATTTGATCAGGCTTTGTATGTACAATTAAATATTACACAACAAGTCATGTCACCCTTGTGATTGTCTAAATGTGGCAGAAACTTTCTTCAAACTGATATACACGGGCAGATTCCGGCTCATAACAAGTGATTCGATGCTCGTTTTAAAGAGCCTTTTCTTGTTTAGACACAAACTATATAGGGAACGAACAGTCAATAATACAATCTGCTTACATATTGTCGGCCACACATCCCCTGTCTACGGAGGGAGATGTGCTGCTGACAGCGATGATTTTATAAGCTGCTTAAAGATGCGATCATCTGACAAACGTGGGTTTTCTCATTTGTCAGCTGATCACTGCCCTATTTACATAGGCCAATAATTGGGTATTAACGCCCGTTCACCCGATTATTGGCCCACGAAAATGGACCTTTACAACCTTATTAAACTGGACTTTAAAACGTCCAAACAAGTTTACTTAATTCTGACTGAGCTGGATGAATGAAAACCTACAAAGTTGTTATGCAGACAAATGGAGATCAGTTATTTTCGATACATTCACATACTTTGGCCACTTTTATAGGTGACCAATTTAATCTTCCTTCTTGCTTTTTGAAGAATCGCAGGAAGATAGTGTTATACTTCTTTTCCTTATTTTGGGATTAAAGTGATCATATGAAAATGCTTTAAAAGAACCGATACTTAGGCTATGTTCACATATTTTCAGGCATATTTTGGAGCGTAAAATGCTTGTGTTTTATGAGTGTATTATGCTATGAAATACACTGATTAGAAAGGGAAATATTCTATGTAGTTCATACAAGGTGTATTTTTTCCATGCGAAATTAAAAAACTGCCTAGCATAAATACATTTTGTAAAAGAAGTGACATGTCACTTCTTGAAGCGTTTTACAATCTGATTGTTCCAATTTTTCCAATGACACTTCAAAAAACGCTTTGAAAATAAACCTCAAAATATGCTTCAAAAACGCTTTAAAAATCCGCTCTAAAAACACCTGGATTTCAGAGGGTGTTTTTCTCTATTAGCCTGGAATTTTTTGGCCTGTACATATGCTGTGTGAACATGGCCCTCAGCTTGCTAGTTATTTTGGCCCTCCTCATCATAGCCTTACTGGTTATACGGTCCTGCTGCTCTAAGACCTTAGTTTCATGTCTTGCACTGATGAAAGCTAACAAGCCTGAAATATCTGTATGCAAGTTGGAATAATTAATAAATGGCTCTATGTTTTTAGATGCCCAGTTAGTCAGGGGTAAAAAGTAATAATTTGCATAGATCTACCGACTAACAAAAAATGTAAGTAAATCCCTTGTTTTGTGATTAGTCCTGGAAATTATTACATTTAAATAGATTTTGTTTGATTTTTAGACTAAATCATATTGAAAAGCTGAGAACATTGCTCATCTACTTATGAAATTAGTAAAGGTGAAATTGGCTAACCGTTATTTCTCCTGACACCATAAACATGCAAGCTTGGCTGAGCGTGCATGCCTATTTCAAAAAGGGAGAGGGGAATAAACAAATCCCTGACATGTGAACAAAGGATCGGAGTGGTTGAAATCTAAGATGCCCAATCCCTCTTACTCCAACATCTGCCATAGAGATGCGCCCATACACATAAGACCATTGAAGTTTACGCATCTGGTGTATGGCCAGTTTAAACCTGAGATAACCGAATCCTTTCAAGTGACTATTCACCTAACTGAACACCTAATGCCAGTTTTTGTAGTTTGGTACACAATAGAGGTACTGGGGTAATTTCATTATACTGATACTAGAGATGAATAATGCTGCAGCGGAGTAGACTGAGCAATAGAATTCTTGCCTGAATGGAATATTAAAATAATTAAAAATGTTGCTTTCCTATAAATCTTATGTCTCAAACAATTCATCTTCTAAATGTATGTATGCAAACCGTTGTGAAGAATGTATCTGCTAAAGAAGTCATGAATCAAAGCTTTGAGGTTGGGTAGATCATAGGGTGGAAGCAAGGACATTGTTCTAGGAAGAGATGGGATGCAGTGTGGATTTTGGACAAATCTCCTAAATTTTGAGCTTTTTCCCTTCTCTGGGATTACCCTTGAACATTATATATCTTATCCAGTAATTGGTAAGTTTAGAAAAGTAAATATACACTGGGACAGGTTTACGACTGTCTGAAGCCCGTCCGCAGGAGGACACCACTTTGCTCCTACTGCAATATAGATGTCAGTTTCAGAGCTTAAGTTACAATTAAGAAGAAAAGACCATCTGGAAGTGATTTTACAAATAATTTTTTTCCATGTTAACCAGAACAAGTGTTGGATGTTTATAGAAAGTACTATCCATTTTCAAAGGACAGTTTGTGCTGCTTAACAAACAATTCCATCTCATTGGTAACTGCTGGTGCATATTTCAGATTCCAGCTCTATTCCGTTTAGTGATTCACCACAATTGCTCATTAAAGAAGTAATATCGGTCTATGAATGGTTTGATTTTGACTGCAAATGTAGGGAATTCTTAGCTTTTTATCTTATTAAATTAAAAGTTGCGATATGAAAGATCACCTGGAGGAAAAAACAGGCCAGCAAAAATAATAGATGAGGTTTTATTTGTTCTGTGAGGCCATGTTCACACTTGGAAAATGAATTTCAGATTTTAAAGAGTTCGGAATTGAAAGTACAGTACAATGAATGTGATGCACTTTTTAAATTCGGCTGCTACAATCAACAGCTCTGCCAGTGCACAGTCAATGTGGTCATGTGACTGCAGTACATGACATCACATTAAACCGATATTACACCTGTGTACGATATGTGGATAGAGGAGTAACAACTTTATGGATTCTTAAATGACAGCCGCTAGTCTCTTCATCAAGCATCTGTAACAGCGAAGTAGGGCTGGGCGACTAATCTAATTCAATTAATTCGCCTTTTCAATGCACCATAATTCCTTTTTTTTTCTATTGTAAAATTCAATTAAGCCCCATCACCACCAATCCTTAGAGGTGTTGATTTCATGCGTTCATGTATCTCTTCGCTCACATGACCGCTTTCATGCTACTTTCAGAACCCACAAAGAGCAGGGGTGGAAGAGATACTGTGAACGGCTGGTCTGGTGTCTGTCTTGAAGCGGGTGGTGTCTGCTCTGGGGTCTCTAATCCATTTTGTCGACGGCTGGTCTGGGGTCTGTATTAAGTGGTGTTCTCAGGTTGGTATTGAGTGGGGATCTGTCTTGATCGGGGGTCTGTGTTTTCAGGGGGTCTGCTCTGGGGTCTGTGTTGGAGGTGGGGTCTACTTTGGGGCCTCTGCTTCATTTTGTGAACGGCTGGTCTGGGGTCTGTATTGAGTGGGGGTCTGTGTTCATAGGGGGGTGTCAGCAGTGGGGTGTGTATTGGAAGGAGAGTATGCTCTAGGGTTTGGTCTGTTGGAGGCGGGTATGAGTTGAGGGGGGATCTTCTCTGGGGTCTTTCTAGTACATTTTCTGAACAGCTGGCCTGGAGTCCGTCTTAGGGAGTGTCTGCTCTGAAGTTTGTATTGGAAGGACACTGCTCTAGGGTATGGTCTGGGGTCTTTGTTGAAAGGACAGTATTCTCTAGGGTTTAGTCTGTGTGGAGGCGGGTCTGTGTTGCGGGGGAGATCTGCTCTGGGGTCATTTTAGTCCATTTTGTGAGCAGCTGGTCTGGGGTCTGTATTAAGTAGTGGTCTGTCTTGATAGGGGGTGGGTGTCTCTTATTGGATCTCTGAGGTGGGGTCTGTTGAGGGGGGTCTGCTCTGGGGTTTGTCTGGTCCATTTTGTAAATGGCTGGTCTGGGATTGGTATTAAGGGGTGTGTTTGCGCTGCTGTAAATATGTGTGCAAAATTCTGTAAATGTATAGTGTGCACATAGGTATGATATTTCACACTATGTTATGAGTGTGCACATCTAAGTCGCGAATGTTCTTGTTTCTAGGTAGTGATTTGTATCAGTGGCGTAACTACCGCTATAGCAGCCGTAGCGTCTGCTACGGGGCCCGCGGCATGAGGGGGTCCGTGTCGCCCGCCGGCACGGGCCCCCACCATGGCCGGAGGCTCCACTAGCAGCCGCTATGGCTGCTACAGCGGGACGCCACTGAACACTACGGCAGAGCAGGGATGTATCTCCACGCTCTGCCATTAAACAAAAGACATGTATCCCCTATCCACAGGACAGGGGATACATGTGTGATCGCTGCCATTGATAGAGAGAACGGGGGACTGAAAGTCCCCTGACGTTCTACATGACAGACCTCGGACTTCCGGGGTCTGTGTCGGTAGCTCCGTAGAAATGAATGGAGCACCGGTCGCGCTTGTGCGCATGCGTGACCAGCGCTCTTTTCATTTTTATTGAGCTGCGCAGACGCCGGAAGTCAGAGGTTAGTCATGGAGAACTTGGGGGACTTTCGGTCCCCCATTCTTCTTATCGCTGCCAGTGATCACACATGTATCCCCTATCCTGTGGATAGGGGATACATGTCTTTTGTCTTTTCAGACTGTAGGTCGCATTTTTTTGGGGGGTTGGGAACGCTGTATGGCGTTCCCTACAGGGGGGGCTCTATGGCGTTCCCTACAGGGGGGGGCTGTATAGCGTTCCCTACAGGGGGGGCTGTATGGCGTTCCCTACCATGGGGGCTGTATGGCGTTCCCTACCAGGGGGGGGCTGTATGGCGTTCCCTACCAGGGGGGGGCTGTATGGCGTTCCCTACAGGGGGGGGGCTGTATGGCGTTCCCTACAGGGGGGGGGCTGTATGGCGTTCCCTACAGGGGGGGCTGTATGGCGTTCCCTACAGGGGGGGCTGTATGGCGTTCCCTACAGGGGGGGGATGTATGGCGTTCCCTACAGGGGGGGGGCTGTATGGCGTTCCCTACAGGGGGGGCTGTATGGCGTTCCCTACAGGGGGGGCTGTATGGCGTTCCCTTCAGGGGGGGCTGTATGGCGTTCCCTTCAGAGGGGGGTTGTATGGCGTTCCCTACAGACCCCCCCCCTGTAGGGAACGCCATACAGACCCCCCCTGTAGGGAACGCCATACAGACCCCCCCTGTAGGGAACGCCATACAGACCCCCTGTAGAGAACGCCCTACAGACCCCCTGTAGACGCCATACAGCCCCCCCTGTAGGGAACGCCATACAGCCTCCCTGTAGATAGCGCCATACAGTCCACCTGTGGATAGCGCCATACAGCCCCCCTGTAGATAACGCCATACAGCCCCCTCTGTAGATAACGCCATACAGCCCCCTCTGTAGATAACGCCATACAGCCCCCTCTGTAGATAACGCCATACAGCCCCTCTGTAGATAGCGCCATACAGCCCCCTCTGTAAATAATGCCATACAGCCCCCCTGTAGATAGCGCCATACAGTCCCCCTGTGGATAGCGCCATACAGCCCCCTCTGTAGATAGCGCCATACAGCCCCCTCTGTAGATAGCGCCATACAGCCCCCTCTGTAGATAGCGCCATACAGCCCCCTCTGTAGATAGCGCCATACAGCCCCCTCTGTAGATAGCGCCATACAGCCCCCTCTTTAGATAGCGCCATACAGCCCCCTCTTTAGATAGCGCCATACAGCCCCCTCTGTAGATAGCGCCATACAGCCCCCTCTGTAGATAGCGCCATACAGCCCCCTCTGTAGATGGCACCATACAGCCCCCCCTGTAGATAACGCCATACAGCCCCCTTTGTAGATATCTACAGAGGGGGCTGTATGGCGTTATCTACAGGGGGGCTGTGAAAAAGGCACTATCTACAAGGGGGGGGGGGTTGTGTGACACCCAGGGGAGGTGGGGCCCCAGTCAAAAGTTTGCTATGGGGCCCAGTCTTTCCTAGTTACGCCCCTGATTTGTATTCTTCAAGTTGTAAGCGTGCATGCCTGCATGTAGTAAATGAGCAAATGTATGCTTGCTTTACTGTATGTGGTGCATGTGTGTATGTTCATCTGTCCTGTTGGTATATCTGGGCATATCATTCGGTAATGAGTGCCCATGTGTAGTGCATACTGTATATTAAAGTGTGTACATAGGAAGTAGGACAATGCAGCAAATGTTAACTCCTGTGTGTAGTGCGTGTGCGCATGCATTTATGTAGGGCAGCATTAACTGTTAGTGTGCGGTCACACGCAGAAATTTCTGGGACTGAAAATCAGTTTTATTCATCTAAACAGAACTTACAAAAATCTATGTAACTGCTGAAGAATTCGCCAGTTTCAGATGAATGAAACCTATTTTCAGTCACATAAATTTTTGCAAAAACATCTGCCACATGTGACTGGTATGTTTCAGCAAGAAATAAAGTAATCAAGATTATAATCGAAAATCGTCCATAAAGTTGAAAAAAGCAATACTTTATTGGGGGAGGGGGGGGGGCAAAGTTTGCAAGCCCTACGGTGAAGGATTTCAAATTAAAGGGTTTATCCCATAAATTGTTTTCAAAAGTGCTGCTGGGGAGGGACTTTGAATAGAATCAGTCTCAGCCGACAATGTGGTCCATTATTACTTTCCCTGCAGATAGTTAACATGGGATCCAGAGCAGTGAAGATCTATACTGTGTGACATCTACAGTACGCACTCACTTAGAAACCGATGACAATATTATGAAATAAAACAAATGCTGAAGGGTTAATTTCTGCTGTCAGGAATGTAGAGCTTTATAATCCCAACAAGCTGAGAAGGAGTCTCCTCCTAATGGTGGGACAACCCCTTAACGGGGCTATCAGAGATTCCCCTAAAAAAAAATTAAAAAACTAAAAAAAAGTGTTCCCTCTACTGTAGCTGACCTAATGACATTATCCCTATACAAATAATTATTACGTACTACTACTTGCGCTCCTGGCACGCACTGTTTGTTGACCTGGCTTGCAGGCTTTGTTGGTTTAATCAGCTTTCTGCTGAGACTTAACCCCTTCCCGACATCCGCCGTGTATATATTCGGCGTACGTCGGTTGGGGGAGTATGGAACAGGCTCACGGGCGGAGTCCACTCCATAGAGCGAGCGTGTCGGATGTATCTTGCAGCGGAAACTTCAGTATAACTAGCTCGATCCCGCTAGTTTAACGCCTTAGATACTGCGGTCAGTAGCATCTAATTGGTTAGAAACGGGGAGCGGCCCCCAATATTGTTGCAACGGCCGCCACGCGATCGCAGGGTGCCAATGATTGGCATGACAGCCTGGGGGCCTGTCATCTTTGTACTCCTATGAAGCCCTGCTTCCGGCAGGGCTTAATAGGTGAGTGTCAACATAGCGATATAGCAAAGAGGGAGGGATCCTCCAGCTCACCGGTCCAGTGGAATCAATGTTGGATGCGTACGGATCCTCGTGGTGGCACCTGTATTGGTAGAAGCAAAAAGGAAAAGATCTGGAACCAGCGCTTTATAATAAAAATAAGTCGCCTTCCAACTTTATTTCATTTCGTTAAAAAAAAAATTCCAGCTTCAAATGGAGTTGGTTGCAAAACAGTTAGCCTATGCGTTTCAGACTTACTCAAGGCCATGAGTAAGGACGTGGAATACGCCTGAAACGCGTAGGCTAACTGTTTTGCAACCAACCACATTTGAAGCTGGAATTAGTTTTTTAACAAAATGAAATAAAGTTGGAAGGCGACTTATTATAAATCGCTGATTTCAGGTCTTTTCCTTTGAGCATAACAATATACTGCAATACACTAGTATAGCAAAATAAAGTTATTAGCCCCCTTTGGATTTGTTCAGACAGGGCTCACATAATTTTTCTGCAGATGCATGTGAGTATTGTGTGCGCTGCATCTTCTGGCCATTGAATGCAGCATTTGGTGTATATGAGCTTAAGACAGACGTACATGATTTGGTCTGCAATAATGATTGAGAGAGCATTGTGAGTGGTTCTATGGTGTAAATGGTGTTTGATTTTTTACACACGGATGTGTATTTTTATTCTATTATATATTTAATCTTACAATATGGCAGATAAAAATGCTGTGTATAGTTCTTGTGTCATTCCAGAAACCACAAAATATCCCTAGGGAGTTGGAATGCTCTTTGGGGTTTTCTGGAAGCTGTGCAGTCTGCTGGCAGCTCCTCTTCTGCACATTCCAAGTTTAGGTTGGGCCTTAAGCCCAGAAGTTTAGTTGGTCATAAGCATTTTGATTATTCCGTCTGCTACATTTTCAGTACCCTTGGAAAATTCTGTCGCAACCCTGACATGATCTGTTTAAATAGTGAACATTGTGTGTAACGGTATACAGAGACAAGAGAAATCCTAGGCAGCTCACATACCTTTCTGATAGAAGTCCTGTGTTGGTAGCAAACCAATTTCTATATTATTTGTAGGTGCATTGGAGATGATTTATGCTTGTTACCCAATCGATTCAGTGTATCTGACTGATATAAGGGAAAAACTGTATTACATTAGTATTCCGATTTAAATGGTTCACTTTGAATATTAAAAGGTTACTGTACTTATCAAAAGAATTTACAAGCAGAGAACCCCTTTAAATGTAATGGCTTTTATTGATGTGCTCTAAAATTTTCTATTTTCATTTGTATAACTGAAGGACGTAAGGCCTCATGCACACTGCCGTAATTTTTATTCGTATTTACGGAATTCGTAATTACGGATAAAGTTGCAGACCCATTCATTTCTCTTGGCCATGGACACCTTCCCATATGTTTACGGATATGTGTCCGGCCCGTAGAACTTAACACAAAATACAGAACATGTCCTATTCTTGTCCACAATTGCAGCATGGACTCGTCCACAGAAGTTTATGGGCGCTTCCACAATTGCGTATCCGTTGCAATCAGATCCGTATTCGCAGACAGTAAAACCCTTGTGTGCATGAGGCCTTATTTACTGTGTATGTGTGTTTGTATAGACTTCTGAGGGCTTCGTTCATAGTGAGGGGACAGATACTAGAAATAGCCTAAAGTTGCCCTGTAGAGGCGCTTAACAGGAGCTGTGAAAAGCAGAGCAGGCTACTGCGCTATCCATTGTTTATTCTGCCTAATAGTAACTCAGCCATGACCCTACGCGTTTCAAATGTCATTTCTCACCAGGAGCTGCTATAATACAAGTTTTAGCCTTTAGAACTAGGAGCATTTACCACATTATTTAGTTCATGGGGACCTGCCCGAGAGTTTCTATTCACAGAGCTCAGGGCCGGTCTGTATGCACACGCGAGTATCCGTGACGTGCTGAAGTTGTATCTTGAAATGCTTTCTGATAAATATATAACTATAAATAATCCTCTACCATACTGAGACTGTGAAAATATCCTACAAGTGTGAAAACGATCTAGATTATCTCACCGTGACTTGTTTAAAAATAAAATAAAACGTGAGTATAGTGTTTGGAATGCCAATGTGTGTAACAATATATCCCTGTCTGACTCTTTAGGTGGTGATGGCTCCTCATGAAAACTCTGTTGTTTTTGTGGATAATTACATCAAACTGCTTGCGGATTGCAACACCGAGACTTTTCAGAAGATATTGGAGATGAAGGTAAAAGCGCAGGAAGTGGGTAGAAGTAATACTGCTTGTTAGCTCAGCTTTGTCATGTCATGTAAAAGAATAGCATGGCATTTCAAGACACATCATTCCTTCCATCTGAGTGATCCTTTGCCTCATATACGGCTCGTATTTGTTACTCAGAAGGCACCTCCGCTTCTTACACGTTGGGGGCAGTTGGAATATTTTGACTTTGCAGTGAACACTGTCTGGGAATTCGCCTTCAAGGGTAATCACTTCTTTCCTTTTTTTCAGTGGGATATAATATAAGTTATTTTAAGTCCCACTAATCTAATAACACATTTTTTTCAAAGTTTTTAATTACTTTTAAAAAGTGTATTCTTTAAGGCAATGCAATAACCAGAATCTTTAGAAAGGAAGGTGTTCGTTTAAATGAAAGCCTATCCAGCTCAGCTGGAAGTGGTAAGGATAGAAAGTGTTATGCCATTTCTATTTATATATAACCTTCTTCCCCTAACAGAGGTCTGTCCCACTGGTATAGAGCGTTGGAGAAATCGGAGTCCGTGACTTTAACACCTTAACGACGAAGGACGGATATATCTGTCACAAGCAGGTGCTAGTTCCCGCTTAAGGACGGATATATCCGTCCTCTGCTCGCGTGGGTACTGCCAGTGTACCCACGCGATCAGCAGCAGAAGCACGGCTGTTATACACAGCCTGGCTCCTGCCCCAACTGCCGGAATCGAAGCGCGCTCAGATTCCAGCAGATTAACTCATTAGATGCCGCTGTCAATAGTGACAGTGGTGTCTAATGTGTTTGACAGAGGGAGCATGGCCTAATAGATTGCCTATCAGTTTTACACTGACCGGCAATAATGCTTTGGTATACTAAGTATACCGAAGCATTAAATAAGCGATCAGAAGATCGCATAGTAAAGTTTCCTAGTGGGACAAGAAAAGTGGTTTTAGTTAGTAAGTGTCAAAACAAACAAAACATACACATATATGGTATCGCCGCGATCATAACGACTCGAACAATAAAATGAACACATTAATTAAAACGCCAGATGAACGTCGTCCAAAAAAACAATGGCAAAATATATTTTTTTCTCCGATTTCCCCCCCATAAAAAATAAAATAAAAGTTAATCAATAAGTCCCATGTATCCCATAATAGTACTATTGAAAACTACACCTTGCCCCGCAAAAATCAAGCCCACATACGGCCACATTGATGGAAAAATAAAGAAGTTACGGCTCTTGGAATGCGACGATGCAAAAACGAGTACATTTTTTCTAAAAGGGTTTTTATTGTGCAAACGTAGGAAAACTTATAAAACCTTTACATGTTTGGTATCCCCGTAATCGTGCCGACCCATAGAATAAAGTTAACATGTTATTTACGCTGCATAGTAAACGGCGTAAATTTATAATGTGAAAATCAATGCTGGAATAGCTGCTTATTTTCAATTCTCTCCTAAAATAGTTAATAAAAGTTAATCGATATGTTATAAGCATCTAAAAATGGTGCAATTGCAAAATACAACTCGTCCTGCAAAAAAAGCCCTTATACGGTTATGTCGATGGAATAAAAAAAAAAGTTACAACTGTTGGAATGCGACAGTGAAAACATAAAATCCTGCCTACCTGTAATCCCCACTAGGGTTAGTCTACTGTGTATAAATTTATACGGCTTCCATTTATCTCAATAATAAGCTCATACGATCCCACTAGAGATGGCGGCAGACATCCAAAACTGCATCGTTTAACACTGACTGTGTGAAGGGAAGCAGAGGATTTGGGGCTCTGAATAAAAAAAAAAATCGAACTTTGACCCTAATATTTATGAAATCCTAATCAGCACAGAATTTTGGACACATTGGGGGACATTTATTAAGACTGGTGTTTCATGCACCAGTCTTAAATGAGTTGTCCAGTTTTAGCAAATATAATGTTATTTTTTGTATAATTAAATGTTATACAATTTTTGAATATGCTTTATGGATTAATTCCTCACGGTTTTCTAGATCTCTGCTTGTTGTTATTTAGCAGGAACATTCATTATTTACTTCCAGTGGATACAATTCTGTCCGTGGTCATGTGATGTACACATAGGTGCTGGTATGGTTAGAAGATACAGCTCTGATACACATACTGTAACTGTAACGAGCCGTGCACCTTTGTGATCATCACACGACCAATGACAGAAATGTGTCCACTGGAAGTAAACAATGAACATTGCTACTGAAGAACAACAAGCAGAGATCTTGAAAACCGTGAGGAATTATTACAGATAGTGTATTGGAAGGTATACTTTTGGCCAGGGTGCCCCTTTAAAAGTTAAACTCGCCCATGTGTACCATTAATTAAGGTATTCCATGGGGCAGTCTCTCACCTGTAATTTTTCTTGCTGCTTCTATCTCTATATATGACACTGGGATGGTTGCTTAGCAGCAGTGTGAATCCGGCTCGGTGACACACTTTCTCTACTTGAGTCTATGGAGATCTGTGTGTCACCCGTCACAGGCTTCAGCAGTTCCATTACCACACTAGTTTTGCACAGGGGGGGGCAGAAACTTCTGTCATCAGCTACCACTGATACCTAGACAGGTTTCTGTCACACAGGTATATTGTAGAAGAATAAAGTGCAGCCTCCCCGTCTGTATACTTATAGTTTCTCAGCTTATTTAGTAGACTATAGAGAGAATGATAATCACAATGTCCCCAACATCCAGAAATGTTATGGTCTTTAGCTGGTTATGTGATGCTGTGCTGAAGCATCATGGGATTGATAGCAAAGCAGAGAAGAAGAGAAAGTTGGGGAAATCCAAGAATCAAGTTGGAGGCTTTGTTAAAGCACAGACATGGCAGCAGTTCAAAAAGTAAGTACAGTATACATAAAAGAAGTGTAGAGTGTGGTATATAGTCAGGTGAGGAATGCAGACATGGAAAGTTATTCCTCTGCTGCAGGTCTTCTCGCTTAAAAGCTGCATACCTTTTGAAGAGAATGTCTTTTATTTCAATCAATGTTTTATCTGATTTTAAACCGCTTTTAAATTGATTTTTATTACAAAATGTTTTTACTTTTTAAGATACAGCTTCTTTTGTATGGTTTTTACATAGAAGCTGTATCGTTCTGTCAGCTGAGCTGACGGCTTGGCCGAAAGCTGGTCCTGTGTGTGTCTAAGATCCAGCTAATAATGATCACGACTAAGTTCATGAACTTAGATGTGATCATTATTAGCTGGATCCTGTGGGTCAGAGACACGCAGGACCAGCTTTCAGCCAAGCCGTCATTCCAGCTGAACTGACAGAATCGACTTTGACGGAAAAAAATACAGCTTCCATGTATCCTGTATACAAGTTGTATACTTGTATACAGGATACATGGAAGCTGTATTTTTTTCATAAAAGTCAATGTAAAAGTTGTTAAAATAAGAGAAAATATTGATTTATGTAAACAAAAAATTATCTTCAAAGGTGTATATAGGCTATAATTTCTTAATAGGCGCATGCCTCTTAATAAATTAGGTGCATCTCTAGCAATTCATGCGCCACAGTCAAACCTACGCCAGCTATGGCCTAAATATTTGCTATAATTGACGCCAGTTTCTGACGTAAAGCATAGTACATTTGTCGCGCTGTGGGTGGCCGCCTCCTGCTTAGCTGTGCCAACTTTTTAGAAAATTGGTGTGTGTTGGAAACACAAAAGTTGCGCTTTTTACAGCAAATTACGACTTTCATGCTATTCGCATCGTTTGTACGCCAGAAAATGAAGGAAAAGTTTATTTAATTGGGGGGGAATTAGATTAAATTAATTATAGACCCACTTTAAATGATACCTCTCTTCTGAAGGTGCCCCGCTACAAGTTTAGTGACTTGCCTTCTCTTTAACCCTTGGCCACACATTCAATTGCATGTATGTTGCAGAAAGGGTTACACTCTGATCCTGGCTATTTAATCCCCACATGCTGATCGCAGTGCTGTCAGAGGGAGGAGACCCTCTTTGTTACTTTCTCTCTAGCCATGGCATTTTAATTAAAACGGCTAACCGTTTTATATGGACAACCTAGACAAGGGCTGTTCAGTAATATGGCTTATTGGGGGCATAACCGGTATGCTCTAATGGATTACTCTGCATTTTTTGCACACAGGCAATCATGTAATGTAATATAGTAACATGACATTGCATTATAATTTAATGTAATATAACAGACGGTGTAAAAAGAAAACCCCCAAAAAACTGGTATACCTTCCAAAGAAAATGCACAGCATACATCCAACTTTTACTTATCAAAGGTATGCTTATATCTATAGCATCAGCGCACGCACAAGTAAATCATTGCTGAAGGAATCTGATTTCAAGTGGAATATTGTTTAAAGAATTTCAATGTCCTTTGGAGATAACCTCTAAAATATGTCTGGAAAAATATACTCATTTTAGATTTATTGGTGTTTAAAATATAGGTATTTCATTACTTTTAATTGTTTGACCTCACATCAGCAAATGTGGTTCTAAAAATACTAAATTATTATTTCAGTGGAATTTTGCAATTTTGGGGATATGGACTGATATAAAAAATAAAAACTGCTACATGTATAAACAGTTTTAGGGTTAGTGTATAAACAGGGTTAGTTTTCCAAAAGCACACCATAGCCAAGGAAATCTGCAGTAATTTCTCACTATATTTTACAGTACAAGAAGGCCCATATCAACGTTACTATTACCTATTAGATCCCTGGAGACGCTGTTTAGGGATCAGCTTTTATTGTAAGAAATGGGAGAAGAAAGAACAACTTCTTTAGGCTTCCTTTACACACACTTTGTATTGCGTTTTTTTAGCAATAAAAAAAGCATCTAAAGAAAAGTTTAGTCAAATGGTACATGCGTTTTTTTTATGGGGTGCTTTTGTAGCATTTTTTAAAATACTGTGTATTAGTACCTGCGGCTTTTTTTTAGATGGCGTTCACAATTGCAAATTATGTGCTTTATAAGCAACACATGATTTATTCTGGGAAAAAAAAAACATAGACACATACATTGACACCTGTGTTTTTCGGAAAAGGCAAACAAAAACCTATGAAGATCTATGGGAGAAAAATGCCACTAAATTCTGAAAAAAACCACCAAAGCTAGACTTGCTGCAATTAAAATAAAAAAATCAAGCCACTTAAAAAAAAAAACACCATGTTTGTAGTATGTTTTATATTTCATGCTAACATGGCTGCAGCGTTTTTTTTCCTCTAGAAATGCCAGGAAAAATGCCACAATAAGTGGCGTCTTTCCTAAAAACGCTGCGTCTAAGGCCTCCCTAAGACTACATTTGATTACAGCTTTCAGATGTGTTCCTGATGGTAGGCGAAGCCCATGTTTTGAGAACATCTGCTTCCTGATAATTCTCGTTTTTTGTTAGATTGCTTTGTTCTGCTGGTCAGCACTTTCTTCAAAGTTAAATGTAGAATTAATTAGACGCACAGAGGCCAGCCAAAGTACAGACCTATAGTTTTATATACATGGAAATGCATTAATAAGGATATATTTCACTATACCATATTACATATACATACCATATTTCACGTCTATGTTGCGTTTAAAAGTACGAAGTGGAGCTGTAATTACGAAAATATTTTACCTTTTCTAAGGATTTAATAAATTAAAAACTGGTTTTGTTTCGACAGCGCCAATTTTAAAGTTAGAGCATTAGTCTGAGTTAAAGTTCTACGTGTTAACTATGAAACAAAGTTGTTTCTGATGAGCCCCCCTTCGTGTGGCACTATTGCCCATATTTGGAGCTATAAGACTCCGATATATACCTCCAATGGAAGCCTTTAATGTATCCCAGTGTATAGGCATAAAGAGAAATGTCGCCGAACAGCCCCCTGACCGCTTCTCATGCCCAGCACTACCTGATGCTCTGCTTGAAGACTCCAGCTCTGATAATAAACGTGATTATAAGGCAGACTAAGTTTTTGGTTTACTTTTTATGTTCTTGCTTTGAATTATAACATCACTGATGTGTGTGCTACTGTTCTGTTTTCTATTGCTGTTTCATGCTGTCTTTATTTCCTTCAGGGACTAAAAAGGAGTGAGCAGAGCAACATGCTTGAGCTGTTTCGACAGAGGCTTCCAAATCCTCCCTCTGGTGCCGAAAACAACTCTGTGTCTCTACAAACTCCGACCCCTGAGCAGGAGTCCTCACGGATACGAAAACTGGAAAAGCTCATCAAGAAGCGACTGTAAAGAGAGACCTGTGGACTGAAGAGTGGCATGCGAGCAGTGTTAACAAGCCGCTGTAGTCTAGCACTCGAACAGCCACCCTATTATACTGTCACATCCCCTTTTATTAATAATGTTTAGTGTCAGCTGCACAGGGTTTCAGCCAGCGAGAACACATTGGGGCCGACTGAATGCTAGGAGTTTTTCTGTCTAGACAGAACATATCTAGATGAGCCAGTCCCTCAAGCATGTTACAACACTGTTAGGGAGTTATGTGGTCACGCAGAATTATTCCCCCCGAGTTTTCTATTTGGTTTTTGCCGGGGGGTTGTGTGTCAGCATTAAGTCTAGTCTATTTAAGGAGACACTTCTGTTCCTGCTGTCTTAAACCACTGAAACACATAACAGACTTATAAACCGTGCAGGAATGACTGTTCAGGTAATACCGATCCATTTCCTATACTCAGATTCTACTAAATAGGTTTCTACAACCATCAATAATTCTGCCCAATAAATGTAAGATGTAAATGTGCTGCGTAAATACAATGTAACTTTATTAAGAATCAATTTAAGGTGGATTGCTTTGGAATATGTTTAGTTTCCCTGTGCCACGTACAATAAAACTGAGGAGCAGACGCCAAGTGAACGGTAGATATGTTATTCAGATAAGTGTGTTATGTCTCCCTTACGCAGTCATTTCAGAAATCTAAACCATGGCAGGATCAGATATGTTTTCTTTATCCAGTATGTTTTGTAGATTGTTCTGGAAAAAATGTGTTAGATGTATAGCAGTGCGCTCAGCCTTATCCTAGAAGAAACCATGTTCAGTTATTTGGATCACTAAGAATTATTTTGTCAACCGTCTTCTTTTTCCTATTCCTTAACTAAGAATTATTGTTATACTGTATATCTTCTGCTGCTTTCTGATGGACGACTAAGTGTTCTGTCCATCACAGCTGTCAACAAGAAGCCGTTCTAGGAAAGATTCCAGTGAAGTGTTTCTATGTAAAGTCGTTTGGGGAAAACCGCAACAAATCCGTGACCAAACGTGGGTAGGTCAACAGGGTTTACAGCCGCATTGCATGAACGTGAGTTTTCTAACATTCCTGTTCACTACGATGGCACGATTAGCACAGTGTTAAAAGAATTGCTGATGCATGAAAGAACCAAAATCCCTAACAGTTCCCCTACTCTGACCACTATCCTGTAATTCAGTTTTCACCAGTCTGTCGTCTTCAAAGTGCTGTGGTCTGGTCTGTAGTCAGGTGGAGATAAAACCACAGTAAATTTGACCGTTTACAAGTCCCTTCAAATTATTTCCACAGCCAAGGGAAACATTAAAGTGTAGCTATATTTTAAAAAAAACTTTTGACTTGTCATACTGAGCACTGAGACCCCCACCGATCCCCAAAACAAAGCATCAGAAGTTCTCGGGTGAGCGCTGTGCCACTTAGTTTCTGATCAGCTTTCCTCGGAAAGCCAAATGAGGGGTGTACGAACTTATAGACGTTCTAGTGAGCCCGTACACCGCTCCAAGGAAAGCCAATCAGAAGCAGAGAGGCACAGGACTGACCCGATCGCTTCTGTTGATTCGTTTTAGCGATCGGTGGGGGCCTCAGTGCTCGGAACCCCACCGTCACTTTGACATGTCAAAAGTATTTAACAGTTTAGTTACACTTTAAATTAAACTGTATTAGCAAATTGCTATTTAACCAATTTGCAATTAATATTTTTTAGCCAAAGGAGCTCCAAAAGTGGAGCTGTACTTCAAAATTATCATTTCTATGAGCCATCTAACATTACCATAAATATGGCTTTAGAAAATAATAAAGTAAAACTGAATACACTGCTTGGACCTAATTATATTACCTATGTGATCTCTGACGAATCATCGTCTATTGTGTATTTGAACTAGGTTGTACAATAATACAGTATCTCAGTATAGGGCTTTGTTACTATATGGCTATGGTCTGTTTTCTGCAAAATATTCAAATGTAGATATTTACAAACTATTGACTAGTCCTGGGTATGTAAGAATTTAATTTTAAATATTAATATATTTCAATGAAATGCTACATAGTGTAAAATCATCAGAATTTTTCCTGGTTTCCAAATGCCTTGTATAAAGTTGCTAGAAAGCAAATCTACAGAGCAAGCTCTGTGCTGGCATTGAGCCAGTAAGGACATTTGGTGAGATTACAGCTTGGAAATCGGCAGAATTATGAATTTAGCTCTGGAGTATTAAACAGACTTTTAATCGGGATCAGTACAACATGTCATGTATTTACAATGGTACTCCACTTTTATGCAGATTAATGTACGTTGTAGAATGGTGGTTAAAGGTGAACAATCCCTTTAAACTGATTTAATATTAAGTGTATAATGAAATTCATACGGTTTACTGTAAGTAATGGTAAAAGGGTCTTTAGTGTGGCAGACATGTAAGTTTGTGCCTTTTGGTGTATATTTTTTTTTGGAGAAAAGCTGAAATTATTAAAATTAAAATTTCAACTTCAAACGTCTGGATAATAAATACAACAATTTTGTTTTTGGGATATCCAGTATCAATTAGCTCTGCAATGTTTAGGTGTTCTTCAGGAGTCTGACAGGTTTGAAGACTAAAATCAGCCCAACGCCTTTTAACTTAGACATTTTAGAACATTTAAAAAAAATAAATTATGTAGGTGGGTTGTGAGGAAAAAAACTTTTGTAATAATGATTTATTGACTTTAGTCCCCTGGGTTGCTGAGAAAAACACTAAAAAAATGACTTCTCTTAAAAACAAGTTATTACGTGCAGCTGTGACATAACTCTCTGGATACTTGTTGATGTGTGCATTGTCAGTCAAATACATACCCAATCATCGTATTGATATCCTGATTCCTAGTTGGTTATGTTGCGGATACTTTGGTCTGAGGGTGTGTTCACATGGCTTATTTTCAACCGTCTTGAATAACGGCTGAAAAATCGGAAGCTGAACGCCTCCAAACATCTGTTCGTTGATTTTAATGGTAAAAACTGCATTTCCTTCCGATGGGGCGTTTTTTTACACAGCCGTTTGACAAAACGGCGCGTAATAAAAGGCGCGTAAAAAGGTGCATGTCACTTCTTGAGCCGTTTTTCATTGCGTTAATAGAAAAACGGCTAAAAAAAACGCATCATAAAATGTTTGACGCTTTAAAAACGGCTGAAAATCAGAGGATGGATTCCCACATGGCATCATTTTACACCATGGATTTGTCTGCAGTGCATCCATTGCAAAATGAGCTGAATTGATGCAGATTGAAATGTGAATTCACCCTTTAAAAGCTACGATAGAAAAAAAAGTCTATTCGATACTAGATAAGTTAAAAATGTTAAGAATCCATTGGTGGACTCTGGATTGTTCACGTTGTTAGACAATTTTTGTATCGCATAACTTATTTGCCATATTATCCAATATCTGATAGGAGCGGACTAAACCTGCACAGTACTCATTACTAATATATCATGTTTGTAGCAGTTCTGTATTTATAGGCTTATGTACATAATTGTTATCTGCTTATGATACTGTATGTGTCAACCTAAAGACATAAAATACATTTACAATTCATTTGGAAGTCCAACATATTAATTAAAATTGAGGATACATTACAATGATTCTGATGAATGCTACCTATAGATCATGAGAAACTGTCCAAAACTACAACTTCGCATCTCAAAGTGCACTACATACTTCATTGTTGTACATTAGTCACTGATGAATAATGGTTATGTACTTTCAACTGGTTTTACAACTATATTGCATATATGCACCAATGAATTGTATATAGCATAGACTTATAATAAAGGTGTCCTTTCAAATATTTATTCCTGTTATGTATATATATAACCAGTATTTAAATATGTAGATGCTTTTTACTTATTCTATATTGGTTTTTGCTTGTGCTCTATTAATCAAACTGCGGGTATTATTATATATCTAGACAGAAATGGCTGTCCATGTAATGCACAGATGTTCTCGGTCCTCCATAGCGAGAGACGCTCTTTGTAGCATTTCTTAAGAGTGTTAAAAAAAAAATACACACTATTACCATTAGGCCAGAGCAGTTTTACTGCAGTTTTTCATTTAAGTGTTTTTAATTTCCGTGTAGAATGATATATAATATATATATGTGTGCGTCTAAATATAGGCATTTACTTTTTATGTATGTATATATGTATGTGTGTGTGTATATATATATATATATATACACATACACACACACACACACACACACACACACACACACACTATATGGACAAAAATATTGGGACACACACGAACTATATGGACAAAAGTATTGCGGCACCTATACCTACAGGAGCTTTTATGACATCACATTCGAAATCCATAGGCATTAATATGGAGTTGGTTCCGCTTTGGAGTTAAAACAGCATCCACTTTTCTAGGAAGGCTTTCTACAAGATTTGAGTGTGTCTGTTGGAGTTTTTGTGAATTCATCCTGAAGAGCATTTGTGAGGTCAGACATTGATGTTGGACAGGAAGGCCTGGCTTACAATCTCCATTCTAGTTCATCCCAAAAGTGTTCGATGGGGTTGAGGTTGTGGGTTCTGAGCGGGCCAGTCAAGCTCTTTCACACCAAACTCACCCAACCATACCTTTATGGACCTTGCTTTCTGCACTGGGGCACAGTCATGCTGGAATAGAACAGGGCCTTCCCCAAAATTTCACACAAAGTTAAAAGCATACAGGTGTTCAAAGTGTCTTGGTATGCTGAAGCATTAAGATTTTCCTTCACTGGAACTAAAGAACCTAGGCCTAACCCCTGAAAAACAACACCATAGCATTACCCTTCCTCCACCAAACTTTACAGATGGCACAATGCAGTCAGGCAGGTAACGTTCTCCTGGCATTCGCCAAACCCAGATTCGTCCATCAGACTGGGAGCTGGAAAAGGTTGATTCATCACTCCACAGAACACGTTTCCACTGGTCCAGAGTCCAGGGGTGGCATGCTGTACATGACTCCATCAGATGCTTGGCATTGTGCTTGGTGATGTAAAGCTTGCATGCAGCTGTTCAGCCATTTGTGTGCTGATATTAATGCCAGAGGAGGTTTGGAATGTTGAGTCAGCAGAGGGTTGGCGACTTTCATGCGTTTCAGCACTCGGCGACCCCGCTTTGTAACTTTACGTAGTCTGATACTTTGTGGCCAAGTTGCTGCTGTTCCTAAACGCTTCCACTTTGTATTAATACATCTCACAGTTGATCATGGGATATCTAGGAGGGAAGAAATTTCACAAACTGACTTGTTACAACGATGGCACCTTATTACAGTCACCTCTCAAATTCCGTGAGCTCTTTAGAACCACCCATTCTTTTACAAATGTTTGTAAAGGCGACGGTTGGAACACTCTTCCTAGTAATTAAATTCAGGTGTTTTATTCTACTCCTTGACATTATACACCTGTGGCAGTGGGACTGAATAAAACACCTGAATTCAATGATTAGGAGTTTCCTAATATTGTTGTCCATATAGTGTGTGTATATATATATATATATATATATATATATTGTGACAACCTGGGGACCACTTAGCTCACAGGATCGCCATCTCACCCTGGAGATGGTTGGCACACATAGAAAGTTCACTCCAACTCCTTGAATAAAAGGTTTAAACCAGCCGCAGCTAGCTTTGTCTTCACCACAGCAGTCAATGTTACAACAATAAACATACAAAATAAACCCTAATTTCTCTTTGTTGGCCCAAAGAGAAATAGCGCAACATATTGTGGATTGATGAAATATATCAGAACACTTGAGGAGACCATGTTGCCCTATGCCGAAGAAGAAATGCCCTTGAAATGGGTGTTTCAACACGACAATGGACTCAAAACACACCAGTAAGCGAAGATCATCTTGGTTACGGACAAACAGGATTGAGGTAATGAAGTGGCCAGTCCAATCCCCCGACCTCAATCCCATAGAGAACTTGTGGGGTGACATAAAAAATTTGGTTTATGAGGCAAAACCCAAAAATGCAGAACTGTGGAATGTAGTCGAATCTTCAGATGTCAAGCAGTTCTCAGAAACAATGGTTATGCCACTAAATAATATTTCAGTAAAATGAAATCTGAATTTTTTTTGCAGTTTATACATTCAAGTTTAGAGTTTTTAAAGAAAAATGCTGGCACTATTTTTTTGACCAGTCTAATATTCCTTTTTCATTACTTTCTGTAAAGGATTAACACAAACTGGATATATGTTATTGTTTTTTAATTGAAATTGAATGTGGAGTATTTCCAGTGCATTTTCATTTCGGCGAATAAAGTAGTTATAATAATTTTACGCTTCATTTGCCATGTTAAACTCACTATTTTAAAAAAAAGATAAATAAAAAATAATTATATATATATATATATATATATATATATATATATATATATATATATATATATACATACATATACACACACACTTTTGTATCAGGCACTGCATCATACCGCCCTATACGAAGCTGGCTTGGTCTTAGAATGGAAGATAATAAAATGTACCCTGCATTTCTGGAACGGAAAAATCACACAAAGAAACTTGTCCACCTACAAAAGAGATCATCTTATCGTTAGGGCTCAAGAGCTAGTATCGCTCACTTGATTCAGGAAGATCAAAGAAGTTGATTCAAGTAGAAGAATTTGGTTCCACAATTAAAGCATACCTGTCATTTCATGTAACTTGAGAGTAAGCTGTCATGTATGTGTACATAAGGAATAACCCTATACATGACCATTGAATGATTTGTATTCTGCATTTATCACAAGATTTCCTCTCTGTATGCTCTTTCTCTATCAGTTTTCCTCGAACTCCGATCCAGAGGGGGCAGAGATTAGCAGCTATGTTCTCCCATAAACAGCACATAGAGAAGATCCTGCTCCCCAATCTCTTTGTAGCACATCCTCAAAAGCAGCATGGAGGAGATTATACAGCAGTAATGAGCAGTGTAGCTGTGAATCCTGACCTCGGGTGATATTGTAAGGGTATGTGCACACGATAACGTCAATTACGGCTGAAATTACGGAGCTGTTTTCAGGAGAAAACAGCTCCTGCATTTCAGACGTAATTGCTCGTACTCGCGTTTTGAGAGGCGTCAATCACGGACGTAATTTGGAGCTGTTCTTCATTGGATTCAATGAAAACCGGCTTCAATTACGTCGCAAGAAGTGTCCTGCACTTCTTTGACGAGGCTGTTATTTTACGCGCCGTCTTTTGACAGCGGCGCAGGTCGTCGGCACAGTACATCGGCAAACCCATTGAAATGAATGGGCAGATGTTTGCTGACGTATTGGAGCCGGGTTTTCAGACGTCATTCGAGGCGTAAAACGCCTCCATTACGCCTGAAAATAGGTTGTGTGAACCCAGCCTTACTCACTTACTAGAAACAGCAGCAGCTTCTATCTGTGTGTGTCTCTCTCATTCTGCAGTTGCTCCCTCCTTCCCCTCCACATAGATTTCTATTGTCAACAGCTGTAATCTGATCTCTCGGTGAGTTGATAATCTGTCTTCAACTCTGTCTCACTGAATACATATTTTATCAATAATTTGAAAGCGAGTACGATTTATTTATGGCAAAAACAAAAGTTACACTTAAATTAAGTAACTTGCCTGATGAGGAAACTTTTCGAAACTTGCCTATTATTTTTTTTTGCATTGAAGCCTAACATTGAGTACAATGGATTAAGCAGACAATAGGCCCTGGGCTATTCCCCAAACTTGGGTCCCCTTCTCCACCGCTGCCCTGATGCGCCGTGTTTATAGTTAACACCACCTTTCTGTGCGAGCATTGACAAATAGGTGTTATGATTACCCTTGTCAAAGGGTTGTGTCCCTACATACTGACAGTCTCCAACCATCGCTGACACCTTCACACTGTGTAGGGACACATCCTCCTGATAAGGAGAATGGTAACACACATTTGCCAATTAGTCCTGGACTACACAACAGGACTTTTTGTGGAATACAAGGTTTACCCTACAACAGACGATATGACAGGAGAGCTAACATATTCTCAATAAATCCAGTGACTCACATGTGACATTTCAGATTCTAGTCGTTCTTTTTCTCCTTTTTTCTCCATCCCATACAGACCTCATGACGACTTCTCCCGGCCACGGCTCATTTCTGCCGACTTTGACAATCAGATGTCTTCGGCTCCTCCCTTTTCTAACATTTCCGCACCTATAAATGAAGATAAAATTCACACTATACCCCAAAATATAATAGTACCATACACTGTGCCCCTGAATATAATAGTACCGTACACCTGTGCTGCTGAATAAAATTGTGTCAAACATTGTAAAGTAAAGCACCACACACAGTGCCCTCGGTAGGTAGTTTTAATCACAATGCCCCCTGTGGATAGTGCTCCAATAGAGTTCCCAGTGCATAGTGCCCCCAACACTGCCCACTGATAAAAAAAAAAAAACATGCTCCCCTGTCAAAGACCAGACCTCATCCAGAAGAATGATGCGGGCGGTGCGATGACCTCATCACACCGCCTGCATCATTGATAAAGCTCTGAATAGCTGGGCAGATTACTGATCATTCCCGTGCCTTGCCAGCGCTAGACTAATCAATTGCCTAAGGACGCGGATACAATTGAGTACAGGGGACTGCTTCTGAATCCTGATTCTGCCCGATTATCTGAACAGGCTGTAATTTTAATAACCGGTTCGGCAGAACCGGGGTGAACCGGCTGGAGCCCATAGGCCCCTTTGAAGCCTTGGGCCCTAGGCGGCCACCTGATCTGCCCTAATGGTGAAACGCCATTGAGTACAACACTCTTCCATTACTAATGTGAACATAAATATCTAGCTATATCAGTGCAAGAGATGTTGGACACTTCCCTTTATTACCCATCTTCTAATGGCTGCTTTCTTAAGGTGCCATGTTGAAAAGCGCCTATACTATAACACGAACATTAACTTTGTTGGCCTGCACAGTCATTCCACCTTTGGGATGTGGTTAAACAGTAGATGCTCTGAATGTGCAGCCTACAAATTTGCTACGCCTCTGGGTAGGAGGAAAAGCCGGTGTTCAGCTCTGATCTCCTCTGTCCTGTCAGTGGTGTTGAGGAGATCAGAGCTGCGCTGCTTGATCCTCCGGTCATCATCTAAAAGTTAAAAAAGCAGAGAAATTTAACCCCTACACTGCCTCCCCAATGTCCCTGTGACCCCACCATTTCCCTTATCCACCCGTTTCATATTTCTTTTTGTTTTATAAAAAAAAAAATTGTAAAAAAATTCTAATTTATCGTTCAGGTAGCGTTAAGTAGCGCCAGGTGTAGGGCGTTACTTAGCGTACTTTTATTTATTTTTTGTTATTAAAAAAACCCCAAAAAAACAAACATTTTTTTAAAAGAATTCTTTCGTGTTATAGGTAGCATTAGGGATTGGGCGTTAATTTGCGTTAAGTGTAGGGCTAATTAGGTGCGTTTTAGGGTCTTGTATGAAAAAAAATTGTTCTGTGTTATAGGTAGTGTTAGGGATTGGGCGTTAATGAGCGTTAGATAGGTGTAGCGTTAGTAAGGTACATCGTTTATAGTTTGTCGTTCCACATTACGTAGTGTGTGTTAAAATTATATATAAATATATATATATGTATATATCCAAAAAAGAGAACGTGAAGCAGCACTCAAATAAAGTGAATTTATTCATCC
Organism: Rhinoderma darwinii; assembly: GCF_050947455.1. Lineage (NCBI taxonomy): Eukaryota > Metazoa > Chordata > Amphibia > Anura > Rhinodermatidae > Rhinoderma > Rhinoderma darwinii. The sequence goes on from NC_134688.1 coordinate 232,321,808, forward strand.
AACATGGAACCACAACGTTTCACCTCACCACGTTGTGGTTCCATGTTGGATGAATAAATTCACTTTATTTGAGTGCTGCTTCACGTTCTCTTTTTTGGATATCTAACACATAAGGAGAGGTCACTCCTTTATTTTTGAAGCTTTGCACCAGCCTAGTCAGGCATTTGTTCACAGTGCTGCTCCAATCCTCTGCTTTTTTCTATATATGTGTGTATATATATATATATATATATATATATGTGTGTGTGTGTGTGTGTGTGTGTGTGTGTGTGTGTGTGTGTGTGTGTGTGTGTGTATATATATATATATATATATATATATATATATATATATGTTGTGAGACAGTGACAGGTAAAGTCATTGAGGGAAGGTACATTTCCCCTAGAATCCTGTCATATGTATCCTAGGCTCCAGGGAATGAGTATTGTTTACAATAGAAGCTCTAGCTTTCCAATCTCGGCTTAAGGAAAAGACGGAAAAAGGGCCTGGAGTTGGATTGGGGAAGAGCAGGGCGGGTTCCCCAATCCCTAGTCCATCTCTGTTTGTAGGACAAGGCTGCTGCTCAATTAGCTGCACCTGCAGCCTGTGTATAAAAAAGGTGCAGACACAGTGTGTGAAAGTCTCACCCCTGACTCAGACCGGAGACTACTAAGTCTGGAGTAGCCTGTATTCTATGTGAGTAAAGACCTGTGTTACTTTGTGTCCAGTGCCTGGTAGGAAGGCACTTGGTATAGTTAGATAATATCTTGTTTAGTTGGTGCTCAGACGAGCAGGATTTATTTTGTATTTTGCCCTGTTGTACAAGAGGCTGTTTCTTTGACAAGAATATAACACAGGCAAAGCCCTGTTATGAACTTTAATGCACGGTGTACCTGTCTCTGGCTACTAAGAAACCGCTGTACCAACCTCTCCTGATGCTAAACCCTCACAATGTATATAAGATTTTGATCTAAAATAATGGCTCGTCGGATGTTTACAGCAGAGGAGGCGTATGCGATGATGTGCTCTGATACAGACACTGCAAGCGAAAGTGAAGAGCAGTTTTTATTGTCCTCATCCTCATCTAGTAGCGACAGTAATGAGCCCCAAGAACAGCGGAGCAGGCCTAGTGAAAGTCAGCCGAGTGCTAGTGACCCTGATTGGCAGTCCGCTGCCACATTTATTCCCCAACTTCCTGATTTCATACCAGCCACAGGAATTAACATCGACACCACAGGATATAGCGAGGGAGAATTTTTTAAAATCTTCTTTTCAGAAGATTTAATTGATCTAGTACTAATTCAAACGAATTTATATGACAACAATTTTATTTCAACTCACCCCGATTCATTTCATGCCAGGGAAAACAACTGGAAGCCAGTTGACAAAGCAGAAATGCTTAAATATTGGGGACTACTATTGAACATGGGCCTTGTAAAAAAGCTGACTATAAGATCGTACTAGTCGACAGATGTCCTGTACGATACGCCTCTGTATCATACAGTGATGACGCGCAAGCGTTTTGAGGCCATAATGAGATTTATCCATTACAGTGACAATACACAATGCCCCCCAGCAAGTGACCCCAGCCATGATCGGCTATTTAAAATTAGGCCTCTTATAGAGCATTTCAATTTTAAATTTGCAGAGGCATATACCCCTGATAAAAAATGTTGCTGTGGATGAATCCCTGGTTTTATTTAAAGGGAGGCTAAGATTTCAGCAGTCATCGCCATCAAGAGGGCCAAATATGGCATGAGGGTATATCAAATTTGGGAGAGCAGCACTGGTTTAACCCATCGTTTTATTGTATACGAGGGAAAAGACACCCAGATCAACCCCCCAGAATGCCCACCCATGCTTAATGTAAGTGGCAGAATTGTTTTGGACCTAATTCACCTGCTGTTGGACATGGGTCATCACTTGTATATAGATAATTTTTAGACAAGTGTGCCCTTGTTCCAATGTCTATTGGCCAGAAAAACTGTAGCCTGTGGCACAATTAGATAATAATAAAATTTAGCAAAAAACTGTGGGGTCAAAACACTCACTACACCCATAGATAAATACCTTAAGTGGTCTAGTTTTCTAAATTGGGTCGTCTATAGGGAGTTTCTATCGTTCTGGCAGCTCAAAGCCTCTCCAAATGTACAGTGGGACCTATAACATTTTCAAGCAAAATATGAGTTCTGAAAGCCTGCGGTTGCTACCTTCCTTTTCGGGCCCTGCCGTGTGTCCAGGCAACGCATTAGGGCCACATTGGGGGTATTTTTGAAAACAGGAGAAACCGGGTGATAGATTTTGGGGTGTGTTTCTTCATTCTCATGTTCGCTTTAAAAGAAATCTGTCTTTAAATTGACACATTTGTGAAAAAAACTTAATTATATTTTTTTACGCCTGCTTTGCATGAATTCTTAGGCTGGGTTCACACGACCTATTTTCAAAAGTTAACACAACTGGTATCGCCGCTTCCGTAAAAGTCTGAACTATAACAATATAGCGTTGTTTAACCTGCTCGGTGAACACCGTAAAAAAATAAATATAAATATATATATAAAAAAATATTTATATATATATATTGCTGTGTTTTGGGGACCTTAGCTCTCCAAAAAAATTAAGCCCTCACATCGCTAAATTGTCAGAAATATAAAAAAGTTATGGGTCTGAGAACATGGGAACACAAAACATATAATTTTGGTATTGCCGTAATCGTATTAACCTGTAGAATAACTCCCAATTTAGGAACCTGAGCTCTTCTGATTCCCCCTTCTATGTAGCGGCATGGGAAAAGGAAATTGGTCCTATCCCTGATGACTTTACTTGGCTTGCGGATATGGGAGAATGTTGACACCTGTCCCTCTCATATAATGTTAAAGGGGTTGTCCGGTATCAGCAAATTAATGTTATTTTTCATATAATGAAAAGTTATAAAACTTTCCAATATACTTTCTGTATTTATTGCTCACGATCTTCAAGATCTCTGCTTGTTGTTATGCAATAAGAACATTCATTGTTTACTTCCAGTGGATACAATTCTGTCCATGGTCATGTGATGTACACACAGGTGCTGGGATCATTAGAAGACACAGCTCTAATACACATACTGTAACGATCCCAGCACCTGTGTTCATCACATGACCATGGACAGAATTGTATCCGCTGGAAGTAAACAATGAATGTGCCTATTGAATAACAACAAGAAAAGATCTTGAAAACTGTGAGGAATTAATACAGGAAGTATAATTTTATATTGGATAACTTTTAAAAAAAATATTATTTGAATAAAGTGGAGTGCCCCTTTAACCCCCTAGTGTCTAAGGCCTCATTTACACGAACGTGATATACGTCCGTGCGACGCGCGTGCTTTTCACGCGGGTCGCACGGACCTATACAAGTCTATGGGGGCATGCCGACAGTCTGTGAGTTTTGCTCAGCGTGAGTGCGCTGAAAAAAACTCACGACATGTTCTAAATTTCTGCGTTTTTCGCGCATCACGCACCCATTGAAGTCAATGGGTGCGTGAAAACCACGAAGGTCGCACGGAAGCACTTCCGTGCGAACTGCGTGATTCGCGCAAGAGCTGTCAAACTCTGGATGTAAACAGAAAAGCACCACGTGCTTTTCTGTTTACAAACATCCAAACGGAGTGTCTTCGAGATGAGCGAACCGAACTTCACCGGGTTCGGCCGAACTCGTTTTGACCGAACCCGGCAAAAAAAATTCCGGTACGCGACGTCAGGAGGCAGTCACTGTCCAGGGTGCTGAAAGAGTTAAACTGGTTCAGCACCCTGGACAGTGACTTGCGATCACAATATACATGAAAGTGTAAAAAAAAAAAGACGTTCTGACTTACCGATAACTCCCGGCTTCTTCCTCCAGTCTGACCTCCCGGGATGACAATTCAGTCCAAGTGACAGCTGCAGCCAATCACAGGCCAAGCACAGGCTGCAGCCAATCACAGGCTGCAGCGGTCACATGGACTGCCGCGTCATCCAGGGAGGTGGGGCCGGATGTCAAGAGAGGGATGCGTCACCAAGGCAACGGCCGGGAGACCGGACTGGAGGAAGCAGGAAGTTATTGGTAAGTATGAACGTCTTTTTTTTTTTTATTGACAGGTTGGTGTATATTGTGATCGGAATTCACTGTCGAGGGTGCTGAAAGAGTTACTGCCGATCAGTTAACTCTTTCAGCACCCTGGACAGTGACTGACGTCGACTAGCCTCATCTCTATGATGGCGGCTGCGCGAAAATCACGCAGCCGCGCATCATACACTGATGACACACGGAGCTGTCAAATGACTTTTGCGCACGCAAAATGCTGCGTTTTTTTGCGTGCGCAAAATGCACACGCTCGTGTAAATGAGGCCTAAGCCTGTTTTGGCCTTGTGGACACAGCCGATTTTTGCAAATCTGACGTGTTACTTTATGTGGTAATAACTCCCGAATGCTTTTACCTATCCAAGCGATTCTGAGATTGTTTTCTCTTGACATGTTGAACTTTATGATACTGAAAAAAATTTGGTTGTTGAATTGAATATTTATTTGTAGAAAACATCAAATTTTCTCAATTTTATTGTATCTGCTTGGAAATCAGATAGTAATACCACACAAAACAGTTACTAGTTTACATTTCCCATATGTCTACTTTATGTTTGCATCGTTTTTTGTACGTCCTTTTATTTTTCTAGGACGTTACAAGGCTTAGAACTTAATTAGACAGGATGTCTCACAGGACAAATACGTATAAAGGTGGGAGACACCGCTCAACCACCCATATGAATAATTAGAGATAAGGACTCTAACAATATATGATAAACAAGAGAAAAAAAGAGTCCGTACATATCAACATATGAAAAAATTAAACATCTTTATTGATAACATAAAATACATTAAATGACAAAAGTAGAGAATCTAAAATAAATCCTTGTAAGGATCACAAATGTATACATTGAGTATATATATATATATATATATATATATATATATATATATATTTTTAATACACTGAAGGTATACACAATTACTGTAACTCAATGTAGCTCCAACATAGTGTGCATCAAAACAGGAGTAATTTTCAAATGTAAACTATGTAAGGAAGAACAGTGTGCCTAACTCAAAAAGGTCTATAGTGACTGGAAAGTAATTGGTGCCTTGAAAGAAATGGCATAAAGCCAAATTTAAGTCCAATATGTGCACTTACCCATGTATGGGAGATTTGAATGTGACCCAGCGGTATAGGAGAGCGCCCCGACGCGCGTTTCGCCTGTGGCTTTCTCAAGGGGTCTAAAGCAATATTTAGGTGAAATTTACAAATTTCATTTTTTCTACGAAATTCATTTGTAATACAGTTTTTTCTGTAACACAGAAGGTTTTACCAGAAAAACGCAACTCAATAGTTATTGCCCAGATTCTGCAGTTTTTAGAAATATCCCACATGTGGTCCTAGTGTGCTAATGGACTGAAACACAGGCCACAGAAGCAAAGGAGAACCTAGTGGATTTTGGGGCCTCTATTTTATTAGAATATATTTTAGGCACCATGTCAGGTTTGAAGAAGTCTTGTGGTGCTAAAACAGTGGAAACCCCCCAAAAGTGACCCCATTTTGGAAACTACACCCCTCAAGGAATTTTTCTAGGGGTATAGTTAGCATTTTGAGCCCACAGTTTTTTTGCTAAATTTATTGAAACTGGTCTGTGAATATGAAAATCTACTTTTTTTTCTGAAAAAACATACGTTTTAGTTTTTACAAGGAATAAATGAGAAAAAGCACCCCGGCATTTGTAAAGCAATGTATCCCAGTTAGGCAATACCCCATATGTGGTAATAAACTGCTGTTTGGACCCACGGCAGGGCTCAGAAGGGAACGAGCGCCATTTGGATTTTGGAGCGCAGATTTTGCTGGAATGGTTTTCGGTGCCATGTCGTGTTTGCAAAGCCCTGGAGGGATCATAACAGTGGAAACTCCCCAAAAGTGACCCCATTTTGGAAACTACACCCCTCAAGGAATTTTTGTAGGGGTATAGTTAGCATTTTGACCCCACACGGTTTTTGCAGAATTTATGGGAATTATGCCGTGAAATTGAACATCTACATTTTTTCTAATAAAATTTAGTTTTAGCTCAAATTTTTACAATAGATAAAGGAGAAAAACCACCCCAACATTTGTAAAGAAAACTCTTCTGAGCACAGCAATAGCCCATATGTGGTAATAAACTGCTGTGTGGACACAAGACGGGGCACCATTTGACTTTTTGAGCTCAAGTTTTGCTGGAATGGTTTGCGGCCCCATGTCACATTTGCAAAGCCACTGAGGGGCCAAAATAGTGCAAACCCCACAAAAGTGACCACATTTGGGAAACTACAACCCTTGTGGAATTTATCTAGCGGTATAGTGAGCATTTTGACCCCAATTATGCAGTGAAAATGAAAATTTACATTCTTTCCACAAAAATGTTGCATTTTTTTCATTTTCACAAGAAATAAAGGAGAAAAAGCGCCCCAACAATTGTAAAGCAATTCCTCCCGAGTACGGCAATACCCCATATGTGGTCATAAACTGCTGTTTGGACACACAGCAGGGCTCAGAATGGCAGGAGTGCTGCTTGGCATGTAGATTTTGGTTGATTGTTTTTTGGGTGCCATGTCGCATTTGCAGAGCCCTTGAGGTACCAGTACAGTAGAAACCCCTGAGAAGTGACTCCATTTTGGAAACTATACCCTCAGGGTAATCATCTAGGGGTGTGGGTGAGCATTTTGATCCCACAGGTGTTTCATAGATTGTATTCGAATGAGGCAGTTTCCCCAAAAATATGTAGTTTTGCACCCAATTTTTCCCACAAGAGGTAATAGTAGAAAAAACAACACACAATTAGTTACCCAATTTCTCCCAAGTATGGCAACACCCCATGTCTGGCCCTAAACTGCTGTTTGGGCACATGGCAGAGCTCAAAATGGAAGGAGCGCCAGTTGTCTTTTAGAGCACAGATTTTACTGGACTGGTGTACAGGCAACATGTCGCATTTGCAGAGCTCCCTTAGGTACCAGAGTAGAGTGTAATACCCTAAGAAGTGACCCCATTTTGTAAACTACACCCCTCAAAGCATTTATCATTTGCCTGGACATATGACAGGGCTTAGGAGTGAAAGGTGCATGTGAGGCCTATTTTGGTGATTTTCGCACCATTAGCCCACAATGGCAGGGCTCTGGGGTCAAAGAGTAAAACAAACCCCCAAGTAGTGACCCCCATTTTGGAAACTGCACCCCTGAAGGCATTTTATTAAGGGGTGTAGTGAGCATTTTGACCAAATAGGTTTTGTTTTTCTATTAGAAATGAATGCTCAGTGGATGGTACAAAGTTAAAATTGCAAATTTCCACAGGTATATGCCATTTTAGTGCACAATATGTTGTACCCAGTTCGTGCCACTCAAGACAAATACCTCAAACTGTTAAGCGGGTTCTCCCGGGGTTGGGCGATGCCATATATGTGGACGTAAACTGCTGTTTGGGCACGCTGCAAGGCTCAGAAGGGAGGGAGAGCCATTTGGCTTTTGGAGCACAGATTTTGCTTAGTGGTAGTTTTGTTCAGGGTTTTGCTGGTATTTCAGTTTATGATGTGGGCGCATATGTAAGCTGTCCAGAGTACATCAGGGCATAATAATGGGGTAAATAAATAATAATTCATAGATATGTGGCCGGTGTCGCACTGATAAATTGCGCCAGATGTTATCCACTTTTGGATACTCTGCACATTTTGCGTCGCCATATTCTGAGAGCCAGAACTTCTTTATTTTTCTCCACCGGAGCTGTGTGAGGGCTTATTTGTTGCAGGAAAATCTGTAGATTTCATTGGTACAATTTTGGCGTACATGCGATTTTTTCGATCACTTTTTAATTTTTTTTGGCAAGCAAGGTGACCAAAAACCAGCAATTCTGATGTTTTTTATAATTTTTTTACGGCGTTCGCCATGCGCTATGAATAACAATTTTACTTTGTTCTGCGGGTCGGTACGATTACAGCGATACCATATGTATATCGTTTTTATTATGTTTTCAGCATCTGCACAGTAAAATCACTTTTGTTTGAAATTTTTTTTTTTTGTGTCACCATATTCTGAGAGCCATAACTTTTTTATTTTTCCGTCAAAAAAGCTGTGGGAGGGCTTGTTTTTTGCGGGACGGGCTGCAGTTTTTAATGGTATCATTTTGGGGTACATGCAACTTTTAGATCCCTTTTTTTATTCTATTTTGCAAGGGGTAGTGACTAACAAACAGCGATTCTGGAATAGTTTTTTATTTAATTTTTTTACGGTGTTCACTGTGCAGATATAATAGCATGATATTTTTATAGCTCGGGTCGTTACGGACACGGGGATACCACATATGTGTACTTTTAATGTTTTCATTTTTTCCTATAATAAAAGACTTATTATAGGAAAAAAGGCTGTTATAGTATTTTTAACATGAAACTTTATTTTTTTTACTTTATTACATTTTTATTAACTTGTTTTAACTTGTTTTTTGTCCCACTAGGGAACTTGAAGGCATGAAGCCCTGATCGCTATTCTAATACACTGCACTACCTACATAGTGCTGTGTATTAGAGCTGTCCGCTACTCACTAACAGCAAGCCTATCAGGCTTCGCCTCCCGGCAGGGCCTAATAACCTTCCATACTAGGAAGCGATTGTTATTCTACAGTTGCCATATCAACCATCGGAACCCCCGCGGGTGCCGATGGTTGCCATTAGCAACCATAGGGTGCGATCTAATCACTTAGATGCAGTGACTGACCAATCACACTGATCGCCGGCAGGAGACCTCTGTGATTGGTCCCCTGCCGTCTTACTGTGCCGATCAACTGTCATAAACAGTTGACGGCACAGTTCTGTCACCCTGTCCTTTGACAGGGTGACCGTTTTTAGCCAGAACGCACCAGTACGTCCCGGTGCCTTAAAGCACTGCAATACAGGACGTACCGGTGCGTCCTGGTGCGGTAAGGGGTCAAGGAAACGTCTTACAAACAATTGACCAGATGGTGTCTAGCCCTTGTCCGACTGGCAAAAATGTTTCCTTCTCAATCTAATTGATGCTTGAGTACAAGAGAATCAGTCGGCACTGCTGGGACCCAGTAGTCCTTCTGGACATTCAGCAGTACACTGCCCATGGAGGCGCAACAGGGGCTGCGGTATAAGTCTAGGGAGGTGCTGGGCTTCGTAGGTAAGACCATATGTAACACAATGCAAGAAGAGAGAAAAAAAGCCGCACTCAACTAGTCTGACGTAGAAAATTCTTTAATGCTTGCAAAAAAGGTGTGGGGGGGGGAGACGAAGACCATGTCAGGCAACAGCCGTTTTGTGTACAACGCTTTCTCAAGTATTAGAGGGCTTGAGAAAGAGTTGTACGCGAAACGGCTGTTGCCGGACACTGTCTTCGTCTCTCCCCCCCCCCCCCACACCTTTTTAACAAGCATTAAAGAATTTTCTACGTCAGACCGGTGGTTGAGTGCGGCTTTTTTCTCACTACTTGCATTGTGTCAATTTAATTAATGCTTGGTGGGCTCATTATATCTCATCTGGCTCGTGGACTTGCCCAGTAGTCCCCTTTGTCGGCGTTACTTAACACCCCTAATTTTTGAATATTTCTAAAAAAAAACAGCATAGACTGTTGACTCATTTTCTCTCCACTGCAAGGTGGACTAATGCTATAAGTTGGAAGCCTCCTGCAATTCCCTTTCAAAAAACTGTTCTAAAAATTAGAGATATTCAGGGTTTTGAATGTATTATAGCCACTTGTGAAGAAAAAGTCTCAAAGCTATTTGGTCACAACTGCAGGACTCCTCCTCCCAAAGTGGACTCTCTGGATATCGGCTCCTTTTGTTTTCTCTTATTACACCCATTACCGTTTTTATCTCTTTTAAGAATCAACTCGTTATTCTACAGTTTATTTACCCCCCCCCTCCCCCCCCCCATTCCCCTCTTGCTTCTTGTCCTCTCAACTTCCCATTCCTCCCCAATTCTTGGATCCTGATATGCTTAGGTATTGCTCAGCCATAATATATATATATATATATATATATATATATATATATATATATATATATATATATATATATATTGCCTTTTGTTTGGTCTCTGGTGCTTTGTGCAGCTTTCCTCTGTTGGGGATACAATGAAATCTATAAATATAGAAGTTTAAAGGGTAACTAAACTTTCAAAAAACTTCTGACATGTCATAGTGACGTGTCAGAAGTTATCAGTGGGGTCTAAGCACTGAGACCCCCACCGATCGCTACAACAAAGCAGCAGAAGCGCTCGGGTGAGTGCTGAGCTGCTTTGTTTCTGGTTGGCTTTTCTCGTAAAGCCGATGTAACGGTGTACAGGCCCAATAAAAAGTCTATGGGCCCATACACCAAATTCTCAGCCTTCCGAGAAAAGCCGATCAGAAACAACACAGCTCAGCCCTCACACGAGTGCTTCTGCCGCTTCATTTTAGCGATCGGTGGGGGTCTCAGTGCTCAGACACCCACCGATCAGAACTTCTCACATGTCATTATGACATGTCAGAAGTTTTCTGAAAGTTTAGTTACCCTTTAATAATAATAATAATAATAATAATAATTATTAAAATAAAACATATGCCATGGAACTGAAATATTTTCAATCGCACTGTGTATGGCATTTAATAAAATCCCATGCACAACATTTGACCGTTGTCGTAAAAACCTAATAGTAGAAGTATGTACTTAATAAAGTGACCACTGAGTGTATATTCTGCACATTCTAAGGCCTCATTTACACGAGCGTGTGCTTTTTGAGCGAGAAAACCACGCTGCGTATTGCGCGCGTTGCCATTGCGTTTGCAATGCGTATACGCAGCATTGTTGCGTTTTAAACGCGCGCACAACCAGCGTTTAAAACGCGTGTAAAAAACGCAGAGGTCGTTAATGCGATGCCAGCCTACAAATAGGCCTGCTGACCCAACCCCTGCTTGCTGCAGCCTTTGCAGAAACCCCAGTGTGTGTTTCTCCATTTGAGTCGTTCTTGGATTTGCAAGGCACAGTTATGCCTTCTCAGTCACTGGCACGTGTGCTTCTTGCGTGTATGATCTCGCGTCGTTTTTGGGACCGTCGACCCATGCTGCAGCACCAGACGCGTGGAAGATGTCGCATTTGGGTTCATCCACTTGTGGCCCAACGAACCTCCAAAGGGCATTTTCATACTCTGTATGAGGACTTACGCCGGCACCCCGAAAAATTTAGAACGTTCTGCCGCTTGTCTGTGGCCACATTTTAACTTCTGCTTGAGCCGATTCGCCCTGGCATCACCTACCAGAATACCAACATGAGACGCTGCATTTCCCCTGAGGAACGTCTGCTTGTGACCTTGAGGTATGTGTGCAGTTGCAATTACTTAGTCAATGACGCTGTCAGTTTTACCAGTCCCCCCCTAACATGTTTTGTGGCTTCTTTTTCTTTCGCTTTGCTTTCTAGATTTCTGGCCACAGGCAATAGTTATCATTCGTTACATTTCGAATTTCTTTTGGGAGTGACCACCATTTCGTTCATTGTCACATCCACCTGTGTCGTGTTGTGGCAGAGCTTAAAGACCACGGTCATGCCTCAGCCCACGACAGAACAGTGGCTACGAATTTCGGAGGGATTTCTTAGAGCAAGTCAATTTCCTAACTGCATTGGTGCCCTAGACGGCAAACACATTCGGGTGAAAAAGCCCCCACGCAGTGGCTCGCGATACTATAACTACAAACAGTTTTTTTCTATGGTATTGTTGGCCTTGGCGGACACAAATTATTGTTTCACGATTGTTGACATCGGCTCGTATGGAAGCTCTGCAGATGCCCGCATATTCCGTTCATCAAGAATGGGGAAGCGACTCTTGAATAATCGACTGGCGGTGCCGGAACCTTCCATCCTCCCTGGCTCCAGCGGACCCCCAATCCCGTATGTGATCGTGGCGGATGAGGGGTTTGCCCTGACAAGGCAAGTCATGCGGCCTTTTGCAAGAAGGGGCTTGGATGAGCGTCGCCGCATGTTCAATCTCCACCTAGGCCGAGCTCGTAGATGTGTGGAATGTGCCTTTGGCATTATGTCGAACAGGTGGCGGGTCTTTCTGTCGACAATACAATTGCCCATGCAGAATGTGACACGTGTTATACAAGCGCGTGTCGTTCTGCATAACTTCTGCTGCATTAATGATGCAAGCTTTGATGCAGAATATATCCTAACACATTCAGGCACCAGCGACAATGCCCCGGTTATTCCTCTCGGCCGATCTCTCACATCCGGACTTTGAGTGCGGGATACTTTGGCGGCATATTTTGAGTGCCCATCAGGAGCCGCACCATGGGGGCGTGATGACATTTGAAGGGTTGTCTATTTTTTGGATGTTTCAGGACACAGGTCCCAAGTGGCCAGTGTTTGTTGTTTTAGGTTATGTTCGTGTAGGGTTAGAGACTCGCAATACATGAGGACCCTTGACGCGGGTTGCAAGCTTACATCTGTGGGGGTTTGATCAGGACATTTGCCATTGGGAAACATGTTTTCAGGAGATAGAATGATGGTCGGCCAAAAGTTAGGCGAGTCAAATTGCGACTGTCCTTAGTGTGCCTAGAGTCACATGACAGCACCCAAACGTTCTCATCTCTTGCCAACAATGGCAAACCCTTATAGATGAACTAATACCTCATAACACGTGTGCATGCATTTGGGCCAAAGCCCAGCAGTGTGTGAGTGTATAGTCTAAAGAAATGTGGGGCAAACATTGTGTTGAGGGGCGTGAAATAAAAACACCACGCAATAGAAACAATGAACATCCATGTTTATGTGTTTGGTCTTCACAGTAGATAAACATGGTGTGGACATAAACACAACAAGGCATTATAAAAAAACAATCACCAACATGGTGGAAAAAACACAGAGGGCCGAGTTGCAAGCCCTTCAAAACTCGTGCTGTAAACGTGCAGCACACCAACACGCTCAGAGGTGTTGGTATTGGTGGCCCGGGGACGAGTAAGCGGGCATTTCAGCACCACTATGCTGGACATGGAGCTGCGGAGGATGTTCCTCGCCAGCATAGTGGTGCTGATGATGGCCCTGGTAAGTTGGGGCAGGGAAAGGGGGAGGCATAGGTCGCATATAGGGGTGAGGCCGTGCGATCGGGGTGGGTGGGTGATATGGGGCAGGCAAATTTGGCGTGGTGACTGGCATGGCAAATCCGCGCCACTGTTCGATTGCCGTGAAGCAGTGGTGCGGATTGTGGGGGGGGGTGTGGAGGAGTCTATGAGAGTAATGATGGAGGCATGGAGCCGGGCCATCCGATCCATTGGGACCCTCCTTAGTAGGGGAACAATGCCCCGGGCAAAAAAGTCCTGCCCGTCCTCGTCCGCGGCTCGCCTCAGGTACTCTAGAACCCGCGTATCCACTTGTACGCCGGCTGTTGAGCACGGTGGCGGCTAGTTGTTGGTCGCGGGGGCGCTCCTCAGCCGGAGAGGCGACGGCCTGGGCAGACTCCACAGGGGCGGGGTCCAGGGGTGTAGGCTCCGGGCTAAGGGGCAGCTCATGTCCAGCAGGAGGTTGCGGCTCAGACTCTGGCAAGTCGGTGTCCTCCGCAGTGTCCTCCAAATTGTCGGTGGTTCTGGAATGGGAAAACAGCGTTAGAACACAATAGAGATCATTGGCCAAAACAACACGATGGCAAACCGGATCTGGGCGAGAAAACATTAGACACATGCAAAAGCACAATTTCTTACGTCCGCATCTCCATGATGTCCTTCAAGAACATAAGCTGCTTCAGGTAGATATACGGCCATTTACACGAGGCACCATCTCCGCTTCTCCCTTTGTCCCCCATTTCTCTACGGAACTGGTCGCGGCAGCTCCGCCAACGGGTTTTTTTTATCCTGGCCTGTTGGAGGACAAACAAATACATGGTCACACATTGCGACCACGCCCTAACAACTCGGGGCCCTACCCTGCTAATGACATGCTACATGGTGATGCGCCAGCAACACAAAAGGTCATTTGGCAATTGAGCGGAAGACACATACAGGGCCACAGTACTTCAATAGGGATGACATTGCATCGCTTCTAAACACATGGTACTCACCCATCCTACTGCGGTACCGGGTTCGGCCACTCTCCCATTCAGCCCCAAAAAGAGCCTTGGCTATCTCCTCCCAGGCGTCCTCCTTGGCCGTGCGGTCGTGGTACGACTCCGCACGGGTGTCCCATATAGCAGCTTTGGCCTGGACCAGGCTGATGAGGCGCTCCACTTCCAGCCCACGCGGCATGCCTGCAGATCTCTGGGTTGGGCACTTTCTCTCCACAGACTGGCCCACTCGCAGAGGATACGCAAGCACTTCCCGGTTTATGCTTGTTTGGTCCAGCTTTATAAACTCTTTTGCATGGACTTAACAAGTGATGCGTGAAAATCGCGCATGCAACGCAGGAGCATCCGTGTGGCATGCGTGTTTTTCACGCACCCATCGACTTCAATGGGTGCGTGATGCGCGAAAAACGCACGATTTTAGAACATGTCGTGAGTTTTATGCAACGCACTCGCGCAGCGCAAAAATCACGGACTGTCTGCACTGTCCCATAGAGTAATATAGGTGCGTACGACACGCGTGAAAAGCACGCGCGTCGCACGCGCGTATATTACGCTCGTGTAAATGATGCCTAAAACAGTTGAAAACATTACATTATTAGCAAGCTCTGTTCACTGTACATTTGTAATCTCCTGAGGTATGCGACTGTATAGGACTACTAGTATATTAATTTATAGATATACAGTATATACGTATTTGTTATACAGTTTTTTGCTGAATAGCCTTACATCAGAAAGTATGGTCGACTATGCCTTCCAAAAGCCAACCTTTACCAAAAAGACGTTCTTTTTGTATTATAGGCTATGGATACGTATACCCGGCCAAACGTGCTGTATGAACACAGCATAACACTTGTTTTTAAGATTTCCCTATTTTGCGCATGAGTAAGCATATGAAAGATTTGACCTTCTGGCAGGTTGTTGAGACAGATAGCCTTAATACATATCATTATTATTCTTTTTTTCATGGTTTGTTGATACAAATGAAGCTGACATTCCAAAAACATCATGACGGGCCAATTTTCTTAATGTATTCATAATACATACACTTTTTTTTATTAGCTTGCCTACACGCCCAGCCTACACACTGTTTGCATAACCTGGGGGTCTAGTTATGTGATTAACAAGCATAAAATATGGAAAATAAAACAGAAAATTAAAATCTTATATTTTTTCTTTCTTGCACTTTTCTTCTTATTTTCTCAGCTCTTTGTTCCTCATGACTAAACACAAATCACCACTTGACATTTAGTCCTGTGTCTTCTGTTTTGACTTTTTCATGAATTGGGAGTTTCTCCTCACATATTTTCCACCTTCCTGAATTTATGAGGTTTGGATGAATAGGTTCTTTCTCATAATATCCGTATTGGTTAGCTATGTGTTACTGTTCTGGACACACTTATACACAAACACGTACATACATTATCTTAGTTGTTTTTTTTGTATGGTAGAAAACTTGTGAACGATACTCTAATGTTATTTGTGTGGTGCACAATCAGGTCACTGACAATACCAGCCAATTACTAGAAGTATAAATACCAACTAAAAGCCCTACAGATGTGTCGTTCCTTGCCTTTCCTCTTATCTCAACTTATAACATATTCTGAGATGTGCGGCGCAAGATGGCCGGCTTTTAAAAAAAAAAAAAAAAAAAAACAACATTATTTTGCGATACTGTCACAGGATTTCTATGCTGTAAGTATATGTGTGTGACCACCCACTGGTTGTGATGTGTATTGCAGACTGTCAAGGGTTTTGATAGCATGTCGCTATATTGTATTGAAATGCTATCATGAGAAATTGGAGTCCTTAACTAAATTCAAGAAAGGTAAGGGTGGACACATCTGAATTGAAAATATTTCCTGCTTCTGTATGATGCACACTACACAATTTGTCCCTGAGGTATTTGATGTAAAAATTATACCTCCCAGACAGAGGAGTAACAATCATGCTGTCCTCAGTTTTAATGGTGGTCCAGTTGGTAAAGGGGTTGTTTCACTCTTTCAAAGTGAAGCTGGGGGAAGCAGTGTCTAGGCATACATTTCACTGATAAAAATGGAAATGTATTATTATATGGCAGCTTTTCAAAGAACTGGCGGTCTATGTAATGCATGAACATGCCTGGTCTGCCAGGAAGAGCATCTTTCCGTTCTGGCACATAGAGGGGGATCTTGAGCGGGATACCTCTCTCAATGTCTATATTCCCTTTAGGGCATATGTAAGGGATTGATTGTCCTGAGACAACCGCTAAACTGCTCTCTCTAAATCACTCTTGACTATTAGAGCAGTTAGGTGTTAATCCCTAAACTCCATAAACCACCTGAGATATTAAATATTAAAATGTCACCTTTGAAAAAAATATTTATTTTTTTAATAAAAATGTGTATAAGTGTGTTTGGTGCAACTTTCTAATACTTTATATTAAAAATAATTTTAACTTTTTGAGATCCAGCTGCTTTGTATCCATAAAACAGAGCAGCTGTATCTAGCGCTGAAACCTGTATCCGTCAGGTCAGCGGAACTGATGGGTTCAGTGACAGCGGGTAAACTAATACACACATATATATATATATATATATATATATATATTATTTATTTTTTTTTAAATAACTTTTTCAAAGGTGCACATAGCCTATATTATTCCTTGTAGTGTATAGTGGTTTAAAGAGTTAAAACTTTATTTCTCTTTTGGTCTAGAGAGTAATATCTAATATGGTTGGTGGTTCAGCAGTTAACCCTTAGGGTATGTTCACACGCTAGCTGTCATTTACGGCTGAAATGACAGCCTGTTTTCAGAAGAAAACAGCTGCGTCGTTTCAGCCGTAAATGCTCCTCCTCGTAATATACGAGGCGTCTGTGACGCTCGTATATCTTGAGCTGCTCTTCATTGAGTTCAATGAAGAACGGCTCAAATTACGTTGCAAAGAAGTGCCCTGCACTTCTTTGCCAAGGCAGTCAATTTACGCGTCGTCGTTTGACAGCTGTCAAACGACGACGCGTAAATCACAGGTCGTCTGCACAGTACGTCGGCAAACCCATTCAAATGAATGGGCAGATGTTTGCCGACGTATTGTAGCCCTATTTTCAGACGTA
Organism: Rhinoderma darwinii; assembly: GCF_050947455.1. Classification (NCBI taxonomy): domain Eukaryota; kingdom Metazoa; phylum Chordata; class Amphibia; order Anura; family Rhinodermatidae; genus Rhinoderma; species Rhinoderma darwinii. Next base: position 232,339,000 of record NC_134688.1, read on the forward strand.
AAACGAGGCATAATACGCCTCATTTACGTCTGAAAATAGGTAGTGTGAACCCAGCCTTAAACCCAACAAGGGATTTTAGCTATTACTACCTAACATGTATTGCGACCTCCAAATATCTGCCCATTGTTTTCAATGGGAAAATCTGTGTTTCGTTCAGACTGGGTTTTTTTTACGTGGCAGTTTTACGGCGTGTAAAAAAACGCCCCGTAAAAAAGTGCATGTCACTTCTTGAGCCATTTTTTGAGCCGTTTTTCATTGTGTCAATAGAAAAACAGCTCCAAAAATGGCCGTAAAAAATGCATGAATAAACGCTTGATGCTTAAAAAACGGCTTGAAAATAGCTCCGTATTTTACGGCCGTTTTTAGTTTGTCATGTGATCCTACCCTAAGGGCTTAATACTTTATATCTCTGGTGGTCTAGGGGGTTAATCTCTCATATTCCTCGGTCATTTAGTGGTAATTTCCTAATATTGCTGCCGGTTTAGGAGTTAATACTCTGAAACTCTGAGACTGAGCATGTTAAGTTTCCTCTTCCTGTTCTGCACTGATTATAGAGATGAGAGCAGTGCAGAAAGTAGAGGACTTTAAGGGTATGTGCACACACACTAATTACGTCCGTAATTGACGGACGTATTTCGGCCGCAAGTACCGGACCGAACACAGTGCAGGGAGCCGGGCTCCTAGCATCATACTTATGTACGATGCTAGAAGTCCCTGCCTCGCTGCAGGACAACTGTCCCGTACTGTAAACATGATTATACTACGGGACAGTTGTCCTGCAGCAAGGCAGGGACTCCTAGCGTCGTACATAAGTATGATGCTAGGAGCCCGGCTCCCTGCACTGTGTTCGGTCCGGGACTTACGGCCGAAATACGTCCGTCAATTACGGACGTAATTAGTGTGTGTGCACATACCCTAAGGGTGAATTCACAGATGGCAGATTTTGATACAGAAATTTCTGCAAATTAAAATCCATTCCATTTATCTTATTCATCAGCCTGGCAACTGGCAAATCTGTTCTTTACAAGATAGATTTGTAAGTGGAAACTATGCTTCGAGGTAAACATTTCTATCAGGGCCCCAGCATTAGTTACTTAGAGAAAGGAAAGGACCCTTCCGTTCCTTCCTCCGAAGTAAAGTTAACGCTGGGACCCTGAGAGGACAGTAGGGGAAGCAACTGCATGAGAAGCATGAAAGCAGCTCCGTGTGGAGAGATCCCACCCACCAGACACAGCCGACAGGACCCTGTAAGACTGGTGAGTGCCCCATCCTCCTTTACATCCCCCTGACCCCACTTGTAGAAAATAAAGTTGTTGTTTTTTCCCGTTTACCTTGTGCTTTATTGCGTTGATTTTCAGAATCGTGGCAAAAATGACGTGGTTTTTCTGCGATTTTTAAAATTGCGGCAAAACCACCTTATTCGTGCAAAAATGACATTAAAAAATAATGGCACAAAACATGAAAAAAAACAGTGCTTTATATTCTCACAGTGTAGTCAAATCATTTTTTTTGCTGTGATTTGGCAAAAATTGTGGCCTAAAATGGGATTTGACTGCACTGTGTGAATAGATCCTAAAGGCACTTTTACACCGGTCGATAATCGGCCGGTGTAGCGAGCGCCGTTCAACAAGACATCGTTGATCGGTGCTCGTTTGCTCCTGTCACACGGAGCTATGGATGGGGCGAGCGGTCGTTACTCTGATCGCTCATCCCCATACATTATTATCATGTCGGCAGCGCGTCTCCCTGTTTACACACGGAGATGTGCTGTCGACAACGATAATATTTTACTTTTTTAAAACGATACGACCAGCAGATAATCGATCGTTTGCTTGTTCATCTGTTGTCCGCTGCCCTGTTTACACAGGGCAATTATTGGCAATGAGCATTTTATGAACGCTTGTTTGCCCGATAATCGCCCAGTGTAAAACCCCCTTAAGGCCACTTCAGACATGGTGGATTTGTCTCCTATTTTCGGTGCGGATTGCGCACTGAAAATCCACTACAAATTACAATACAATTTATGTGAATGGGGTTTTAAAAATCTGATCGTTAAATCAGCAGCATGCTTATTATGTTGCAAAATTGCCACGCATTTCACACTTTACAATGCAAAGGGTTAATTTGCTTCAAATCCTTAGCAAAATGTGTAAGGCTGAGTTCACATGTAGTGGATACACTGTGTAATAGCATGCAGCGCATCCGCCCCATCTGCAAAAATACGCACCAAACTGCACTGCAGTTTTCCGCCCGGAATGTCCGCTGCAAAATACTTCAGCACTAAAGCCGGCCGGCTGCAGCAGTAGTCGCATGGGATGAAGTGTCATCCCAGGAGGCCGGCCCTCTGATGTCATCCAGGCCGGCCAGGCGGTCACATGAGATGAAGCGTCATCCCAGGGGGGTGAAACAGACTCCTAGGTAAGTTTTTTTTTGTTCTTGTATTTTTTTTTCTGAGTTCCATTTTTTTTGCAGCGGGATCACTGCGAATCAACCGCAAAAGAATGGAACAACTGCTATTTGATGCGGGATTTACATACCCATTGAATTTAATGGTGAAATCCTGCAACATATAAACAGCGTTTACGTAAAGATAATTGACATGCTGCGGAATGAACTTCCGCACCACAGGTCAATTTCTGAGCATTTTTTTCGTTCAGTGATTACGCAGTGTGTGGTTGAGATTTGTTCAATCTCATTCATTTTGCTGCTACTGTATTTGCTGCAGATTTTCCACAACGAATTCCGTTGCATTACGGATTTTCCGCAATGAATTTCATTGCGGAAAATCCACAGCATAATACAGTAGCAGCAGATTGGATGAGATTTGAACAGATCTCATTCACACGCTGCGTAAAAAATGCACTAGAAAACTTGATAAATTGACCTGTGTGCCGTTTTTTAATCCGCAGCATGTTCATTTATATTGCAGAATTGCTGCTTTCTGTTGTGGGGTTTCTCCATTGAATTCAATGGGGAGGTAAAACCCGCAACAAATAGCAGATGTTGCTATTTTTGCGGTGTAAAATCTGCGATTCTGCCACAAAAAAATTGCAACTCAGAAAAAAAAAGCTTATACTTACCCAGAACTCTGTGCTTCTGCCTCCAGGGATGACGTTTCATCTTATGTGACTGTTGCAGGACGTCAGAGAGATGCGTGGCATGGAAAGTATAGGCTTTTTTTTGTTTGTTTTTTTACCTGCCTTAGTGCACCTTACATCCTCACAAGTGCTTCACCTTCTCTTAAGGAGCCCTCCACATTGTGTTATCGCCCTACATTTATCTTGTACGTCGGAAAAGCTCCCGACATAGACGATAAATGTGTTCATAGGGCTCCATTATGTCCTTTTGGCCTCCGTCGGGTCTGTATGCTTTTAACAACACTATATAGACACTAATGTCAGGAGCTTCCCAATGTCGGAGTCCCCAGGCAGAGCATCACAAGCACTCTGCCTGTGGACTTTGGCCCAGGTAAAGCTCCTGACATCTCTATTCATTTATGGACAGTGACTTCAGGAGTTTCCCCAGGACGATTCCCCAGGCGACGTATCCCAGTGTATGCCATATGTTTTGGCTGAATTCAATAAAATCCAGGGTATCAACCATCACTGACTGCTTCATGGTTTCGTTCACTGTAACTCGACATCAGTAACAAAATCAGTTACTGCATATAGCGTACAAACGTGAGCGCCACACTTTCCGTTGCCCACCCTCGATAATGGAGGGGGGGGCCCAATCTCATTGGCTGTATGGGGCTGAGCAATTTCTGATGGCGGCCCTGGTTGTGTTAATTGCTATTAAAGAGGATCTACAGATTATGAAATAATCTCCCTGCACTGTGAATGTTACTCAATGTGCTCAATAAAAGACATGAACAGTACAACTGTCTGTGTGTGTTAGTTTAGTTACATTGTGTTTATCTATAATTGTGATCGATAACAATCAAATCACATTTTATTAGTGATCCATGTCATTTTTTGCAACTGTATATGTTGAATGTGATACGTATAATTATCATAACAGAGTAGAATATATTATTTACCATATCTTGTAATCATCCATGATTATTTTTTATATTCCCTGATATTTTAAATATTCTAGATAAATTACATTAATCACATAAAATGAAACAACACTGCAAGAAATTAATTGATAATGTACGTTAACTGCTTTCCCATGAAAATGGCCCTACTGTAAGTGTGTGTGATAGGAAAATTAGATTGTGACCCCCCTTTCCCCTATACGTCAATGAAGATGAGCATTAACACCCCTCTCTGTACTGTCTGTTTTGCTCTCAATAAAGCTTCGGGCCTGTAATCCCCCCTTCCTCCCCCCATTCCCCATCCTTTATCACTGTCTACATTGCTTTATTGTTTTGAGTATACATAAATGTGTGGCATGTGTGATTTATAGTGTAGGAAAACCTGTGCCGTATGTTATACTGCCATTCTATGTATAAAGAGTATAGTAATTATTGTGAATTGTTTCTTAGCCTGCGCTGCATTACAGTACACTGCATTTTTTATTTTAACATCTGATCATTAATAAAGCAATTCTCAATTAAAAAAAAAAATTGATTGTAAGCTCCACTGGCAAGAAGAACGGATGGGTGTTATTACAATATCTTTTCAGTGCTGTGGATCATGGTGTTGTTGGAGATGAGCGAATGTATTCCTGTCATTGATTCATGAGAGTGCAATTTGAAGCCATTAGGATGCACTTCTGAATCGATATAACCGGTTTAGGCCTTGTTCACACAGTGCAGATTTGATGCAGATTTTGCTTGCATTTATAAAGGCCAAAATTAGAATTGGATCCAGAAGAGGAACATTTATATATTTCTTTTGTTTAGGTTACGTTCCTGGATTTGGCTTTAAAAAAATACATGGAAATCTTCATCAAATCTGCACTGTGTGAACAAGGCCTTACACCTCTTGCACACGACCGCATTCGGGCCGTGAAAAACGGTCTGTGTGTCGGCTGGATTTCCCGTCCTGACCACGGTACAGGTGAACGGGACTCCTGGTATCATAGACATTTATGATGCTAGGAGTCTCTGCCTTCCCACGGAACTGCTGTTCTGTACTGTATCATTTTGTCTGTCTATGAGGCCAGGAGTCATGTTCACCTGTACCGTGGTTTGGCCGGGAAATCCAGCCGACACTCGGACCGTTTTTCACGGCCGAACTCGGTCGTGTGCGAGAGGTGTAAGGGTCCATTCACACTATGTGGTTGAGATGCAGTTAGATGCAGCTACAACCGCAACCACATACCGCTTGTGTTTTTACCATGATTCAATGTGTTTTCTAATGCGGTTGCAGTAAAATAAAAACAACCAATCAAAAAAGTGCACCAAATCGTGGTAAAACGGAATGCGGTTTTCAGATGCATTTTTATCTAACCGCACCTCAACCGCAACGTGTGAATGGGCCATTAAAGGGGTTATGTGGGGAGCAAAACGTGTCAACAGTGTACTCACTGCAGTACATGAGTACACTTGCTAATATACATTGCGGTCCCCCGTCGCACTGATTCTGAGATTTTCATCGATTTTTATAGCGCTGACGCTACGATACGACTCTTCGTCATGTGGCCGGCCCCACTGTACAAGCAGTAGCAGTAGATACTGCTTGTTCATAGATTACAGCGGGGCCGGTCACATGATGAAGAGTCGTGTCGTCATGAAAGAAAACTGTGCAAGAGTCCAGTCCCCCAGGCAGCACTATAAAAATCTATTCAAATCTCAGAATCAGTGCGATGGGGACAGCAATGTATATTAGAGAATGTACTCGCATACTGCAGTGAGTACACTGCTGACACGTTTTGCTCCCCACAGAACCGTTTAAGATTTTGGTGAATTTTTGTGCACTAGCAAATTAAGTGAAACAGTTTCCAGTTGCCACTATATAAATAATGGAAATAAATACAATGGGGGAGATTAGACAGGATAAAACTAGACCAGACCGGTAAAAAAGGTGCCAAATTAATCGTATTGGCGCATACTGTATGTAAATTTGACACATCTTGCTAGACATATTAGACACTTTTCCTCATACTAAGTCATGTCTGGCATACTTTACATGAGTATTTTATGGCAAAAGGTGCATGATATTAATAAATCTGATGCATTTGATCACTCCTCTTAGTCACGCCCCTTTTTCTAGACACTTTTCTACACTGTTGTGATAGGTGTAAGAAGTGTCTAAAGAACATAATAAATTTGCTGCACAGCATGTACCCCAGGTTGTTGGTGCAAATTAAACCATTATTCTGGCGCATTTTGCTTTGTAAATATCCCCTAGTGTTTTGTCAATAACTTCAACACGTGTCTTATGACTTTATATACAGGACACAAAAATGAAGGTGACGAATTTAGAATAAGGGTATGTGCACACAAAATAAAAAACGTCTGAAAATATGGAGCTGGTTTCAAGGGAAAACAGCTCCTGATTTTCAGATGTTTTTTTAATCAGTCACCTTTTTCGCAGCGTTTTTAATGGCCGTTTTTGGAGCTGTTTTTCTATATAGTCTATGAAAAACGGCTCCAAAAACGGCTGAAAAAGTGACGTGCAATTCTTTTTCGTGGGCCGTTTCTTTACGCGGCCCCGTAAAAAACGCCCTGTCGGAACAGAGCGCCATTTTTCCCATTGAAATCAATGGGCAGATGTTTGGATGCGTTCTGCTTCCGATTTAAGTTTTCAGATGTTTTTTAAGTCAAATAGGGGACAGAAGGTAGGATCCAGCGCTGTAGTGTAGATAAAATGGAAACAGCGTTTCCAAGTTTAATGTCTTGAGTTAAAATGGAAAATCCAGTGGTATAGGTCCAGGGTGTAGATGTGGTGGGAAGAGGGTATCCTCTCTTGCCTACGCGTTTCGGACGTCACTGCGTCCTTAGACTTGGCTGTAGTTCTTTTTCAAAAAGAGCGCGCTGTCTTATATGGGTTATGGTACTAGCAACAGCTGATCAATGAGGAAGTGATTGCGTTCCACGGTTGTAATATGGTGGAACGCATGTATCCGGCAGGAGAATCTTGCTGTCATACGTGGGTAGTTGGTAAGTATAACACAGGAATATTGTGATAAGTGTGTATAGTTAATTTATTATAGATATTAGAATAATATATTCATTTCATAATTAAATGTTGTAATGATGTTTAGAGAAATTCCTAGCTCGTATAGTTGTCATTGTGATTAAAGTTTTGGTTGGTTTGTTTGCGTTCCAGAGACTTTAGGAAATGGTATGACAGTATGTAATTGTGTTGTGTGGTTAAAGTTTTATTTGGTTTATTTGCGTTCCAGGCCTCACTCTAGGAGACGACTATGGAACGCAGCCGAACAATTTGGGTTCTCCTCTTGTCCTGGGATGACATCGCTCCTTGGTAAGTGAAAATAATGGAACATTATGAACTTATTAAGTGATGATCAATATGTGAAGCGTTATTTGTATCTTGAGATATGGACATTGAATAGTTTGAACCCCTTTTTTTTATAAAATCGAAAAATTGGTAGTGTCGTGTACACGTATCTGTTTTCCTTTAGATTTTTAGTTGTTTCATTTATTACAATGGGAGAACCGTGTAATTACTCTAATAATATGTTGATATATTAGAGGGATTGTTGCTTGTTAATGTGAATATATCACTAGATATTGGCATTTTTAAGTCACTCGCGTTTTTCACAGCGTTTTTTATGGCTGTTTTTGGAGCTGTTTTTCTATAGAGTCAATGAAAAACGGCTCCAAAAATGGCGCAAGAAGTGACATGCACTTCTTTCTCACGGGCGTTTTTTTTTACAAAAAAAACTGCCTATCGGAACAGAACGACGTTTTTCCCATTTAAATCAATGGGCAGATGTTTGGAGGCGTTCTGCTTCCAATTTTATGGCCGTTTTTTGGCTGTTTGCGGCACGCAAAACGTCTGAAAATAAATTGTGTGAATATACCCTAAGGGTATGTTCACACAGAGTTTTTTGCAGGCAGAAAATTCTGCCTCAAATTTCCGTTTGGAATTTTTTGGCAGATTTTGATGTGTCTGCACGCCGTTTGTCGCGTTTTTCGAGGCGTTTGTCACTCGCGCCCATTGAGCGCCACGGGCAAAAATGCAGCGAAATACGCTTTCTCTGCCTCCCATTGATGTCAGTGGGATGTCAGAGACGTAAACGCCCGAAGATAGGGCATGTCGCTTCTTTTTCCTGTGAGACACAGTTTCTGCATCAAAAAAACGTGTCAAAAATCTCCATGTGAACTGACCCTGAGACTAAAAAAATGTATCCATGTATTTAACTGCTGCAAGTGAACTTGAACTATGTGAAGTTACTTGTAGCTCCTTAACAATTATCCAGATCCAGAGGGAGCTCGATTCCCAAAGGCAGCGAGCAGTTAAAGCTCTACAGGAAAGTTCACCATTTGGAGAAGATTTTCCACGGTTCTCAGATAACAACTATTGGTTTCTAAATTTGAATTCAAGAGGTTCACTACAGATTAATATCAATGAAACGATTGTCTGCTGTGGAGTGGGCATTGTGAAGCTAATAATAATGGCCTTTACTATAGCTGAAGCTTTCTCCAATAACAAATGAATGGTTATCCAGCAGCTTCCCCCTTCCCAACACTCATCAGACAGCAGTAAAACAGAGGTTTCAGGGCTTGTAAATCACATCAATGATCATCTGTTAACCTAATTGCTGGATGACTCCGAGCAAAATGGGAATAATAATGTCTGCTGTTAAATCAGCAAAATAACACCAACCTGAATCATCAAAGTTTTTAGAAACAACATTGACAAATGACGACAACAGAAATGTATCCAAGCAATACACTAACCATAAATTTGCGCAATGTAAAAAAAATCACTAGAAAGGTAATAAAATAAAAGCAGTATCATAAATTAGTCAAATAAAACATTAATCAAGGAAATATATTTTTTAACAAACACCTTTGTAGTTTTTCTTTATTGTGGTTTTTTGAATAATTTTTCAACTTTTGAATTTTTCTTTATACTTGAGAAATAAAAAAATAGAAATACAAAACGGAATAAGCTGTGGGTGCAGTTGCCAGCCTTATGCTGTCCCACAATTAGGGTTGTCCCACAACTTTGTGTAGTATTGCGATTCTCTATACCAAAAAGATACTTTGCCAAAAATACTAAAAATAAAAAGGTCTTCCATTTTCTGATGTGAGGCACGTGGTGTGACGAATTTTGAACCTCGATGCTCCACACATTAAGGGTATGTTCACATGTAGTGACCAAAAACGTCTGAAAATACGGAGCTGTTTTCAGGCGAAAACAGCTCCTGATTTTCAGACGTTTTTTTAACAACTTGCGTTTTTCACGGCCGTTTTTGGAGCTGTTTTTCAATGGAGTCAATGAAAAACGCCTCCAAAACCGTCCCAAGAAGTGTCCTGCACTTCTTTTGACGAGCCGTCATTTTACGCGCCGTATTTTGACAGCGACGCGTAAAATAAAGGCTTGTGGGAACAGAACATCGTAATTCCCATTGAAAGCAACGTGCAGATGTTTGTAGGCGTATTAGGGGCGTTTTTTCAGGCGTAATTCGAGGCGTAAAATGCCCAAATTACGTCTGAAAACAGTGTGTGTGAACATAACCTTATAGTAATTAAACCCATCACGTTTCTCACAGTCATTATGGACAACATTGGGTTAATGTGTGAGGTACATGATGGGGTTAATTACTATTAATGTGAGGCACATGGAGGTATTAAATTCATAACGCCTCGTGCCTCACATTAACAAGTGAAAAAGCCCTCCCTGTAGACTGTGATATACTTTCAAGTATCACAAAGAGGGACAATCGATGTGGTGCGCAGTGGCAATTTTTTTTTCTTTTAAGCCATGCCTCTAATCCCACCCAATCCTCGCTCATACACACCCCCTTCAGCCCACACACTATAATGCCCCCATAGCTGCCACCATACAGTATAATGCCCCCATACAGTATAATGCCCACACAGATGCCCCATACAGTATAATGCCCACACAGATGCCCCATACAGTATAATGCCCACACAGATGCCCCATACACTATAATGCCCACACAGATGCCCCCATGCAGTAAAATGCCCAAACAAATTCCCCCATACAGCATAATGCCGCATAGCTGCCCCTATGCGGCATAATACCCACATAGCTGCCCCCACACAGTATAATGCCCCCATACTGCCCCCACACAGTATAATGCCTCCCATAGCTGCCCCACAGTATAATGCCCCCATAGCTGTCCCCACAGTATAATGCCCCCCATAGCTGCCCCCTCACAGTATAATGCCCCCAATAGTTGCGCCCACAATATAAATCCCCTCATACCTGCACCCACAGTATAATGCCATCCATAGCTGTCCCCACAGTATAATGCCCACATACAGTATAATGCCCCCCATAGCAGTCCCCGCAGTATAATGCCCCTATAGCTGTTCCCAAAGTATAATGCCCCATACAGTTTAATGCCCCCATATCCGTCCCCACAGTATAATGCCCCCATAGCCGTCCCCACAGTATAATGCCCCGTCTAGCTGTCCCCACAGTATAATGCCCCCATACAGTATAATGCTGAACCAAATAGTAAAATGCTCCTATAACAGCCACCATATCAGCACCCCTTCCCTACCCAGTATAATGCCCCATAGTGCCTCATAGAAAAATAATAACATAACCTATCCCTGTTCCCATGACGGGTGGAGGATTCTTCTCCTCCAGTATGTGCTGTGAGTGACTCGGCGCAGACAGGCGATGACGTCACTACATTGCGCCTGTCTGCGCCAAGCCGCTCACGGCAGAGTGAATGCTGGAGCACGGAGCTGTCAGGAAGCGGCACCAGTGCAGTGAGCGCTGAGTTGCTACGGGGGCCGCGTGGGCCCACCAGGTTTAGGAGCAATTGCGACCGTTGCAACCCCAAAAGCTGCACCACTGTCAGTAGCCTATGGCAGAGCAGGTAGATACCTCCCTACTCTGTCATAGTGTTCAATAGTATCTGCATCCGAAGGACGCAGACACTATTGAATGTGGTGTCGCCACCGCTGTAGCAGCCATAGCGGCTGCTAGCGAAGCCTCCGGGCATGGGGGTGGTCTGTGCCGTCTTGCGGCACGGGCCCCCTCATGCTGTGGGCCCTGTAGCAGCTGCTATGGCTGCTACAGCGGTAGTTATGCCACTGGGTACATGGAGGTTGTACAGTGGCACACGGAGTCCCTATGACTCCATACTAAGGAGGCCATTCTTTTCGTATCGTGTGCCATTCTTTTGGCATAAAATACTATGTAAAGTATGCCAGACATGACCTACAGATGTAGCCGTCTTTACCTTGACTTTTAACACATTAAATAAACAATGGCTAGATCTTTTATCTTGACTTTTTCATTGACTTTTCAATGGCTTCTGTTGTCACACTGCAGCAAGTTATCAGAATCATGTTAAAGATGGCTACATCTGTAGTATAAGGAAATGTGTCTAATATGTGTAGCAAGATGCGGCAAATTTATCATACAGTATGCCATTTATTACCCCATATGCCACCATGTGGCATCACATTATAGAGAAAGTCTCCCTTAGGAGTAATGCTTCAAGCAGAGAATACCTGTGTAATTCAGCATCCAATGCCGCACACTCTTTTTTTCTGTTTGATTCATGCGGAATCAAACGATAAAAAAACTATACATCTTTGTATGAAATCGGAGGCATACGAAAATTACAGTAGTGTCCCATAGAAATCTATTAGTGCTGACTTACAGCTCTAAACAACCTTCGAGTTGCCTGTGTGCATGAGGCCAAAGCATTATTTTACATTAGTGTGCTGAAGGAAGACACTGTAGGGGGAAACCACAGCCTCTCCTGGTCCTCCTGCAAATATCGACGTCCTGCAGCACAGCTCGGACAACACTATACTGTCCCTGCCATGTTGCATGAGGAGAGATTGGGATATATCATCAGAGGAGTTGGAACATGCATTACAATATTCACACACTAATACAATGTGGACTTTTTATTAGTTTGTCCATGTGTTCATCCGTCAACTAAGTCCAACCAAAGCCATGGTTTGGGTAGAGTTGCTCATGGTTATTACAGTAGTCCTACATGGATTCATCCTGACTGAAATCCATGTTGCCATCACTATGACAACATCGCAGGGTTTGCGTAATGTTCAGTTGTGTGTCAGTTTCTGTACGTGTCCTGAGCAACCTCAGTTAGGACTACTTATGCACATGTACGTATAAAGTCTCCATTTGGTACAAAGCTGTAATAGGGCTCTTATTCCATTGCACCGATTATACTGTACCTTTGTGTGTCTCCCTTTTTTAATTTGATTTATTCATTTTTTTCTGTCAGATTTGTTGAGAGTCCAACAGAAAAAAACATCGTAGCATGCTCCATAGCTTGCCATATTATGGAAGTATTCTCCCATAGAAGCATTGCCTCTGAGGAGAATATCTCCAACATGTGCCACCTGATGGAGTATCATCTAGTGGCACAGAGTGTACCTGCGTCTCGGTGATATGGACCCTTAGGGGACTCCTTGTGCCGCCATACAGCATTGTGTGCATGAGGCCTTAGACTTAAAAAATTCTCATAACTATTTTTGTCTACAGTTTATGTAGCAGTATTTTGGCATTTAATACTAGTGGAGTAAAGACATGACGTTTAGTTACCAAACCCATTATTAAATGGACTTGAAAAATGTTAACTATGTTCCTGAGCCCCGAAAATGATTACAGCGGTTGTCATCTAACTGGGTAAAAAACATAACATACACATTAAATTACAATTGGCTGAAGCTTTCCTATATATTTCATTTTTTACTTTAGACCGAATACTTCTCATACCTGAGAATTTGCTACAATTGTATCCAGTCCAGGCAATCCACTGTGAGCTAAACCAGCGATGGGGGTTAACATTTTTAACAACAGGTTTCCTAATTGGACTACTTCTATCACCATATTAAATTATTACAATTCTCCAAATACACTATGGGCTGGGAATTTATTAAGACCGGCATTTCATATGCCAGTCTTAATAGTAAGAAAAGTTAACTGCGTCCACATTTATTACAAATGTGTCGCATGCTTCAGCTGGGCCGAGCGCCACAATTGTGGCACAACGACTGCGGCCATGCAATATACATTCCCCCCTATTGGACATAAAATAATAACCCACATACTCACCCCAGCGCTTCACATCTCCCTTGCGGCTCCCTTATCACTCCAGCGCCACCTGTACAAGGCCCTGACATTGAACAGCGTCAGAGCTTTACATGTGACGCAGCACTTCAACGTCATTAGTGCTGCGTTGCAACATCCTGACGCTGGAGTGATGAGGGAGCTGGCGGGGGGGGGGGGGAGAAGAAAACCGAATAGGTGAGTATAGTTTTTTTTATTTTTAATGTGTAATGGGGAGGCATGGTAAGGGGAATACAGCACAAGCTACACTAAAGTAGCATACTGGCGTACCGGTCGGTGGCACACGTTTATTAAGAAATTATAAATATGCCCCAATATATTGCAACATTTTTATTTTGGGCAATGCTTCCGTGTAAGTTGCACATCATAGGTTCACTGGCCCTTTTTTCTTTTGTAATACTGATTAATATCGTTCTTATTATCGAGCCCTCGTTACTGTTAACAGTGTCACCCATTATCAGTACCATCATTCCGTTTTACTGAGGAAGTATGAGGTAAAATGACCTGTGAGATATTTGACCTTTTAGATATTCACCATTGGTGGCTGATGGGCTGACCTGGTGGACCTGACGAGTCAGTAATTGATCTAACAGTTCTTAGCAGCTGAAAAAGCTCATGTGAAGAACTCAATGCAAATATGATAGTTATGAAGCCAATATGTAAGTAGTAGCAGCTGTTTCTTGTAGTTCTGCTGGCCGTATAGCTAGACCATGTTTCCTGCGTCAATATGCAACTTACTCCAGCAATACTACAACTTTATTATCTATCCAATTGTCTAAAGGTGAATAAACAATCTTGGAAAATGGCAGGTTCCCCTCAGTCAAGCTTGGGGACCACTAAGTGACAACCATCAGATTCTAGTTTCAAGGCTCTTATCCTTAATTCTCCCCTGTTAGTTCGATATTGTTTAATGAGCCTCTGCTCCATATGATGCCGCTATATAATGTCACTGTAAAGCGGCCACACATGTGGCTTTGCTGTGTGCATGGGCCCTGAATAATGGGGAAATTCTTTAAAAGGAACATTGAAGTGATAGGCTGGATTCACATGAGCATGTTACGTCCGTAATGGACAGAACGTATTTCGGCCGCAAGTCCCGGACTGAACACACTGCAGGGAGCCGGGCTCCTAGCATCATAGTTATGTACGACGCTAGGAGTCCCTGCCTCGCTGCAGGATAACTGTCCCGTACTGTAATCATGTTCGGTCCGGGAGTTGCGGCCGAAATACGTTCCGTCCTTTACGGACCGAACATGGTCGTGTGAATCCAGCCATACAGAGTGTCATATAATATTTCTTGCGAGCTAATGCTTTTATTCTTTGCCACCAATGTTCACGTTGAGCATTGAAGCATATAGATCTTTCTTTATATTTACTGTGTGTTGTGGAGTTATTCTGGCTTTAAGGTCTACTGCAGGAAATAGGGATCTTATGGAAGTTACACTGTAGAACTGGGCTAAAAATCCACAATGAAATCTGCATGTTTTACATGCAGAGTTCATTGCAGATTTAAGTGCGGATAAAGCTGTGGATTTCACTCTTTGTAGAGCAATGAATGAAATCCACAATGAAAATCAGTGGCATTTCTGCCCCAGAAAGAACATGCTGCGGATTTGAATCCGCAGAATGCCTAGAATCCGCTATGGAGTTAAAACCCCATTTACTTACAATGTACTGTACTTTGTTACAGATTTTGGTTGAGATTCTGTAACCTAAATTCTGCAACAAATACGCGAAGTGTGAACATAGCCAACTGTTTCATTGTTATGGTCAGATATTCCAGAAATAGAAATTCTAATAACTATTTGTATTAGTGAGCATGGAGAACTGCACAGAATTCAAATTTTCCACCACTACCCAGCCAATCTATTAGAAAAATCCAGCCTGTATTTTGCCAGTGGACACTGGCTGAAATAAAATGGCCTCTGTATTGCCGAAAACTGTGGGAAATTTGAATTTCTTAATCCTGCCTATTAGAAAAAAAACTTTATATTTGTGAATTGTGACCCATAAAAATATGCAAAGAACTGCTCACATTCTGGAAGACCTGGAACGACCATGTATGACATGGATGCCCATTGTTTGAGAGTCATGTAAAATTGCACTGCAGCTTTGCACGGGCGGCTTCTTTAGTGGAGATCGGCTGATTGACAGGAGTCAACCAAGCATCAGGGGAGCTGCCAAAAAGAAGGAGAATGACCTGATCGGAAAGTTCCCTTTGTGGCTCAGGTTCACACACAGCTGTTTTGGGAGTTATTGATGCTTTATTTACTCAAAGCCAGGAATCGAACAGTACTTTTAATTTTGGAATCCCCTACATGATTTTGCTAAAGAAAAAAGATGAATCAAAAACTATTGAAAATTGCAATGCGTGAATCTAGCCTAGGCTTTCTTTGTTTTATGATTTTATTTTTCTTCTATAGACATTTCTGCTGACTTGTGCAGTAATACATCATGGGCAGCGGGACAACATTGCAGAACAGGTTGGCATACGCCCCCTAAATTAAGAGCCTTTGAATTTACGAGTTCTGAATCTTAGAAAATAAAACATTTCAGAATCAATTATACAACTATAATTCTGCAGACAGCCGAGCTATTATATAAACGCCACTGGTGTATGAATGAATGCTCTGTCAAGTCGTATAGAGGGAGACAACAAAAACAGCTAAGGAAATGTCATTAGAGCGGTGTATGATGACTTATAAACTGCAGCGTATGTTTAGGAAATTGAAAATAAACAAATTACAGCTATTTTAATACGTGTAGAAAAGCCTAGATCAGACGCATGTTTTTACTGAAAAGAAAAGTATCATTGCCAGGTATTTTTTCCATTGCACATTTTTAATATTTACAAATGAAAAGAACAGTAATGGAATAGCAAATTTGTATGTGAGGGGTCAATTTTTCATTTAAGGGGTTGTCTACTACTGGACAACTGATGACCTATCCACCTGATAGTGAATAGGAGCAGAGCTGCAGTTCGGCAGCACAGCCGCTATGCTATGTATGGAGCCAACTGCTTCCGGCTCCGTACATTGCATAATGGGCCATAACATCCGGTGCCCAGAGGCAGCCGGAGCGGCTGATCGGTGTGGGGTCCGGGTGTCCGCTCCGCACCGATGATATACTGATGACCTATCTGGTGGATAGGTCATCAGTTGTTCAGTAGTGGCCAACCCCTTTAATGTTTCTCATTGGCCACTGTAAAGGGAAGTGTTTTATATATTTCTATCTATATACATGTGAGTGTAGAAATATATAGATTTGTCCCTCCAGAAAGGTGTATACCCATCCCCCTATTAGATAATGGTATTCCATGTGGCCCAGGCCCCTCACTTTCACGTGCATGAGCCTGTGAGGTCACACAGGTGTGCACGGGGAGGTTTAAAAGGACAAACTTTCCCAAAGCTCACTCTCTTGTTCCTGCTCCCCAACTCCACTAAGGGTCTCCTCTTCCCTCCTGGCCTGCTCATGGCCCTTGCTGAGAGACCACACCAACTTGTACCACATGGACTGCTAAGTATCCACGTGTAGCAGCAGCTACACGTTATGTTCTCCCCCTCCTTACTTTAACCCTTTCCTAAGTTAACCCTTTATCCTCCTGCTGTCCCTGGTAACCCTTGCTATTAACCCTTAGAGTATAGGGAAAGCTATATTAGGAGGGAGTGATACAGAAATAGTGAGCGTGTATTGGATTGTAACGTAACTGTATTCATATGTATGTTTAGGTATGTGGGTGGAGGCATAACATAGGATATCGTGTTTATACTGTACTACGTATAGTGTGAGTATACTCAATATATATTAACGTGTTCTATGTATTGGGATATACTGATACTATACGGTGATCGGTTAATGTGTTCTGTGTTTGGTGCATTTTATATGTAAGTGTGATTATTGTTAGTAATAAATATTACCCTTTATTTACTATACAATTGTATTTATTGTACGGTCTTATTCCGTTGAGTAGAAGCAAAGCAATTAGATCGACGTTAGTATAAGGAAAAGGTAGGGGAACTAGGCATAACCCTAGTGACCCTGATTATAAAGGCGGTAGTAATAGTGGGCGACCAAGTAGGTGAAACCCAGCTATTATACCAGCCCTTGTACACACGTGGGTGAGTGTGTAGTAAGTAAGTGAACATGCATATATATATATATATATATATATATATATATATTATATTTATATATTATATATGAGCCCTTTTACATTTGGCGAGCCAAGGCCCGAACTGTTTTCAATTTATTTCTGTGTTTTGTACAATAAAATTGTGTTATAACGTGAACTAAGATAGGCGGAGAGGCGTGTACTGATAACATACTTACACAGTGAAGTGTTATGTTATGATGTGCGCCCAGACCTTGAAGTTTGGACGAGTAACACAATTTTATTTAAGGCTTAATACAGGATACAACTGAGAACAGCGAACCTATTGTTTTTTGTTTTGTTTTTCTAAGGTATTAACGTTTTTATTTTGCTTTGCGGTGTGCTGATCTACGGCGACAAATCGTCGGGCGATCGAGCAATACATTAGAGTCTTATGCAGTAACCAAGAGGACTTCTGATAGAGTAAGTATGGATTTCTCCACACTTAAAAAACTTTCTAAACATAGTTCATTCAACCCAGTAACCCCCTCTACATACAAGTCAGCAGGAATGCTGTGGTCCACTATGCTGGATGAGGCTTATGCGCATGATAAGATGTGCATAAGCAAGAGGAGTGTTTTTAACAAAACCTCCAAAAGGCTCCACATGCTCGCTAAACTAATATGTGTTTATGAAGAGACGTGGAAGCCTGATCACTCAGAAATGAAGAGTGATTCCCCAAATCTTCACTGCCAGTGTTGTGTCAACAATGTGAAGCAGGTTTGTGCTTTGCAGACACAACTGGCAGAGAATTCTCAATGTAACATTGATAGAGATAAGCAAATTTGCATGCTGGAATCGCAGGTGATAGTTTTGAAAAATCGTGGTGATGATATTGATGCACAGCTGACTGGGTCTTATGCTGTGATCAATGCGTTTAAGGATAAGGCGGCATCTACGGATGCGATCATTGCCAAGTTAAATGATGAGCTTGCTGCTAGGTCACAATTGGTTGCCAGTATGCAAAACATCATAAAAGATTTCTCAAAAATGTTACCGGCCTTGTCTTTTTCAAGGCCTGATTCTGCTGTAAGTTTGCCCTCTACAGGGCAAAAAGGGGGGAGTAGAAAGAGTGATGGATCAGATGTCCCGAATCGTGATCCCATCCGGAATCCTAAAGGTAACATTGTTACGAAAGTGTTACACAAATGTAAGCGTACGATAGTCAGAAGTGCGGCCCTAGCCATGCAGAACTTTAAGAGATCATGCACTGGTGACTGCCCTAAGTCCAGCAGAGCATGTACTGTTAAATGTTTTGCATGTGCCGGCTCAGGCCATATTGCAAAGTACTGCAAGTCTTTGGGTACTAAGCAAGGTGGTCCTGTTAAATGTTTTAAATGTGGTCAGATGGGACATATTGCTAGAAACTGCCATGGTATGAGCAACCGTGGAAAGCCTAGTAATGAAACAATAGAAAATGGCCACATTACATCAAATTGTGACTATAGGAAAGGACAAAATGGCTACATGAGTATCTCCCCCACACATTTGCTAAACAATGTGTTCAAAGAACTGAATAACGAACCACAACTGGTTTGGAATTCAACTGTGAATTTTAAGTAGGCCATAATTTACATGTCCATACTTAAGTGTTTATGGTCTCCCTTTTCCTGTATGCTCTGTTGTTTGTTCACAGTTCTTTTGTTGTCATTGTGTTTTCTTTTGTGGCTCCTTCACAGATTCTATTGTGGTATATTCCTGGTTATCAGTAGTTATTTACTTATACTATATGGGTGTTGCCTGTATTTATAATGCATAATTAGAAAACCACTCCAGGAAATACAACTGAAGAACCAGCCAATGAATAGTGATGTATTTGCTTGTTATGATGATACATTTACATCTATAATCGCCCAATGTTTTAATTGCTCTCTATTAGGATAACGTTGAAGTTGTTATTATACTGTGAACTCAGGTTGAGCAGTGCGAACAGATAACATAAATTCACAGTGTAGTGTTTTATGTTATTCTGTGCACCTAGACCTGGGGGGTTCAGACAGGTAACACAACTCCATCTGAGGCCTAATGTGAGTGCAATTAAAAACAGCGAATAACAGTATGGCTGATTCTTTTGTGTTTAACTGGAGTGGTCCTTTAGGTTTGACAGGGGGAGGTTACCCTGGCATTACACCCATATCTTGATTTTAAGATAATGGGTTTGGTAAGATGGGGATATAGTTCCACAAACATGAGAATTGTGAAGATCCACAAAATGGTACATCATCTACAACTCCCCTCAGATATCCTAACCTATAAGAGCAGCCATCCATATCTGTCTGTACAGATGGATGTTGAAAGGAGGAGGATACGATCCTCTGCCAAGGTAGTTAGGACCGGGTGCTTAGACACCAGTGTTGAGATACTAAGGGGACCTGTGAGATGAAGGTCAACCCAATACCCTCTTCAAGCTTAAGATACATGGGTCAAGGGTATTGGGGTTGGTACCGAGTGCAATATGTTTACCACACCATCTGTGCGACTAATTGCACCGGAAGAGGAATACTCCTCCAAGGAGCATTGTACCTTTTTGATTTATCACAGGTATCGATGTAGCAGAACAGAAGAACTCCAGTCACCCCTGAGTAGAGGCTCGATATCCGCTCAGATGCTCCTATAAGACTCCAGATGATCCCGAGTTCAGTGAGGAAGAGGATATCGTGGAGGAGCTTAAAGAGTCTGAGAATCGAGCCTCCATCCCATTCCCTGAAAAGAGACTCAGAGGTGTCCTGATGGGAGAGCCTGTTTGGCTACAACCCCAAAGCAATTTTCTTCTTCAACCTGCTCATCCACCCTGTGATAGTACTGATGGGTGAAAGGACTTGCCGACCAAGTAAATTAGGTCAAGCGTAAAAGCATGAACTTGGACTAAGGACTTAACAGCAATACTGTCCTGTGACCCGTAATCGTGAAGTTTATGTATATTTGTGTAATGTAATATGTATCAATGTGTCGTACAAAAACTTTCAAGGTGTACATATAGACATTCTAGGTGTAGATATGTGTCCGCAACATAGGTATACTCAGTGAGGACGTGCCCGTCCCACAGCGAGTGAGTATGTACGTGTAGGTGGATATATATTTACAGCCTGTAGTCACCCCATTTACATGTGTACCTTTCACGTGTTTATGGAGGAGTAGTGAGAGATGCTGGTTGAGCATGAATCTCTATATGTACATATAC
Organism: Rhinoderma darwinii; assembly: GCF_050947455.1. Lineage (NCBI taxonomy): Eukaryota > Metazoa > Chordata > Amphibia > Anura > Rhinodermatidae > Rhinoderma > Rhinoderma darwinii. Next base: position 232,359,512 of record NC_134688.1, read on the forward strand.
CTATGGTTTGGGCGGAATATTTTTGTATGTTTGATTATTTTAAATTTTGTATGTATGAGTGGGTAGTGTGTAGGAACCCTTAGGGACAGGTAAGGTACACACACACCCTGGTAGGTATTTGCTACCTCAACCTGAGAACTGGTATGGTCAATACGATGATGGATTGAATGTCAGAGGGGAAATGGAAGGCGATGCTCCACCCCACAGTAGATTCCTGGGTACTAAGACATCATCTCCTCCTCGGGGATGTTAACCTGCCATGATAGAGACATGGATATCGGCCCACAAAGATTGTTTCGTCTTCAATCAAGATACTGAAAAGATTTGGAAAGATAACGGATTGCGTACACAGGTTGTCGGAAGGCGGGCTAAGCCATTCCAAGGCTGACCGTGTGAGTGCACAAGTCACAAAGATTGTTTTGTCTGCAATCAAGATACTGAAAAGATTTGGAAAGATAACGGATTGCGTACAAAGGTTGTCGAAAGGCGGGCTAAGCCATTCCAAGACTGACCGTGTGAGGGCACAAGTAACCTTACACGGGTTGGCATGCTCAAATGGGATCGGCTGCTAAGAGACCTGCTGACGCCGCTAAAGTGGAAAAGCTTTATAAGAAAGATCAAGATCCAAGAAAGAAGAAGATCAAGGATAGAGACTGGGAGTTTCAATCGACCTTGAGACTGAGTTCTATGGACTGTGAAGGTTTTGTTTCAACCTCGTTCTATGGACTAAGAGATTTCATTTCAACTTCATTCTATGAACTGTGAGGTTTCTTTTATTTTGACACTAGACTCCAGAGTCGGAGGATTGGCGGGAAAGTGTCTTTGAGGAGATAGCTGATGTCACGTATCTAGGTCCAATAGTATACTTCATTCCATCTACGACCATTACCAGTAACAAGGTTGAGGGGGTAATACAGAACAAACACTTCCACAAATTTCATTGTCGTGTTCCCGACAACAGGGGGATTGTAAAGGGAAGTGTTTTATATATTTCTATCTATATACATGTGAGTGTAGAAATATATAGATTTGTCCCTCCAGAAAGGTGTATACCCATCCCCCTATTAGATAATGGTATTCCATGTGGCCCAGGCCCCTCACTTTCACGTGCATGAGCCTGTGAGGTCACACAGGTGTGCACGGGGAGGTTTAAAAGGACAAACTTTCCCAAAGCTCACTCTCTTGTTCCTGCTCCCCAACTCCACTAAGGGTCTCCTCTTCCCTCCTGGCCTGCTCATGGCCCTTGCTGAGAGACCACACCAACTTGTACCACATGGACTGCTAAGTATCCACGTGTAGCAGCAGCTACACGTTATGTTCTCCCCCTCCTTACTTTAACCCTTTCCTAAGTTAACCCTTTATCCTCCTGCTGTCCCTGGTAACCCTTGCTATTAACCCTTAGAGTATAGGGAAAGCTATATTAGGAGGGAGTGATACAGAAATAGTGAGCGTGTATTGGATTGTAACGTAACTGTATTCATATGTATGTTTAGGTATGTGGGTGGAGGCATAACATAGGATATCGTGTTTATACTGTACTACGTATAGTGTGAGTATACTCAATATATATTAACGTGTTCTATGTATTGGGATATACTGATACTATACGGTGATCGGTTAATGTGTTCTGTGTTTGGTGCATTTTATATGTAAGTGTGATTATTGTTAGTAATAAATATTACCCTTTATTTACTATACAATTGTATTTATTGTACGGTCTTATTCCGTTGAGTAGAAGCAAAGCAATTAGATCGACGTTAGTATAAGGAAAAGGTAGGGGAACTAGGCATAACCCTAGTGACCCTGATTATAAAGGCGGTAGTAATAGTGGGCGACCAAGTAGGTGAAACCCAGCTATTATACCAGCCCTTGTACACACGTGGGTGAGTGTGTAGTAAGTGAACATGCATATATATATATATATATATATATATATATATATATATATATTATATTTATATATTATATATGAGCCCTTTTACAGCCACAGTGAGAATTAAAAGCACCAATCTGACCAGATATTGGTCCATGTGCTCTGGCTGGTGCCGCATGTTTTAGACCCGGGCTGAGGATTCTTAACCGCCCTGTGCATGGTGATGTCACCCGTTCCCACTTGTTTACAGAAAACACCACTGCGGTTTCTTAAAAGGTTTTTGTTATCTAAGTTCATCTTGGGCAATTTGTGGATTTATATAAAAATGAGGTAAAATAATGAAGGTTTTCACGTTCTAATGGACTAGTTTACTCTGTCTATTTGAGGTTACGACCTTTTTCCCTCCTTTGGCTTATGCGCTAGCTTTTGAATATTTTGACAGTGCTCATATTTACTAACAACAGAGGTCTAAAAATTGGTGAGAATTTAAAACAAATCATATAAGAAAATTGCAGAACATTTCATTATACAATGGTTAATTCAGTTATTTCTTTGAAGGATTGATTCTACAGTGATAAGTACAATTGTGTACACTAAAAAAGTAGTATTATAGATCAGGGACTTGATGTGCTCCCAATGAAGTGTAAAGAGGTGAGTTAAAGGGGTATTTGAATTTTCAGGAAATAAATCTGTCCACAGTCAATAAAAATGTGTCCTGGTCATGTGATGGACACATAGGTGCATGGCTCGTTACTAGACACAACTCTTATAACGGCTGTAACAACCTGTGCACGTGTGTGTCCATTGCCTAACCATGAGCGAAAATACGAAGAATAACATTTATTTTCTAAACCTAGAATACTTCTTTAACTGAACTGCTTGCTAAACCTTGACAAGTATGCTCATCATGAGTGGTAGGCAGTAGCTGCATTAGGCTGGGTTCACACGACTTATTTTCAGACGTAAACGAGGCGTATTATGCCTCGTTTTACGTCTGAAAATAGGGCTACAATACGTCGGCAAACATCTGCCCATTCATTTGAATGGGTTTGCCGACGTACTGTGCAGACAACCTGTCATTTACGCATCGTCGTTTGACAGCTGTCAAACGACGACGCGTAAAAATACAGCCTCGTCAAAAGAAGTGCAGGACACTTCTTTCAGATGTAATTTGAGCCGTTCTTCATTGAACTCAATGAAGCACAGCTCAAAATTTACGGCTGTCAGAGAAGCCTCGCAAAATGCGAGGAGGAGCATTTACGTCTGAAACGAGGCAGCTGTTTTCTCCTGAAAACAGTCTGTCTTTTCAGACGTAAAAGCCTGCTATCGTGTGCACATACCCTTATGACGAGCATACTTACGATGCTGATCACGCGGGCATTGTTACTGCACAATCATGAGCGGGGCAATGGCTGTCACACACAGCCCCAGCCCTGCTCTACTGGTGCAGATTAGAATAACCTCTGATCTTCATAGTTTAACTCTTAATGAGCTGATCGATGCATATATAGGGAGATACTGAGGTGAGTACCCCACTTTATTGCGCCACAGGGAATTCCAGAGATGCGATCTGGGACAGTACATTTTATGGTCAGAAAGCCCGGAGTCCATTGAAAAATCCCATAGCTGTCTGACCATATTTCCTGTTGTTAGAGTATACTTAGATATACTTCCTGTGTACTATCAGCACAGAGGCTAATGTACTGGCATAAAGATTTAAAAAACAAAACAAAATTACTGTCATTCTTTTTTACAATAAATAAATAATTAAATCCCAAAAAGTTAAATAATATATACTTATTCGGTATCTTCACAACCTTAACAATCTGTAAAATAAATATATAACATTATTTATGGTGATCAGTGTATGGTGTAAAAAAAAAACAATTAAAAGAACTTCAGCAGAATTGTGTTTCTGCATTTTTGCCAAAATAAAAATCTTTAGCAACTAAACGTTAATGCATATGTACAAAAAAATGTCACATGAATAGAGTGCAACTTGTTCCACAAAGAAAAAAACCTCTCATACAGCTATGTCAAAAGAAAAAGAAAATTGTTATGACTTTTGGAATGAAAAGAAGGAAAATCCCAAAAATTTCCTCACACGGGTAAGAAGTTGAGGAAAAGAGGGTTGAAGGGGTCAGGAGGGAAGTGGTGGTAAAAGCTTTTGAAAAGTTTAAGACTATTAACAAAAAAAAGTACTGAAAAGTGTAGTCTGCTATTCTGTACAGCTACGCTACTCCGTGTACGCGACGTAACTTCTTTTAGCATTGATCTCATTGGACGACGTATGCAAACATATCCGTTTACATACAGTAAATCTATCAGTTTTTTTCTTTTTTTTCTATCAATGTTCACTTTAAAAACACAGACGCTATAAAAAAACACAGACGTAAACAGAAAATGGTATGCGTTTGTATACTGTTTCAATGGTCCACGTCTTTTAGGTGATTGAGCCCCCTAGATTTTTATGGTGGTGGAAGCCTCAAGGTACATGCCCCATGTGCCCTCCCTATAATCTGGCCCAGTGGCGTAACTACCGCTGTAGCAGCCATAGCGGCTGCTACAGGGCCCGTGGTATAAGGGGGCACGGGCCGCCGCCGGCACAGGCCCCCCATGGCCGGAGGCTCCGCTAGCATCCACTATGGCTGCTACAGCGCGACGCCACTGAACACTATGGCAGAGCAGGGAGGTATCTCCCCGCTCTGCCATTAAAGGGGTTGTTCCTACAAAAAACATGTATCCCCTATGAACAGGATAGGGGATACATGTGTGATCGCTGGGAGTGAGACCCCCAGTGATAAGGAGAACAGGGGACCGAAAGTCCCCCAAAGTTCTCCATGAGAAACCTCGGACTTCCGGGACCTGTGTCAGCAGCTCTGTAGAAATTAATGGAGCACCGGTCATGCTTGTGCGCATGCGTGACCAGTGCTCCTTTCATTTTTATTGAGCTGCCGGACGCAGACCCCAGTAGTCCGAGGTTTCTCATGGAAAACTTCGGGGGACTTTCGGTCCCCTGTTCTCCTTATCGCTTGGGGTCCCAGCGATCACACATGTATCCCCTATCCTGTGGGACAAACCATAGGTTACAGGCCTTTTTTTTTTGGATGAGGGGTTGGGGCTGTATGGCGCTATATACAGGGGGGCTGTATGGTGCTATATACAGGGGGTCTGTATGGTGCTATATACAGGGGGGCTGTGTGGTGCAATATACAGGGGGGCTGTGTGGTGCTATATACAGGGGGGGCTGTGTGGTGCTTTATACAGGAGTCTGTATGGTGCTCTATACAAGGCGGCTGTATGGCGCTATCTACAGGGAGGGGGCTGTATGGCGCTATCTACAGGGGGGCTGTATGGTGCTATCTACAGGGAGGCACTTTCTACAAGGGGGGGTTGTGTGGCACCCAGGAGAGGGGGTTTGTATGGCACCCAGGGGAGGGGGGCCCCCAGTCAAAAGTTTGCTATGGGGCCCAGTCTTTCCTAGTTATGCCCCAGATCTGGCCCCTTTATTGCCAGCCATAAACATAAGATAACAGATTCCTTCATAGACATGCTGACTCAGCATGGAAAAATGGGCATGTTATTTCAGTAGAAGGAAGATAAGCAGCTACTAGGCACCTTTTTCGCACTTATTTTAAGGGTATGTGCACACACACTAATTACATCCGTAATTGACGGACGTATTTCGGGCGCAAGCAGTGGACCGAACTCAGTGCAGGGAGCCGGGCTCCTAGCATCATACTTATGTACGATGCTAGGAGTCCCTGCCTCTCCGTGGAACTACTGTCCCGTACTGAAAACACGATTACAGTACGGGACAGTTGTCCTGCAGAGAGGCTGGGACTCCTAGCATCGTACATAAGTATGATGCTAGGAGCCCGGCTCCCTGCACTGTGTTCGGTCCGGTACTTGCGGTCGAAATACGTCCGTCAATTACGGACGTAATTAGTGTGTGTGCACATACCCTAAGAGAAAACAAAGGACTGGAAGGGTTTAAATCCAAAGTCGAGCCACTATAGATGGTTGGCAGATCAATATCTAATGTATATGGCCATCTTAAGAGAGGATTAAGAGCACTTCTGTTGAGAGATTCTTATATATGATCATTATGGTGACAAACACTTTGTAATATCTCTGTTGATGCCATAGCAGATATCATAACCTTCAAGTGCAGCTGACTGCTGGTCCTTTATATGATTTAAAACAAATCAAAAGTTATTGGAAAATCTCAACTATGATTATCTAATACTCTAATACAAATTTGTATACTAAACCTGTTCTTTCTACCATCGAGATCTTGAGCAGAGACTGAAGCATTAACCTCTCTCCTATCTCCTTATAGACAGCCATAATGGAGAGCATGTTAGGCTCTGTTCACACCACGTCAGAGCTCTATGTCGGAGGTATATGTCGGGAGATTCACAGATGGAAGGCTGAGTCGTATCACACTGTATTAGCATGGGATATATCGCTAATAGGCAGAGGCGTAACTTGAAGCTCGGAGGCCCCAAAGAAAATCTATAACCGGACCCTCACCTACCATTTATCATTTATAATACTGGTGTCTTCTTATGCGACTCAAGGGCAACTGAGAGGCTTTAGGGCCTGGGTGCGACTGCTACCTCTGCAGCCCCCATAGGTACGTCCCTGATAATAGCCTCCTATTGTAAAGAAACGTGTACTGCGCAAGATACATTTTTTACTGTCTAGCTTTGTATATAATACATATAAAAACATGGTATTCCGATGCATACCGCCCAAAATTCGATCTATAGGCTGTCAGGTCATGCTGGGAGTTGTATTTTCACCAGAGCTGGAAAGTCACAGGTGCAGGTCAGTGCTCTACAGCTTTTACACATAGGATTAACTATGTTGCCCTGATTTTGTTCAGCTCCCTCGCAATTACGCAAGTCAGAATACTGAAATGTTGGTATTGATTTACATAAGCTTAAAGCTACCTCTGCTTGGAAACCAGTGGATGATTTTTTAGTAAATCCTAAACCATTATGTAAACAGAAAATTAACAAGATATTTTTAGACTAGCATTTCTTTGAAAGGCCACCATGTATTACTACATTTCACCTGCAGTGGCCACTGCAGGAGTGATGTATAGTAGGCCAAATCTAACATGGGGGTTCGGAGAATTCCCATATTATGTTATCAGACAATCAATTTAAACAATATAATTAGAAATCACACCTAAATGCAGGGGCAGGACAAACTCTGTCATATTGGGCAGGATGACTGGGCAACCTCTGCTGGTAATGTTTATGGTGGCACTATGTTGGCATTGTTTATGGGGCACTGCTGCAACTTCTATGGTGCCACTCTGCTGGTAATGTTGGGACACTAATAATCTTTTTTAGGGGGACACTACATACACAATTAGACACTAACAATCAATCAGGTTAATGATCAGTCAATCTGATAATGAATACACATGAAATCCTGGACGTCATGTGTACTCAGAATCCTGACACTTCTGACTCTTTTTTTGTGAGATTCCGGCAAGTGAAACAAAATCTCGCGAGATTACGGAGCTAAACGAGATTTGGTTTCACTTGCCGGAATCTCACAAAAAAGATTCAGAAGTGTCAGGATTCTGAGTACACATGACGTCCAGGCTGGATGGTCATGTGTATTCATTATCAGGACACTGTAGCATAAACTTAAATCGCTCCTAACGTTGTGAAAATAGATCGTTTTTAAAAAAAAAAAGCATTACTGTCACCTACATTACAGCGCCGATCTCCTTATATAGGAGATAGGACACTTATAATGTGGTGACAGAGTCTCTTTAAGAGAACTGGTACACGCGGGCAGCTCCTTTATACAGTTTGTAGTGCCGCGGATCCGCGCGAGTATTAGTATTAGTCACATTCATGCATCTGCGGGAATAAGCAGCATGCTCTTCACTCTCATGGATATTTTCTCCTTTGCATGTGAATGGGGTTTCACCAACCGCATTTACATGCATTGAATGCGGATTGTCCCCATATTTGACATGGATTTCGGCACGGAGTCCGCACCAAAATACCTGTCAGATCCGGAAAAGCTCTGACATCTATAAGGGCAAGGCCAGACGTGGCGGAATTGCTCTGGAATTCCGCTGCGGTCAGTCCGCTGCGGAAATCCGCAGCGGACATTTTCTCCATTGGTTTCCACACCTTTTTAGTTAGGTTCGTGCACACGTGGCGGAAAACTCTGCTGCGGACCATAGGCTGCGGTGCGAAATTTGGTGTCCGCCACATACACTGGCTGTTGCGGACGTGTAGCGGACTTGTTGCGGACTCATTGCGGAATTTCTCCAGTCTCCAGTATGTACATTCCTCCTTTGTGCAAAGTCTCTATTGTGATATTGACTTTCAAGGCTTACCAGACTCCTGTTCCTCTATGGCGGGCGACGCTGGGAGGCGGATCTAGCAGACGCGCCTAGTGCGCAGCATGTCTGCTATAGGCAGGGGGTAGAATGGATTTTTTTTCTAGTCACACATGGCGCTATGACTGTAAATTCTTATCGCCATTTGCAAATTCTAGGGTGCATTGGTGACTATTCTGGAGTCCTGCGTATGGCAGGGGACAAATAATTGACTATACATGGACGAAGACTAAATGTACATCAGTGAAATAATTTCTGATATAGTAATAATAATTTCAATGTGGGTTGTGCTTTGCTACGTACGTCACTACCTAATGAAAATCAAGCAACAAAACCACCGCCACTTCTTTCCTTGCTGCTATTTAGGGACACCACTGGACCCAGACATGATCAGCAAAACTAGCTATACACTAGTGATTTTTGTCAACCAAAATGACAGATTTTGATTACTTATTGATGGTCTTTTATGGGGGACTTTCAAGACCACGAAAATGTCAATCTGATGTTTTGGATTTTTCTCTATTTTCTAGATGCAGTAGTTGGTAATACGTCGAAAGTAGTTTGGGCCAAACGGAACATACAGATGTGCACCCATCAATAGAAACCCAGATTACAAATGAAAGCAAAGATTGATCAGCGATTTCTCATTATAATTTATGGTGAATGTTTTAAACATACATGGGGATAACATATACTTAGATTATACATTCTATTGTTTTCTATGAGTGACTGAAAAATATTATTTCTCTTCCAAGTATCTATCTATCTATCTATCATCTATCTATCTATCTATCTATCTATCTATCTATCTATCTATCTATCTATCTATCTATCTATCTATCTATCTATCTATCTATCTATCTATCTATCTATCTATCTATCTAATATATATATGTTTTATTTATTTATTGGCTATCGATCAAAAAGAACCATAATATATTTTGTCCGGCTTCTGCAGGAATTGAAACTTCTGAAAATGTTCTTAGTGCACCACGGGCAAGTATGGCACCTCTGACATTGTATGAGATCAAAGATTCAGAAATCTTGAATTGACATAAGCCCCATGTATGAGCGGCTTCAAGTTTTCAGTCTTCAGGATGTGCAGTCTTACAGCCTGTCAGTGTTTCTTAAAAGAATGTAAATTCCTTTAGGAAGTATCAGCAGTTACTGTCAGAACACAACTTCAGACCGCAGACGCCCGGGGCCACAGTCTGCTTTTCATTTTGGTTGCAGAAGAATTTCTTTTTTTCTTCCTCCTCAGGATTTTCAGTTCACTTGTGCTGGACAGATCAAGCCGCCTTGTGTGTCTGTGTGTTACAGTTCAGTTGAATGTTTTTTTTGGCTTAAAGTTTTGTTGTAACAAAGAATAAAGGGTCTCCGTTATACTAAAATAAATGAAGGGACTTACACCCATTACTAAGGTGAGCTGCTTTGTTTAATGTAACAAAAGAACATGTTTATTTAGAAAGTTGCAAAATACCATTTAATACAATGTGACTAGTAAATGTCATTCAGTTATTTAGAATTGTTCAAACAAAACAAAGGACACAAAGAAGAAAAGTTAAAAGTAGAGCTGAGCATATAACATTTTGCTTCAGTCAATTATTTTGAGAATGTCAATGTCTGCAGAGTAAGGGTATGTTCACACGGCCTATTTACGGACGTAATTCGGGCGTTTTGGCCCCGAATTACGTCTGAAAATAGCGCCTCAATAGCGCTGACAAACATCTGCCCATTGAAAGCAATGGGCAGACGTTTGTCTGTTCACACGAGGCGTATATTTACGCGCCGCTGTCAAATGACGGCGCGTAACTAGACGCCCGCGTCAAAGAAGTGACCTGTCACTTCTTTGGCCGTAATTGGAGCCGCTATTCATTGACTCCAATGAATAGCAGCGCTAATTACGGCCGTAATTGACGCGGCGTTCAAGCGCCTGCACATGCCGGTACGGCTGAAATTACGGGGATGTTTTCAGGCTGAAACATCCCCGTAATTTCAGCCGTTACGGACCCCCGCCGTGTGAACATACCCTAAGGGTATGTTCACACGGCCAAATTTCAGACGTATACGAGGCGTATTATGCCTCGTTTTACGTCTGAGGGTATGTTCACACGGCCAAATTTCAGACGTATACGAGGCGTATTATGCCTCGTTTTACGTCTGAAAATAGGGCTGCAATACGTCGGCAAACATCTGCCCATTCATTTGAATGGGTTTGCCGACGTACTGTGCAGACGACCTGTTATTTACGCGTCGTCGTTTGACAGCTGTCAAACGACGACGCGTAAATTTACTGCCTCGGCAAAGAAGTGCAGGGCACTTCTTTGCCACGTAATTTGAGCCGTTCTTCATTGAAATCAATGAAGCACGGCTCAAGGTTTACGAGCGTCTCAGACGCCTCGTAAATTACGAGGAGGAGCTTTTACGTGTGAAACGAGGCAGCTGTTAACAGTCTGTCTTTTCACACGTAACTGCCTCTCAGCGTGTGAACATACCCTTACAACTGAGAACAATAGCATGATGGCTCCTTATAAAAATGGGCACATGAATTATTTTTTTTATTATATTTTTATTAGCATTGTGTATAATAAAAAGAAAACTGTTTCATGACTAAGAGTAACCAAGGAATTTGGGTCACAGCATAATGAAAAGTCATTAGGAATCGGTATCATCGAGCGGTAGGTGCATGAACTGGAACATCAGAAGCAAAGACATTATTAGAAATCAGGTAAATACAGCCGAACGCAGTTCACACTCCATTGTTATTATAGCAACAGCTATAAAATTATATATCTATATGTAAAATATATTTTCGATATTTCAATATCTTTTTTTTTTTATTCACTAGAAGTAATAATTCTCCATTGGTTTTAGTTCATATAAAATGTAATCATTCCGGCTTCTACAGCTTTATTTAAAAAAAAAGGCTTGGTTTATTCTAAACCAGTAAATCAAACACCAATGCAGGTTGCTAACTAAAGAGGGATGATTGACTTTAGAACAGAATATATATGTTTTCCTTTGCTGTATTGTGTTTTATAGTCACTGTTTTCAAATGTATATAATAATGAAAAAATGTGTATATCCATTGGTGAGTGCAGAGTGAAATGAAAATAGGATCTATGTTGGCGCTGCTGCGTGGTGTAGACAGGATGAGGTCCAGGAGCCAGGTAAACGTAAAATGATTTATTGCTATGCAACGCGTTTCAACGCCGAACTGGCGTTTTCATCAGGCATGAGGAGCACAAAAGAAATGGCATGTATTTATACAGAAAACAAGTCATCTGATTTGGGCCAGTTCAGACTGGGTAATTAGGTAAAAAAACCGCCAAAAAAACATCAGGGGGGGGGGGGAGGGGGGCAGAGGGAGTGGGTTCAAAGTTCAAAATTACAGTTACTTGTAATGACATTTATTGGTGTTAATTCATAAAAACGTATATACATAATAAAACAATTAAAAGACGAGCTGTCACGGTAAGGGGTTCACTTTGTAGTGTGTCGGTGTAGAAGGACGGCTGAAAAAAGTTTTGTTTGCGGGGGGCGGAAAGAAATTTTTATTAATGAAAAGTTATCGGGAAGGAATAGGTGGTGAGTAGGTAGTGACTCGGATGATGATTGCTTGCTTGTTTATTTATTTTAAACATAAGATGTTGTGTCACTGCAATATACGTGTTTGCGTGTGTGGGTGAAATTTGTTGTCTGTTGCCAAGGAGACCACTTGTATTACGGTGGCCGACGTGGTCCAGAGCAGGGTGGAACGCACGGTGACCCGCAAAACGCCAAGCATCGCCGGACGGTGCTGCAGGGGAAAAAGACGAGCTGTCACGGTAAGGGGTTCACTTAGTAGTGTGTCGGTGTAGAAGGACGGCTGAAAAAAGTTTTGTTTGCGGGGGGCGGAAAGAAATTTTTATTAATGAAAAGTTATCGGGAAGGAACAATCATCATCCGAGTCACTACCTACTCACCACCTATTCCTTCCCGATAACTTTTCATTAATAAAAATTTCTTTCCGCCCCCCGCAAACAAAACTTTTTTCAGCCGTCCTTCTACACCGACACACTACAAAGTGAACCCCTTACCGTGACAGCTCGTCTTTTAATTGTTTTATTATGTATATACGTTTTTATGAATTAACACCAATAAATGTCATTACAAGTAACTGTAATTTTGAACTTTGAACCCACTCCCTCTGCCCCCCTCCCCCCCCCTGATGTTTTTTTGGCGGTTTTTTTACCTAATTACCCAGTCTGAACTGGCCCAAATCAGATGACTTGTTTTCTGTATAAATACATGCCATTTCTTTTGTGCTCCTCATGCCTGATGAAAACGCCAGTTCGGCGTTGAAACGCGTTGCATAGCAATAAATCATTTTACGTTTACCTGGCTCCTGGACCTCATCCTGTCTACACCACGCAGCAGCGCCAACATAGATCCTATTTTCATTTCACTCTGCACTCATCATAATCAAGCGGTTACCTCGGCAACCGGCATCGGATCTGGCAGCAGCTATTTCGTGGTTTTCTCCATTCTACTCCTCTAACCTAACGGTGAGCATTTATTATTTCTATTTCTCACCTACACCTTCTTTGATCCACACCAAGTGGCGCCGTGGCTTTTTGCCCTTTCTCTATATCCATTGGTGGGATTATTATATGGTGAATAATTTTATTTCCTTAAACATCACATCGGTGTGTATATATATATATATATATATATATATATATATGCAATATCTCTCTTCAAGATGAAAACATACAACATTAGAAGAAAATTAGGTTACCTCATGTAGCAGTATGAACAAACTTTTTTTAGCCTTAAAAACGGACTGTCTATTGGAATATATCCCATATTGAATAAATAGAAGAGAGATGGAAATTACAGTCGCATTATATCTTTAACAGGATGCACTCTAGGGACTTGACGTAGTGAAATGTATCTTGTTTAACAGGTCACACCATTTCAGGGAAAACCTGCCTGGTTAGACATACCAGTTGCCAAACCTTTAAGACCTATTACACCACAAATGATATCCCATCATCTCACCAGTTAGTACATGTACGAGCATAAGCTTTATATGACCATGTTTATCCAGAAAAACACCTGATAACTTTGGACCTGGCCTGGATCCAGTGCTTCCAAATCACAAGTTTCACAACCCCAAAACAATGCCCTAACAGGAAGACGTTATGACCATGTCCCTGACCATTTTGTCAAATTACAGAAAAAGGTCAATTGCTTGTAGCTTCTTGTCAGTAAAAGAGCAAAGCTGCAATGGACCAATAGACCAACAACAGCTCTCACAGCAAGTGACCACTGAATCCTAAGAACTATCCACTAGATCATCAGGGACTTTAGGTTAACCAGCAGGACAGGACACTAGACCACATGGAGACCAGGCGCCATCCAATGTGGTCACCAGAGGGTGGAAATTCTGCCTCTAGCCTTTTTTACATTTTTATATTGATTGCCTGTGTAAGAACGAGCTCAGTTCCTGGAATCTGCCAATTGCCTAGCGCTTTGGATTTTCTAATCCTGGATCCTGACCTTGGCCTTCTCCTTATTTTCTTCCAGCATTGCCCTCTGCCCTCTGGTACTCCTGATCCTGACTTCTGGCTCTGACATTTGGCACCGTCTGACCACACTCCAGTACTGAGTCTACATTCCACTCCTGTGTCCTGTCATTGCTGGGCACCGCAATTACACCTGGGGATTACCCTACCGCAAAGACCAAACCTTGTTGCGGGTGTTAATTGTAAATACTAGGAATCCCTTAGACTCCGCACCCCAGTCGAGCGAGACCCAAACCGATAGAATCCACCTCAAGCCCCCTGGTACGTGACAATTGTTATAACTTAAATGTAGAGTAATTTAGATCACTATATTATCAATATTGAAACTGGTAGTCATGTCTTTGTGTATAATTTATATTTTTAGTCCACTCCAGTTTTTTCAAGATCTCTGTTTGTTGTCAGTAAATGAAAATATTCCTGTTTATATTTGCAGTTCACAAATCTTGCAGAAGTGCTACTTAAAGGATATAATATTGTCAACTATCCACATGTAAGCAGATTTATTTGTATACCTGTCATTACCTTAGCAGATAAGTGATATGAGTAAAATTATGCCTGCTCAATGGAGAAGTTGTGAAACGCTTATTTTGGGGATTTGAATAAAGGCTTGTAAACTTGAGTTTTATATCAGGATAGGCAGAGAAATTTATTTAAAAGAAAAACAAACTTTCATTTGATATATAGAGAAGGGAAATGCCTCTCCGTACATGGCGGTACTGGCTGCAAATACTCTGGGGTGTAAAGGTTATTAGTGTCAGCTAACGTATTTGTGACTATGTACAGTATACTGTAGTCCGAAAAATGAAAGTATGGTTCATTACTCCTCTATCTGAGCTTTGTTGCTTAATATTAGCTGAACAAAGATCAACAAGTGATAAAGTGATAAAGTGTAAAAATAACGCAGTCGTCCATTAACAAAGGTTAAGTAGTTGTATACAAATACATTAGCGTTTAAAACAAATAAAGCGCGAAAGTAATATTCATATAACATATTAATGGTTTATAACCACTTGGAAAATGTCTGAAATGTACCCTATATATTTATGTATTTCCTGTTCCAACATATCCTGCAGCGCTGTACAGATTGCAATCACATCCGTCCCTGTCCCCGATGGAGCTCACAATCTTATTTCCATATCTCAAGCATACACAAGAGCCCATTTCATAGAAACCTGATTACCTATCATTAGAGATGAGCAAATTTCCAGAAATTCGTCTCGGGGCCGATTCTATTGAATTGGCCGTACAATTATATTTGGTCCAAATAAATTTGTTGCAAATTGCAAGTGCCCCGATTGCTCTGTTTGACTGTCTGATGTCATCTAGGACTGTATCTAAGTTTGATACAGTCCTAGACGACATCAGACAGTCAAACAGGGCAATCGGGGCCCCTGCGATTCCACCCCATAAAAAAAAACAAAAAAACATATTCACCGCCCCTCTCCTGAGATGACGTCATTTTGTCCCATGTGACCATTGCTGTAATGTGTCCCTGGCAGCCTCCTGGGATGATGTAGTTTTGTACCATATGACCCCTGCAGTCTGTGATTGGCTGCAGCGGTCACATGGGTCAAAACAATGTTATCTCAGAAGGCCTGCAGGAACGCATAGCTATGGGAGACCAGGTGAGTATTGCATTTCCTCTCCTCTTCTCCCCTTTTCCTAATCTGTAAAATGGTGTCCGGTGGCTGGCATTTTGCCAATTTGTGCCCTGAATTGGGAAATTTGGACCGAATTTGATTAGTTTAGAATCAATTCGCTCATTTCTTCCTCTCATTTTGCTTTTGGGGCGTGGGAGTAAACTGAAATACCTTGAGGAAACCCACGCTACCATGGAGAGTACAAAAAAAGTCCATGTAGGTGTCACCCTTGGCTGTATTTGAACCCAGGACCCCAAAGCTGCGAGACCACAGTGCTCCTCTACGTGAAGGAAATTGTATTCTGTGTTATGACACCGGGAAAAATTACCTACTGGATTATGTGTTTCCATGTCAAGCATGACGTGTAGGTCCAATGTTGTGGAATGTCAGCACTGGGGACAGAAGCGTCATTTCTGCAGAAGTCTATAAAACGTGATTACCATGGATAACAGCATATTTATCCCATAATAGGTCAACACCTTCTTAAATCAACATCCTTTTTTATGCTCCTTCAGAAAATATAAGGGCATGTTCACACGCAACTCAAAAACGTCTGAAAATAAGCTGTGTGAACATACCCTAAAACCCCAACCTCCTTGATCCCCTTCTATAATCATAGAACTAAATCCAAATGAAAATAAATAAATTAGAAAAATACAGTCTTTCTGATTCAGCAATGTAAATTGTTACCGTACGTTCAGACATGGCGCAAAATTTACACTGCATATATGGTCGTAAATCCACAGCAAGATCTACAGATGTTACATGTGGATCTTGCTGTGATTTTCAGCATTTGTATTGCAAAGGGTGAAATTCGGGACAAATAGGACCTGTGGTAGATTTGCAAATCCATAGAAAAATCCTAAAACCTGTGCAGATTTTTTTCTGCCACTTGTCAATTGTGTTTTGTAAGACCCCATTCAATTGCATTGTACTGTACTTTGTTGTGGATTTCAGGAAAAGAATATGCACTGAAAAAATTCCACAAAAATCTTATGTGTGAGCGTGGCCTTAGCAAGGAAGTGAAATGCAACAACTGTTCCCCAACAGGTTCTTATTTACAAAAATTGGATGTCCAGATGGGGCACCCCCATAAAGTACATGATGACCATCTAAAATATTTTTCTTATTCATTTTATCCATTTCTAATTTTTTCAACTTGGACTTTCCCAACTCTACTACATATTGTAGCACATTTACAAAGACTGGCGCAGTGCCGTAAAGAACTGCTCTTCTGCCCTGTATTCTTCAACAGTGTTCTCCCCTGGTGGGAAATGAAGAACAGGGTACCAGGCATTGTTCACCACCACTTCTCATCCGAAATCTGATTGAGAATGTTTGGTAAATCAGTCCTACTCACACATAACCTGTCAAATCTCTCTCTCTCTCCCCTCTCTCTCCCTCCTCTCCCGTCTCTCTCTCTCTCCCTTCTCTCTCTCTCTCTCTCTCTCTCCCTTCTCTCTCTCTCTCTCCCTTCTCTCTCTCTCTCCCTTCTCTCTCTCTCTCCCTTCTCTCTCTCTCCCTTCTCTCTCTCCCTTCTCTCTCTTTCTCTCTCCCTTCTCTCTCTCTCTCCCATCTCTCTCTCTCTCACTTCTCTCTCTCTCTTCTCTCTCTCTCTCTTCTCTCTCCCTTCTCTCTCTTTCTCTCTCCCTTCTCTCTCTCTCTCCCATCTCTCTCTCTCACTTCTCTCTCTCTTCTCTCTCTCTCTTCTCTCTCCCTTCTCTCTTTCTCTCTCCCTTCTCTCTCTCTCTCTTCTCTCTCTCTTTATCCCTTCTCTCTCTCCCTTCTCTCTCTCTCTCTCTCCCTTCTCTCTCTTCTCTCTTTCTCCTCTCTTTCTCTCTCCTCCCTCTCTCTCTCATCAGTTCTATGTATTTTCTATCTACTATGTGGAAGAGATATCTAAATCTTGGAGCAGGGCACAAAGTAAATCCAGTATAAATAAGGGGATGTATAATGTCAGTGCTCTGAGGCGTGAGAACTCTCATGCCTGCATATTAACAATTAACTAAGGCTTAATAATAAACCCAGGACTACAGCTGCAGAGGAGGGACAGATGAAGGCGGTCCATCCACACTGTGCTGCTACTACACACAACTTCTCTCACATAACTCTAGTCCTGGTGGCTGCTTAGAAGGTGACCGCGTTTCTGGAGCTGCTCCTTCTACACAGCACAAGTCAGACATTACTGGGTGACTGATTCATTACTTCTCAGCTGCCCATTAAGCACTTGGACGTGTCTGGTAGCATCTCAGTAGGGTTACAAAGCATCATCCACGTATCTAGCCTGCAGTACCAGCCCAGCAATAAGCAGCTATGGTTGGGAGGCTCAACCTGCAGGATGTCCCAGATCTGCTGGACATGAAGAAGAAGAGTGAGAGGGTCCTGGACAGTCCGGATTCAGGACTTCCTCCAAGCCCCTGTCCCAGCAACTGGCTCCTGAGCTCAACCTCAACCGAGAAGTCATCTGATCAAGACATCTCCGGCCATACAGTGCAGGTGGTGAGTAGAGTCCGGCCATTGTAAGGTCATAGACCACAGCACAGGCAGAATGACTTTACACCAGTTATTATATACAGGCTGCATGACATTACACCAGTTATTATGTACAGGCTGCATGACATTACACCAGTTATTATACACAGGCTGAATGACTTCACACCAGTTATATTATACAGGCTGCATGACTTTACACCAGTTATTATGTACAGGCGGCATGACATTACACCAGTTATTATATACAGGCTGCATCACTTTACACCAGTTATTATGTACAGGCTGCATGACATTACACCAGTTATTATATACAGGCTGCATCACTTTACACCAGTTATTATGTACAGGCTGCATCACTTTACACCAGTTATTATGTACAGGCTGCATGACATTACACCAGTTATTATATACAGGCTGCATGACTTCACACCAGTTATATTATACAGGCTGCATCACTTTACACCAGTTATTATATACAGGCTGCATAACTTTACACCAGTTATTATGTACAGGCTGCATGACTTTACACCAGTTATTATGTACAGGCGGCATGACATTACACCAGTTATTATATACAGGCTGCATGACTTTACACCAGTTATTATATACAGGCTGCATGACATTACACCAGTTATTATATACAGGCTGCATGACATTACACCAGTTATTATATACAGGCTGCATGACTTTGCACCAGTTATTACGTACATGCTGAATGACATTACACCAGTTATTATATACAGGCTGCATCACTTTACACCAGTTATTATATACAGGCTGCATCACTTTACACCAGTTATTATGTACAGGCTGCATAACATTACACCAGTTATTATATACAGGCTGCATCACTTTACACCAGTTATTATATACAGGCTGCATCACTTTACACCAGTTATTATATACAGGCTGCATCACTTTACACCAGTTATTATGTACAGGCTGCATAACTTTACACCAGTTATTATATACAGGCTGCATCACTTTACACCAGTTATTATATACAGGCTGCATGACATTACACCAGTTATTATATACAGGGTGCATCACTTTACACCAGTTATTATGTACAGGCGGCATGACTTTACACCAGTTATTATGTACAGGCAGCATGACTTTACACCAGTTATTATATACAGGCTGCATGACTTTACACCAGTTATTATATACAGGCTGCCTGACTTTACACCAGTTATTATATACAGGCTGCATCACTTTACACCAGTTATTATGTACAGGCTGCATGACTTTACACCAGTTATTATATACAGGCTGCATGACATTACACCAGTTATTATGTACAGGCTGCATGACATTACACCAGTTATTATGTACAGGCTGCATCACTTTACACCAGTTATTATATACAGGCTGCATGACATTACACCAGTTATTATGTACAGGCTGAATGACATTACACCAGTTATTATATACAGGCTGCATGACATTACACCAGTTATTATATACAGGCTGCATCACTTTACACCAGTTATTATATACAGGCTGCATCACTTTACACCAGTTATTATGTACAGGCAGAATGACATTACACCAGTTATTATGTACAGGCTGCATGACTTTACACCAGTTATTATGTACAGGCTGCATAACTTTACACCAGTTATTATGTACAGGCTGCATGACATTACACCAGTTATTATATACAGGCTGCATGACATTACACCAGTTATTATATACAGGCTGCATGACATTACACCAGTTATTATGTACAGGCTGAATGACATTACACCAGTTATTATATACAGGCTGCATGACATTACACCAGTTATTATATACAGGCTGCATAACTTTACACCAGTTATTATATACAGGCTGCATCATATTACACCAGTTATTATATACAGGCTGCATGACATTACACCAGTTATTATATACAGCGTGCATCACTTTACACCAGTTATTATGTACAGGCGGCATGACTTTACACCAGTTATTATGTACAGGCTGCATGACTTTACACCAGTTATTATGTACAGGCAGAATGACATTACACCAGTTATTATGTACAGGCTGCATGACTTTACACCAGTTATTATATACAGGCTGCATAACTTTACACCAGTTATTATATACAGGCTGCATCACTTTACACCAGTTATTATGTACAGGCAGAATGACATTACACCAGTTATTATGTACAGGCTGCATGACTTTACACCAGTTATTATGTACAGGCTGCATAACTTTACACCAGTTATTATGTACAGGCTGCATGACATTACACCAGTTATTATATACAGGCTGCATGACATTACACCAGTTATTATATACAGGCTGCATGACATTACACCAGTTATTATGTACAGGCTGAATGACATTACACCAGTTATTATATACAGGCTGCATGACATTACACCAGTTATTATATACAGGCTGCATAACTTTACACCAGTTATTATATACAGGCTGCATCACTTTACACCAGTTATTATATACAGGCTGCATGACATTACACCAGTTATTATATACAGGGTGCATCACTTTACACCAGTTATTATGTACAGGCGGCATGACTTTACACCAGTTATTATGTACAGGCTGCATGACTTTACACCAGTTATTATGTACAGGCGGCATGACATTACACCAGTTATTATATACAGGCTGCATGACTTTACACCAGTTATTATGTACAGGCTGCATGACTTTACACCAGTTATTATGTACAGGCAGAATGACATTACACCAGTTATTATGTACAGGCTGCATGACTTTACACCAGTTATTATATACAGGCTGCATAACTTTACACCAGTTATTATGTACAGGCTGCATGACATTACACCAGTTATTATATACAGGCTGCATGACATTACACCAGTTATTATGTACAGGCTGCATGACATTACACCAGTTATTATATACAGGCTGCATGACATTACACCAGTTATTATGTACAGGCTGAATGACATTACACCAGTTATTACATACAGGCTGCATGACTTTACACCAGTTATTATGTACAGGCTGCATCACTTTACACCAGTTATTATGTACAGGCTGCATGACTTGAAACCAGTTATTTTGTACAGGCTGCATCACTTTACACCAGTTATTATGTACAGGCTGCATAACTTTACACCAGTTATTATGTACAGGCTGAATGACATTACACCAGTTATTATGTACAGGCTGCATAACTTTACACCAGTTATTATGTACAGGCTGCATCACTTTACACCAGTTATTATGTACAGGCTGCATGACATTACACCAGTTATTATGTACAGGCTGCATGACATTACACCAGTTATTATGTACAGGCTGCATCACTTTACACCAGTTATTATGTACAGGCTGCATCACTTTACACCAGTTATTATGTACAGGCTGCATGACATTACACCAGTTATTATGTACAGGCTGCATGACTTTACACCAGTTATTATGTACAGGCTGCATCACTTTACACCAGTTATTATGTACAGGCTGCATAACTTTACACCAGTTATTATGTACAGGCTGCATCACTTTACACCAGTTATTATGTACAGGCTGCATAACTTTACACCAGTTATTATGTACAGGCTGCATCACTTTACACCAGTTATTATATACAGGGTGCATCACTTTACACCAGTTATTATGTACAGGCTGCATGACATTACACCAGTTATTATGTACAGGCTGCATGACATTACACCAGTTATTATATACAGGCTGAATGACATTACACCAGTTATTATGTACAGGCTGCATCACTTTACACCAGTTATTATATACAGGCTGCATGACATTACACCAGTTATTATGTACAGGCTGCATGACATTACACCAGTTATTATGTACAGGCTGCATGACATTACACCAGTTATTATGTACAGGCTGCATGACATTACACCAGTTATTATGTACAGGCTGCATGACATTACACCAGTTATTATGTACAGGCTGCATGACATTACACCAGTTATTATATACAGGCTGCATGACATTACACCAGTTATTATGTACAGGCTGCATGACATTACACCAGTTATTATGTACAGGCTGCATGACATTACACCAGTTATTATGTACAGGCTGCATGACATTACACCAGTTATTATGTACAGGCTGCATGACTTTACACCAGTTATTATGTACAGGCTGCATGACATTACACCAGTTATTATGTACAGGCTGCATGACATTACACCAGTTATTATATACAGGCTGCATGACATTACACCAGTTATTATGTACAGGCTGAATGACATTACACCAGTTATTATATACAGGCTGAATGACATTACACCAGTTATTATATACAGGCTGAATGACATTACACCAGTTATTATGTACAGGCTGCATGACATTACACCAGTTATTATATACAGACTGAATGACATTACACCAGTTATTATGTACAGGCTGCATGACATTACACCAGTTATTATGTACAGGCTTGCTTGTCTCTTCTGGACATGACTTGTTCTTTATTGCACTGATGAGCACATCATCCAGAGCTGCAGTCGTGTGTATATACTATGTATGCTATATAGTCTGTGTATATACTGTATAATGTGCATAAATCATATGTATGTGTTATACAGTGTACAGTAAATAATCTATAATATATAATGTGTCTGTATGACCATATACTGTATATATTATATAATATTTTGTATATGCTAGGTATTTTATGTGTATATACTATATATGTTATATGGCATGTGTCTATATCATGTCTATATCATGTAGAATTACATAGTACTGCAAGTGCATTTATTATCTGTGTACTGTAAATACAGTATAATAAAATATGTATATCGATTGTGTATTATTTATATATATATATATATATATATATATATATATATATATATATATATTTATTTGCATATTACTTAGTGTATGTATGTGTGTATGTGCATATACTACACAATATGTATATATTATATCATATTTATATATTCTGTATATATTATATAATTTGTTCTTGTGTACACTCTATATTTATACATAAAGCATATAGTAGTGTTTATATGCTGTGTATAGTAGTTAGTATGTATATACTGCACCAGTCAGCTGACCCTAAATGTCCTTAGCCCCCAGTAATTCACAGCACTAGACAGGAAGGAGCGCACAGTCCTTGTTATTACAAGTGCAGCACATACTGTATAGCAGAGTTGAGCTCTGCAGCTGCAGGTTTATAATGGTTCCCTATGTAATCCATCTGTCTCATCTGGTGAACTTTAACAATGTATTAATTTGTCAGTGTGTTACATACACATCACATCTGTCTCTTCTTGTTTGGGTCTCCTTTCACATTGAAGTCTATGTTGTTTTCACTATTCACATATAATCTTATATATTGGCAGACAAGAATGGACATGTGTACAGCTGGAGATAAACCATATTTATAGCCATCATTTAATATCCACTTTTATGCTTAGTTGTAGAATTAATGCTGGCAAAATAACAATTTACTTGTCAGTTACCTATAACTCAATCCAAAACAGTACTTATCCTACGTTTACCCTTGTTTCGTAAAATGTCTTGTAAAACTGTTATAGAGCAGATCCTCCCTGTGCAAATATCTTGTATCCTCCTGCAGCTGGAACAACATGACTAGTAAATGACAGCTCAGTGCCTGTGTATGAATGGATGTGTCTGTAGAGGACCCACTATGTTGTGCACACTCTGCTGTCATGTTTGGTGTCCATGAAGACTTGTCATCCACTTGTCATGAAAAGACTTCAGTGTAAAAGGTGACCTGGATAAATGGGAGTATATTGTGCAAACAGTGACTCCATGCAGGGGTTGAGGGTGTTGTGATCCAGGGTAAGTAAGTTAGGAAAACTCTCAGACCCCCAAGTTAGTCCACTGTCATTTAGCACAACATTAAATGTTAGTCCCTGTGGAGGGTGGGGGTCCACTGATAAATAGAATGAATGGGTTGACAGCCATGCCCCTTCGGTTCCCTTTCGCTTTTCTTGGTTAGTCTTGGAGATATGAGTAGAAGTAAAAGACAGTATATCGCCTGCCATCAGTTATTTACAGACGAGCTGGTGAGAGCTGGTGGCACAGCACTCAGTACAACGCCATCTAGTGATCGATGGAGAATCCTAATGCTTGGACTTCCACCGTTAGCATATCTGTAAGACATGTCAGAAGGTTTGTGATATGAAAATGATCCTTCAACCTGGGCATAAGTTACGTTTTCAGTTATTGCCCATATTTTCACTTTAAAGAGCATCTCACCAGCACTGACCAGGGCATATTCATAGAATATAAGCACACATTCTACTCATGCTAACTAAGGCTTTGTGCATACAGATCAGTTGATATTTGTAGGAAATTCATTAAAACATAACAGGGGAGATTTATTAAGCTAAATGCGCCAGAATTCTGGGTCAATTTCTGCCAAGAAACTGGCATACAAGACTTGTACTAGTTTTATTTTGTGTTTTAGACACTTTTCGTGCCTCACTAGACAGATTTAATATTGTCTAGAAAATGGGTGGGGATTAGTGAAAAGGGGGCATGGCTTAAATACGCCTAACATGTCTAGCGAGATGTGCCAAATTTATCATACAGCGTGCCCCACTGTGATAAATTTGGCATATCTGTCTGCCTTGATTTGTTTTCAGCTATGTTTAAGACCGTAATAATAAGTCTGCCCAAATGAGTGCTGAATGCTTTAAATAGAGTGGAAGAGAAAAAGGAAAAAGTCTGACTGTGTTTTTTCATCGTATACAACCCCTTTAATATTGAAACTACAGACGATCATCTAATACATGGACGGCCTAAGTCCTAGAGCATAGAACAACCTATTTAAGCTCCAGTCAACGGAGATTGCTGGGAAATCACTTTGTAAGTACTCGCTTTCTCTGCAGTATTGCATATAGGCCAATGAAATCAATAGGTGCTTATGGTTTACACTGGATTTTGGGAAATCTCTGGAGTGAAGTAATGGAAATAATAATAAACAATCATAGCATAAGGAAATAAATGTAAATATATTCTATACCTTAGAATAAATATAATAAAACAAAGCACATTTAGTCTTTACAAGTCATACTTTGAATTGATTTGCGAACACTTGGGGGCTGCAGCAGTAGGGTATGCGCTTATCTATAAACATACAGTGGGATACATCATCTATACAGACAAGGGTGTATAAAGAGACAATCCTGCAGACATGATCCCTCCAGTATTCCTCTACAATTCTTTTCTATTTTAGTACTTTATTTTCTTGTCCTACTATAATTCTGCTGGCTCATCGTGACTCCATAATGTTTTACTACCACAAAGCAATAGGTTCATTATTTATTTTTTTACATTTTCATTTCATATGTACTTCTGACCACATTACAGTGATGTAACTTCTATCTAGTTTTTATATTCTAAATTATTAACGTCAAATCCAAAGACTAAGATTATCCAGAATATTATGTACATTATTATATATAGGAAAGGAACATGTTAGGCCCCATGCACACGAACGTGCTTTTGCGGCTACAATTCTCTCGAAAATCCACAGGAGAATTGCGGCCCCATTCATTCCTATGGGGCCATTCACACGACCGTGGTTTCCACGGTCCGCGCATGGCCCCGGAGCCCGGACCACAGAAAGAACGGACATGTCTTATTACGGGCGTTTCTGTGGTCCAGGCTTATAGCAAATAATTGCCACGGCCATGTGCACGGCCCATGATTGTTGGGGG
The DNA here is from genome assembly GCF_050947455.1 of Rhinoderma darwinii. Taxonomy (NCBI): domain Eukaryota; kingdom Metazoa; phylum Chordata; class Amphibia; order Anura; family Rhinodermatidae; genus Rhinoderma; species Rhinoderma darwinii. The sequence goes on from NC_134688.1 coordinate 232,385,140, forward strand.
CGGCTTGCGGGTGACATTCCGCCCCCGGCCGACCCGAAAATCACGGCCGTGCACATGTCTACGGTCGTGTGCATGAGGCCTTAATGTTACTGAAGTAGAAGGTTTGGTGGAGTAGCAGTCAGACTGGGCATACCCCACTTTGATTAAGTAGATCTGGTGTACACAGTAGAGGTGTGTGCCCAGAGGCTGTACAGAGGCACGCAGAGCGGCTCTGTACTGCGGAGCCATAGGCCCTCTGTATGCCACTGAATAGTGTTCTGCATTCTTCTAGGTAGCAATATCTCCATATTACGGCATTTTTTTTTTGGCAGATTTATATGGCATCTAAAAGAAAACATGCCTCTGTATGAAATTGGAGGCATGCGGTTGTACAGTAGTGCCCCATAAAAGTCTATGGGTGCTGTATTATGGCTCTTTACAACCTTGAGATTATACTGAGCCGTAATAGGCTTGTACTTACTCCTGAGGCTTGTTCGTTCCACCTTGCTATTCCAGTAAGGGTATATTCACACGGCCAAATTACGGACGTAATTCGGGCGTTTTACGCCTGGAATTACGTCCGAAATTACGGCTTGAAAGCGTTGACAAACATCTGCCCATTGAAAGCAATGGGCTGACGTTTGTCTGTTCACACGAGGCGTATATTTACGCGTCGCTGTCAAAAGACGGCGCGTAAATAGACGCCCGCGCCAAAGAAGTGTCATGTCACTTCTTCAGACGTAAATGGAGCCGTTTTCCATGGACTCCATGGAAAACCAGCTCCAGTCACGTCAGTAATGGACGCGGCGTTCAAGCGCCTGCGCACGCCGTTATGGCTGAAATGACGGGGCTGTTTTCTCCAGAATACAGGCCCGTAATTTCAGCCGTTATGGACGCTGCCGTGTGAACATACCCTAATAGGAGAACCTGCTGCTTTCTCACCCATACTGGAGAAGAAGGTCCTTCTCATTTTTTTTTTAAGGAGGATTTTTTTTTTTTTTTTTGAATTGATCATTTATCAATTAGATGTTGTTGTTACAATTATCACTATGTATGATTATAATCTCTGAGCTGAATAATAAATGTTTTGTTTAATCACTAATGAAAAGCTCTGCAACTTTCTATTATACTTTGTATTTCAATTCCTCAAAATGTTCATTTCTGCTTGATTCCAGTGAATGGAACTCTTTTATCTTGTTCTCAGCTGGGAGTTTGTAACAATTGCATCGAGTCTAGGTAATTTGGTGTGATATAAACAGCTTGGACCCTAAACAGATACATTTTACCACCACTGATACACTTTAGCAAACTATCAGGGCAGGAAAGACAGCTGTAGACATGCTGCTGATGAATTTAGCTCACTGTTGTCTAGACTGGATACAGTAGTAGCAAACCCTCAGCTGCAAGACGTATTAGTTCAGAATGGTTTTACAGCATCTGGATGTAAGCAAGAACATTCCCATACTTGCAAAATAGTGATCTTGTAAACGGTGAGGAATTGAGACACAAAGAAACTTTTGCCACCACACACATTTTTTCATAATGTGGCCTTGGATTATTAGGCCTCGTTCACATCAGTGTCAGGGTTCCGTTGATGGCTTCCGTTAGACCTTTCCCGCCTGGAACACATGAACGGAAAGCCAAACAGAAACCATAGCTTCCGTTTGCATTACCATTGATTTCATTGCTTCCGTTGCAAATGGTTTCCGTTTGTCTCCGTTCTGTAAGGTTTCAATTTTTTCTTAGCAAAAACAATAGCGCAGTCGACTACGCTATTGTTTCCGCTAAAAAAAACAGAAACCTTATGAAATGGAGACAAATGGAAACCATTGCCAATGGAAGCAATGAAATCAATGGTAATGCAAACGGAAGATATGGTTTTCGTTTGGCTTTCCGTTTATACGTTCCCCTGACGGAAAGGTCTAACGGAACCCAGAAGCTCATGTGAACGGGGCCTTATATTATTCTTGACTCAAGAAAATGGTTAGCAAAATTTACTAGGAACCGGCTGTGGTACATCATGTTGTCAGTGGCAGTAAATATGACTCAGTTTTTTATAGCTCTTATATACTTGTGGAATATGACATCATTTCATATATTGTGTACAGCACATGCTATGAATTGCCTTGATTTCTGACAGTATAGATTGTGTCTTGAATTTTACATTGATTCTTCCTGGATTGGTTTTATTACACACGCTTAGTAAACAGCATTTTTTCCCACCCCTAAAATGTTGTTCTCTACTATGTAGTATTAAAGTAATAACAGCTTTGTAGAAGTAGATTCTGAGACCATCATATTGTGAAGAATTAGCACAGCGCAGACACCCTTTCCTTCATGCCACTTGGTCTTTCATGGTGATCTTGGGATTCCAGATTGTAGGGTCATTCTGTCGGCTGTCTTTATAAAATAGATATTCTTAATTGGAGTCTGTCACCAGAAATTGGCCTGTCAAAGCAGCAGCACAACGGAGCCACTCATCAGAAAAATGAAAACAGCGTTATATTCAGGAGAAGCTGCACCATATTACTGCGCTGCTGCTTTTATAGGGCCATTTCTGATAAGCAGAGTAATCATTATGGTAGATCTGATCAATGTAACATGGCGGCCCAGGTAAGCCCCATCTAAAGTAACAAAACAATAGAGGACTTATGTATTTAGGGTGGAGTTACCTATTAAAGTATTTCCTGCGCTTGCTGTTCTGGGTGTACTTTGGTTGTAGGACCGGCAGCGTTGCAGCTCCTATTTCGGGATTGTTGGTACAAGTCAATACATTGTGGGTAAAAAGGTTACAAGTTATTTCTAGCTTGTGGATAGTGATTCTGTTCATTTCCTTTATCAGAGGTGTAGCACTGCTTTCCTTTTCATAGCTTGCAGGTGTAGCCCTGGCTCTAACTTCCTGGGTGAGGGCACCTTCTTATCTAATCTCTCCGCTTTGGAGGTATAAAGCACAGAGTGTGTTCTTGCTGTGCGAGGGAGTGTGCTGCACAAAGTCTTAGAAACTGGCAGACCTGGCTGAACTGGGGGCGACAATGAAAGTTTTGCCTGAAGTGCACAGCTGCTTCTCTGAAAGTGGGGTATGTTATGTGCGCCATATTTTGAAACAGTGTTACTTTATTAATATAGTGGCAGGTAGTCAGTACTGTTCTGTATAGATTCACATGTTTGGCTAACTTCAGTGTTGTGTTGATGGTATTTTATATAATCGTGATAATCATGATAGTATACGAGTGATTAAGCTCCTCCCTTTGTGGTACTTTTAAAGGGGTTTACGGATTATTACAATTGAAGGCCTATCCATAGGATAGGCCATCAATATTAGATCTGTGGGATTATTGAATGGGACAGTGGTGCGATACCTTGCACAGCAGCTAAAAATGCAACGGATTAAGAGAACCATGTAAACAATGAAGAGGAGCGCCACATCCCTTTCAAACAGTGGATCGGCGGGGGTGCCGACTGTCAGACCCCCCCCTACCGATCGAATATTGATGGCCTATCCTGAGGATAGGCCATCAATTTTACTAACCCGGATAACCCCTTTAAGGAAGTTTTATGTTTTCTGTAAATACTTTGTGTTTCTACTTACTACCATTTTTAAGATCTCAGATTGCTGTCAGTGAATACAGGAAACATTATTGTTACATTCAGCAGATGAATACCCATAGGCTCTCCTTAGATTAGTATTTTGTCCACACTTATGACTTTGGTTAAAAAAACTGAGCCAAAAATTGCACAAATAATTGCATCAAAACTGTGTGTGATACTGGCTTATGTGGCATTTTTCTGATGGCAGAAAGTATCCGTCTGCCTCAGATAGCCTTCCTTTAATTCAGATTTCTATAGTTTTACCAGGCAGAATAGCTATCTGCTATGCTATTGTACTCTGAAATAAAATATGGAAACCTAATGGATCTCATTAAAAACAATGGTATCTGTCATGATTCAGTTTAGAAAAACAGATCCATCACAAATGGAAGACTTGGCACAGCCAATGAGATCTGAAAAACCAAGGCAAAGCCCTTTCATTTTAGCGATCTGTGCAGGTCCAAGTGGCAGGATGCCAACTGATCTGCATATTCTATTGATATGCCATAAATATATCTTGTGGAAAAACTCTATTAACTAACATAATGTTGTTATCAGACATTGTTTCTCCCTGTGGACAACTCTTAGCATATACGTAGTGTTTTTAGATAACCTATAGTCTGTACTTCATTGTGCTAAAAAAAAGCATGTCCAGTAATAAGTCAGGCCATATTCACATTTGTGTTGTGGCTCCTGTTTATAACGCTCTACTAAATCCTTCATACGATGGACACCTCAACAGACCCCATTGACTTCCATACAGTGCTAGTGTTCCCGACAAATCTGCCGGGACTGCCGACGAAGCCTTTGATGTCAGTATGAACACAGCCTTAAAAACGTAGATGAGTTCTGTCCTGGAGAGCTATTTTTGCTATTCTGTTTGTTAGGTTGAATAGATTTTAGGAGTGATATTGGACCTATTTATTGGTTCTATTTCAGGCAGCTGTATCAAGCCTTTATGTCAGAAGATCATGGAGCAATGAGGATTGTGGGGGCCCCAGAATTTATTAAATTAATGATGAATTCACTTTCTAATAAGGGGCTGTCGTCTAAATTATATAAATCCTATATGAGGCAGAGGTTGGTAAGGAATCCAGGTATATCCAGGAAGTACTGGGAAGAGATTCTAGGTACTAGGGATGGTAGAAAATGGCCTCTGATATTAGGGGGTCTCAAAAAAGTGTCAACCAGCCTGGCCCATAGGATATAACAATTTTTTATTGTTCACAATCAACATTTCTCCCTGGCCAAGATAGTCAAATTCTATGGGCATCAGGAAGCCAGGAGCCCTAAATGTCATAGTCTAGAAGCTGATAACCTGCATCTACTATGGATGTGCCCAAAAATAAATATGTTCTGGGGAGAGATCTGTAATGATATTTTTGGGATTTTTCAAGTAAGAATATCTCTAGACCCTTGGATTTGTTTATTGGGAGCTCTGGAGGTAGAAGAGCGGTATGTGGGGAGAACTATGGCAGTGGGAAAATTACTTTATTATGCTAGGAAGTGTATTTTATTGAATTGGAAGAGTAAAAGCCCTCCATCGGTAGATAAATGGGTTAAATACACCAATAGAATTATAATGTTGGAAAAGAATGATTTTAGAAAGAAGGGGAAGATCTCTTTTTTCTTCTCAAGTTGGGCCCCTTGGATTCAGTGTCGGTTTGAGGCACTGGAAAGGGAACTATTTGAGGCGATGTAGCGGATGGGGAGGAGAAAGTGGTTTGGAGATATTATTTATTATTGAAACATTTATTTTTTTTTCGTTTGGGATGGTGGTTTATAATGTTTGTCATAACTGCTATGATGTTTTGTGAAGAACCTACGCAGCTGTACATTGTTGGTTCATATTTTTTTGTGCTGAGTTAAAAGAAAAAAACAAAACAAAAAAAAGGCGTGTAAGACAAACCGTTATTTAATACTAAATGTGCCTTAACTTTCAGCAAATATCATTTGTCCAGATAACATTGTAAGCCTGATCAGGCATGTGTGTCGCCTCCGCAGGGCATTCAGCACTTGTCTTTTTGTTACTGTTTTCAGCAGTGTGTATTTATATTACGCTTCCAATTTGTCAAAAAAAAAAGTGTGTTCCTTTCCAGAAACCTGCTATGTTCCCACTGCTGCTTTTCGGCTTGTTTCCTAAAAATAATGGAGTGTATTATGTTCTAGGAAACATATGTAACTCTTTTAATGATATCTCCACCTGATCATAGGCTAGTTAGTTCTCATTACTGAAACTAGAAGGGATATCCTTCAATTGTGTCCATTTCTGAATTACTTAGGTTACTGCCAATACTTACTTTTTAGAAGCTTTGGAAAATTCAAAGTTATTCCTTTTTCCTGACTAAAAATATTGTCAACTTTCTTTATCACTTAGGCACAACTCTGTACAGTAGCTTTGAGCAGCTCCTCCTTGGTCGGTGGTGCATAAAAGCATCCGCAAAAAGTAGCATAGATAAAGTTAAAAAAACAAGGATATCTGGGCGCTGCTAGATGAAGGACATAGACTGTAATCCTTGAAAATTTTATAGGGCTACGCGTTTCAACACCGAACAGGTGTCTTCCTCAGGCAAGTGGAACTTTAGCAGAGCTAGTAAAAGATACCATCATTACATTTTTTTGTGTCCAAAAACACTGGCAAGATTTTTTCTGCTTGTTAAAAAACTCGATGTGAACTAGGCCTAAATTCATGCGTTACCAAAGATTTAGCTCCAGCTTCAAAAGCGAATCATTCTAATATAAATGAAGCAAAGACGGCATGTATAATTGAATTTAATTTCAGGTTCCCAGTCCGCCTGACAGCAGACTACAGTCTGTTCACAGACTATGCCAATAAATGTCCATTATAAATGTACACAGATCATAAAAAGCATACTCCATGCTTACTAAAAAATTCTCTTAGTCATAGCATAGATATGATAAAACTTGCTAGACATGTTAAACACTTTTCTTATCCTTACATCACCTCATGGCTGGCAGACTTTACACCAGTATTTTGTGCCCAAAAAAATGGCACACTTCAGTAAAAAATTTGGCACATATTAAAACTCCCCATAGCCCGTCCCTTTTACTAGACACTTTCCAAAACCATGTCAGAAGGTGCAAATGTGTCCAAAACACACCAAAAATTTGCCGCAAGCCATGTACGACACTTTTTTGCCACATTTTTCTTAGCAAATCTTCACAATAGGTTTTTTTTTCTCTAAATGTAGCGATTTCGTTTTTTTAAAACTGCCCTGGAAGCTGCTATATTGTAGATACACCCTTCCTTCCTGTATTGTATGTATATACAGTACAGCAAAGTGTGTTTTATAACAGCTGAAATGAATGACAGTCAATCGACAGAGAAATGTCATAGGTTATTACAGTGTCCAGGAAGTGATGGAGCCCAGCCCCATCTCCCAGCCCAGAAAGTGACAGAGGGGATGCATACAGAGCCTTAGCTGTCTAAAAAGTGTTGCTAACCTGTCTTATCTAGGACTCTTGCAGTATGACAGTTAATGTCATTCATTTCACCACCTTCTAATGATAATGACATGACTTTCGCAATCTATACGGCAAAGCTGCAGAAAATAGGAAGTGTCAACCTATAGTGTCTGCTCTAGTGGCCAGTGTGAAAACTCAAATATGTCAAGATTGTTTTTTATTTGTATAGTCACAAAAAAATAAAAAATAAACACCAATTATTTATTTTTTTATAAGAAAAAAATATTTAAATATTATGTTATTTTTTAATTCATTCCCTTTAAGTGAGACCCCTTAGGACTTGCTGTATATGTAATTTAGTAATATACTACATTATGAAAAATAAAAATAGATAGATAATATTCTATAGATAAATAGAGGACAAATATTTACTGTCCATCTATGTTACATCCATGATTTTTATCATTTTATGTAAAGTTAACGCGCAGTTCACATAAGTAAGAAAAATTAAATGTATTTTTAACACTTTGTAATTTCTCAATTTACAATCTTTTGAATTTAATTTCAAATGTTTTATTTTTATTTTTTGCTGAGTTTTGTGATGTTTGGTATAGTACTACATACTGTATGTTTTTTTCATAGAGTACATCCCCTTCACTAAGTCTGTCAAGCAGTTACACCCCACGACTGTGTCCTCTGTCATTTGGAGAAGGTGTGGAGTTGGATCCTTTGCCACCCAAGGAGATAAGGTAACACATTAGCACGATAAAGTAGTAATTCATTGCACATTCTTCTAACACAAATATCTAAATATACAGTCGAGTCACATTATTATGACCACCTTCTACTTTTGACATCGGCAGCGCGTAGCCCATAAAGTAGGTGATGTGTTGTAGGTTGGCTTGGTGGGTATATGAGGTGTGTGCAATAGGCTGTCTGAACACATATCACTCGTTATTGCCATGGTAAATGGGGCGATTTATCAGAGTTGCAAAAGGGATGATTATTGGCTTTCAGGCCAAGAGTGGCAGTTTTTTTTCGAACAGCGCAGTTGTTGAAAAGTTGTTGGTTATTCCTATTGCACCAATGGGAATAACCGATGTGGAAACTGCAGAGCTCAACGTGCCATTGATGTGAGAGGTAAACATTGGCTAACAATGTGCACTAGAGCTGAACAACACGCTACAGTGGGGCAGCTCACCGTGAAAATCAACCAGGTGGCTACCAGACGTGTGTCTAAAACAACAGTTCAGCGTACCCTACTGCGAATGGGGCTCCAAAACAGACGGATGGTCACTGCTCCTATGCTAACAAAGGTGCATCGGAAAATAAGGCTTCAATTTACATGGCAATATCGGAATTGGACCACTGATGATTGGCAAAGGGTTGCCTTCTCCAATGAGTCACATTCTCTGCTTCATCGAACGGATGGACGCTGGCGTGTCAGGTGAGAAACATTAGAGAACAAACACCCTGCGACCATTGCTGGAAGAACACAAGCTGGTGGCGGCAGGGTTATGATCTGGGTAAATTTTTCATGGCATTCTCTCATCCATGTGGACGGCACTCTGAACTGATTTGGGTATGAATCATGCAGATCACTTCCACCCATACATGCTGTTTGTCTTCCCTGGGGCAGATGGAGTCTTCCAGCAAAACAATGCGACATGTCACATGGCTAGAAATGTCCGAAAGTGGTTGGAAGAGCACGACCAAGAATTCCAAGTACTTCCCCGCCCCCTAATTCACTAAACTTGAACCCAATTGAGTATCTGTGGAACCACCTCGATCGTCTTGTTCGCTCTATGGATCCTACCCCCCACGCACCCTCCAGCAAATGTGGGATCCACTGAAGTCAGCATGGCTCCAGATACCTGAGACAACCTACGGATGTAGCCATCTTTATTTTGACTCTGTTAACTTGCTGCAGCGTGATATCACACAAGAAAAGACAATGAAAATTCATTGAAAAGGTCTAGATAAAGGATCTTGCCACTGTTTATTTAATGCGTTAAAAGTCAAGATAAAGACGGCTACATCTGTACCAGCACCTTTTATTGAGTCACTCCCATCCCGTCTAGCTGCTGTCTGTGCTGCACGCGGCGGTTACTCTGGATATTAGCTAGTGGTTATAATAATATGACGACTGTGTATTCACAGTTTAAGGTGAATTTAGGCACCTATTTTTGAACACATTATAATTTTTTGTAATTACAATATTTATTAAAGTTCACCTTTAGACAAGTTTGGGCCAATAGCTATAACATCTAAAACCCGGCGAATTTGTAATATATCGTAATTACCTATTCCTTTACCTTGTATCTCTGCTGGGTATATTTGCGGCTGATGTACAGAATTCAGAGATTAACTCATGGATTCTGACTACGGTTTCCTCTGTAGTCAGGTTCAGTAGAAGTTAACATTAGGCTCCTTAGCACATAGTCAGTTCCTTCCAGTCATTGATGCTGCAATGGCATTTCACACAGCAGGACTTAGTGGCTGAGAAGAACCATCTCATCAGCAGCAGGGAGAAAGGAGACTTTAAAGCCTAGATTGAGAGGTGGTGGAAAGAAGTGGCTTTCTCAGTGTAGGGGAGACCAATCTCACACAGCAGGTAGGAGGAGATGGAGAGTATGTTGTATGCACTTTGCAGTGATCACACAGTGATAACACAACAAGAGAGAGGGGAGTGTTTGCGGCACATATCACTTAAAGGGGTTATCCGGGAATTTTATATTGATGGCCTATCCGTAGTATAAGCCTTCAATATAAGATCGGTGGAGGACCGACGTTCGGCACCTCCGCCGATCAGCTGACAACAACCTATCAAAAAATAAACTATTTGAGTGTAAAATTGAATCTTCACTTTAACCCCTTCACGACCAGCCCATGTAGATTAACGGGCTGCAGTGCTGGGCTTTTGTCCTGCAGCCCGTTAATCTACGTGCTGTCAGAACAGAGTGCACAGCGCTCTCCCTGTGCTCTGAATCTCTCAGCACACACTCCTGCAAAAACTGCTCCAGACATTTTCTGCACAGTGGTTTGACAAAAACTCGTCAAAACACTCGTCGAGGTGTTTTTTTTACCCTTTTGACTGATTGAAATTGGGTTTTGGAGGCGGAAACCGGCTCAAGATAGGTCATGTCGCTTCTTACCGCGATGCGTTTTTTTTTGCTCACGGTAAAAAAGCTCGTCCAACTCCCATTGAAATCAATGGGAGACATTTTCGGGCGGTTTTTGACGAGTTTTGCGGAGCGTTTTCCGCGCCGAAAAACTCGTAAAAAAACTCTGTGTGAACAGGGCCTTAGGGTTGTTCATAAATGTATTCATCAATGGATTAGTGGACTTTTTCTTTGTTACTTTTATTAAAACGGTTACAAAAAATAAGTAAAAAAACAAATCCGTAAAAAATGGCGCACAAGTTATATACCACTGAAGAGGCATTTGCTCTCTTGGATTCTGATGTGAATGAGGTCACTTTTGTGGGGTTTCTGCTGTTTTGGTCCCTCCAGGGCGTTGCAAATGGGACATGGCACTGAAAACCATTATAGCAAAATTTGAGCTCCAAAACCCAAATGGCACTGCTTCCCTTCTGAGGGCTGTAATGTGTTCAAATATAAGTTTATGACCACATATGGGGTATTGCCGTAATCAGGATACATTTCTTTACAAATGGTGGGGTGCTTTTTCTCCTTTATTCCTTGCAAAAATTAAAAATGTATATGTTTCTTCAGATTTCACAGACTAATTCCAATAAATTCAGCAAAACACCTGTGGGGTTAAAATGCTCACTATACAACTAGATAAATTCCTTGAGGGGTGTAGTTTCCAAAATGGGGTCACTTTTTGGGGGTTTCCACTGTTTAGGTACCACAAGACCTCCTCAAACCAGACATGGAGCCTAAAATATATTGTAATAAAAAGGAGGCTTCAAAATCCACCAGGTGCTCCTTTGCTTCTGAGGCCGGTGTTTCACTCCATTACCGCCCGAGGGCCACATGTGGGATATTTCTAAATACTGCAGAATCTGGGCAATAAATATTGCGTTTCTCTGGTAAAACCTTCTGTGTTACAGAAATTTTTCTATTACAAATGAATTTCTGCAAAAAAAATTACATTTGTAAATTACACCTCTGCTTTGCTTTAATTCCTGTGAAATGCCTAAAGGGTTAAGAAACTTTCTGAATGCTGTTTTGAATACTTTGAGGGGTGAAGTTTTTAAAATGGGATGATTTATAGGGAGTTTCTAATATATAAGGCCCTCAAAGCCATTTCAGAACTGAACTGGTCCATGAAAAAATAGGTTTTGGAAATTTCTTGAAAATGTCAGAAATTGCTGCTAAAGATCTAAGCCTTGTAACGTCCTAGAAAAATAAAAGGACGTTCAAAAAACTATGCAAACATAAAGTAAACATATGGGGAATGTTAACTAGTAACTATTGTGTGTGGTATTAATATCTTTTTTGCAAGGAGATACATTCAAATTTAGAAAAATGCAATTTTTTGCACATTTTCTCAAAATTTTGGTGTTTTTCACAAATAAATACTGAATTTATCGACCACATTTTTCCAGTATCGTAAAGTACAATATGTCACGAGAAAACAATCTCAGACTCGCTTGGATAGGTAAAAGCATTCCCAAGTTATTACCACATAAAGTGAAACATGTCAGATTTTAAAAAATCGCCTGACTCCACAAGGCCAAAACAGGCTCAGTCCTGAAGGGGTAAAATAAGATTAAATGTATCAATATTTTAATTTCTAAGTGATATAAATATATAACAGTTTGTGCTTTTTGGGCAACAAATCAGTTCCCCTTTACACAGTAAACCCACTGTCCCTATTCTGTGTGAACATGCACATGCACAACCTTGTGCCTTATAACAACATGAGGGCAAGTTAAGTATTGTACGGTGGTATTTGCAGACTGAATATCTCAGGTGAACAAATATTTTAGATGCAGATATAGGCGTTAGACAAACATCTGATGTAGTTAATGTTTAGCCATGAAGTACACGTGCTCATACATCATGTCTGCAAATGAGTCATTAATATGTCCTTTTTTTTTTTATTGGTGTGTGGTAATATCTGCTTTACTGACACAAGGTAAATTTTCTGACATTTGCTTATGTCATTCCTTTTGTGGTAAAAACAGTATAAGTAGTCTGTACCCTTATTTTTTTGTATAGATAGATGATATGGTAAATGTTTGATAATCTGTCATGGTCAATGCTACTGTTTTGGTTGATTAATAATAATTATTAATGACGCAGCCTAGTTTGGGCCTTAAAGCGCAACTAAACTTTCACCCAAAAAAATAAAAATAAATTGCTATTATGTAACTTTATGTGAATTCATTACTCCTAGGAATTTTTTTTCCTTGTGCAACAGTCCACATTTATTTTCTCACACTTCCTGATTCTGGCCAGTTGCTAGGGGCGTGTCTTACTGTGTGTGATGTTTGCCAGTACTGTATGCAATATTCAATCTGCCCATAGTTTCCATCATGCAACGAAACAGCTAGCCAATCAGAAAAACCCAGGTCCATGTGCTGCCTATTTTTGCTTTTTCTATATATGCACAGAGCCACCAGTGCTGCTGGACTGTGGATTGTGTATACATATATATATATATATATATATATATATATATATATATATATATATATATATATATATATATATATATATATATGTATATATATATATGTATATATATATATATATATATGTGTGTGTGTGTATGTATATATACACACATATACTACCACACACTCACCCGTAGATAATTCCACAGTGCCCTCTGTAGATGATGCCACAACAACCCACTAGATAATGCCACTGTGCCCTCTGTAGATACTGCCACACACCCACCCACAGATAGTGCCACAGTGCCCTCTCTAGATAATGCCACAGTGTCCTCTGTAGATGCCACCCCCCCTAGATAATGCCACAGTGCCCTCTGTAGATACTGCCACAGTGCCCTCTGTAGATAATGTCGCACACAACCCTTGTAGATAGTGGCACACCCCCCCCCCCCCCAAGTAGATAGCTCCATTGGGGCCCTAACCAGGGCCGGCCTTAGGTTTGATGGCACCCTGTGCAGGACTCTCTATTGCCGCTCCCTACACAAAACAAAAATTAACCACATATATAGACACGAACATACTGGAACATATATACTGTACATACATAAAGACAGATATTTCGACATACAGGCAAATATACATACACACATCTGGAATATATACATACAGGTAAATATATAGACGTACAGAAACACATACACACACACACAGACACACACACACACACACACACGCAGATAAATACACAGACAGGGACATATACATACACACATCTGGAATATATACATACAGGTAAATATATAGACGTACAGAAACACATACACACAGGCAGGGACAGGGACATATACAAATACATAAACTGTATTTATAGGCCAGTTCAGTTCTGATGTGGCTTTGAGGGGGTCTATATATTAGAAACCCTCAGAAATCACCCCATTTTAAAAACTGAACCCCTCAAATTATTCAAAACAGCATTTAGAACATTTCTTAACCCTGTAGGCATTTCACAGGAATTATAGCAAAGTGGAGATAAAATTTACAAAATTATTTTTTTTTGCAGAAATTTAATTTGAATCACTTTTTTCTGTAACACAGAAAGTTCTACCAGAGAAACACAAATCAATATTTATTTTAGAAATTTCTCACATGTAGACCTAGTGTGCTACTGAACCGAGAAGCAAAGGAGCACCAAGTGGATTTTGGGACATCCTTTTTTTAGATTATATTTTAGGCACTATGTCATGTTTGAAGAGGTCTTGTGGTGCCAAAACATAGGAAAATCTCCAAAAAGACACCATTTTATAAACTACACTCCCCAAGGAATTTATCTAAGGGTATAGTGAGAATTTTAACCCCACAGGTTTTTTGCTGAAATTGTTCGAATTAGGCCGTAAAAATTAAAATCTACATTTTTTTCACACAAAAAGTAGTTTTAGCTCAGATTTTTTTCATTTTCACAAAGAATACAGGAGACAAGAGAACCCCAGCATGTGTAAAGCAATTTCTCCAGAGTTCGATAATACCCCATATGTGGTGATAAACTGCTGTTTGGACACACCACAGGGCTCAGAAGGGAAGGAGCGTCATTTGAATTTTGGAACTCAAATTTTGCTGGGATGGTTTTTGGGTGCCATGAGGCATTTACAAACCCCTGAGGGACCAAAACAGTAGAGACCGCCAAAAAGTGACTCTATTAGGGAAACTACAGCCCTCAAGTAATCTAACTAGGAGAATATTGTACATTTAGACCCCACAGGTTTTTTTTGCAAAATGTTTTGGGATTATTCTGTAAAAATGTAAATCTAAATTTTTTTTCCTACTAAAATGTAGACTTTTTTCATTTTCTCAAGAGAAAAGCACCCAAACATTTGTAAAGGAATTTCTCCCAAGTACGGAAATACCCCACATGCGGGCTTAGAATGGCATGAGCGCTAGTTGGCATGAGGTAGTTTTCATTGGTTCCATTTTGGGTTGATGCAACTTTTTGATCAGCTGTTGTTTTTTGAGAGGCGTGGTGACCAAGAACAGCAATTATGCGATTGATTTTTAGCCGTTTTTTTTCTTCTATGGCATTCACCGTGCACTATAAATGACATATTTACTTCATTCTGCGGGTCGATACGATTACGGCGATTCCAAATGTATATTGTTTTTTTTTTATGTTTTACTGAGTTTGCACAATAAAATCAATTTTTTTAAAAAACAATCATTTCTTTTTTGTGTTGCCATATTCTAAGAGCCATAACATTTTTCTATCTGAGTTGAGCGCTAAGGGCATGACCACACGTGGCGGATTTCCTCCGCAACTGTCCGCATCAATGCCACACAGAATCTGCGTTGCAGATTCTGCTGCGGATCTGCACAAAATGTGCAGAAAATTGATGCGGACTGGCCGCTGCGGACTGCAGGAAAAGTGCTTCCCTTCTCCCTATTCAGTGCAGGATAGAGAGAAGGGACAGCACTTTCCCTAGTGAAAGTCAAAGAAATTCATACTTACCGCCCGTTGTCTTGGTGACGCGTCCCTCTTTCGGCATCCAGCCCGACCTCCCTGGATGACGCTCCAGTCCATGTGACCGCTGCAGCCTGTGCTTGGCCTGTGATTGGCTGCAGCCGTCACTTAGACTGAAACGTCATCCTGGGAGGCCGGACTGGAGACAGACGCAGGGAGTTCTCGGTAAGTATGAACTTATATTTTTTTTTACACATACATGTATATTGAGATCGGTAGTCACTGTCCCGGGTGCAGAAACAGTTACTGCCGATCGCGTAACTCTTTCAGCACCCTGGACAGTGACTATTTACAGACGTCTCCTAGCAACGCTCCCGTCATTACGGGAGCCCCATTGACTTCCTCAGTCTGGCTGTAGACCTAGAAATACATAGGTCCAGCCAGAATGAAGAAATGTCATGGTAGTAAAAACAATACGCTCCGCAGCACACATAAGATCTGCGGACTTCATTGCGGAATTTTGACTCTCCATTGAAGTCAATGGAGAAATTCCGCCATGAGTCCGCAACCAGTCCGCCACTGCTCCGCAACAGACAGAGCATGCTGCGGACACCAAATTCCGCTCCGCAGCCTATGCTCCGCAGCGGAATTTTACGCCTAGTCTAAACGAACACTGCTAAATTAAAGTGTAAGTCAATGGACAAACGGCACCGCTGCGGATTAACGCTGCGGAGTGTCCGCAGCGGAATTTCAGTGAAATTCCGCCACGTGTGAACCCGCCCTAAGGGATTAAGGTTCTGTTCACACCACTTTTGGTGTGTATATTGAATGTATGTGTCTGCCATTGACTCTAATTTTCAAAAAATTGCACAATGTTTTTGCGGGACGCCCTTGTATTTGAAAGTGTAGTCGACTACGCTCTTCAATACTGTTTAAAAACGAATTGCCAATGCATATCGACCAGATTTATGACAAAAGGATGCTCTTTTGGCATATGGCTACGTTTGGCGTACACGCTGAGAGTATACTGTTACATGTTTGTGTAAAGGTGCATGGTCACTCCGACCATGAAGATTAATAAGAACCGTATTTTAGGAGATAGAGCAAGAAAGGAGTTATTACACACAAGGGACGATAAGTCACATCATTAATATCAGTACACTTACACCATACACTTCTCGTTTCCTTTTCTTACTGAGGCATAACCATTCAATAGCTAGCACAGTGGCCACATTCTGATGTTAAATAGGGCTTTACTGATACCCTGTTGCTAGTAAACTTTCTCCTTCTGCTACATGCAGTTCCAATAGTTCTTGGCGATCATCTGGATGTATGGAAATAGTTCTGCAACTCTTCCTCTTGGATTGATCATAGCTATTTTTATAGCCCACTTGGACCTGTGTTGCCTCCTCTTATCAATCATCTGTGGTTATTTTCTCCATGATGAAGTGTTAACTGAAAATA